>NC_134789.1:40290762-40338262 GCF_046742065.1 Oratosquilla oratoria
ATATCAAGATGTTGTATTAGATTTTCATCAACTGCCATATCAAGATAATTCATCCTCTCATCCTGTCTCCACATGATCATTCTTGTATATACCATTTACATACAGGTTCATCCAAATCTTTTTGATCATACTTCATACATCTAGACTTAATAGCACCAGATCTACTTGCAAAGCCATTAACATAGAATTTCATAGTATTGTCTGCAAGTTTTTGTTGAACTTGACAATATCATAAGGCTTTATTTTTCTCTACACCAAACTCATCATTGACACAGCCTAATGACTAGCCACAAATCAATGTCCTTAATCAGATAAATTTTCTGAACAATATCTAAATTTAACTGCTTTCTATTTGAACCTTTACTTTTCTTTGATTCTGTGTTATACAACTATTGTATGCTGTAAAACTATAACAGTAAAATATTTACTAAAACCCACATGAAAGTTTCAACGTTTTCAAAGTTTTCAAGTATGTTAAATAAATGTATGAATGGGCAACTACATACATACATACATATACCAAGACTTTTTCCCCCTTACAAGGGAGGTAGCCAAAAAGGAAAAGGCATAAAATCATTCCCACCCATTCCATCCCTGAATACACTCCACAACCCTCCACCCTCCCTCTTATCTTAGCACCTCCTGGATGATGGGTCATCCCTGCACCTTGTGCACTGCCCTGGGTCAGAAGCAGTGTTCCAAGACACAGCACATTCACAGCAAGGCCGCTTCATTATATCGGCGACCCCCCTCTCCGTCCCCCAATTGCATAAAAGGAGATGGGGAGAAATCCCTTCAGGCTGCATCAAATTTTGCTCACACATACTACCTCACCCCCCCCATCCCCCGGCCCATTCCACCTCATGCATCACAACATCCTCCATATACAACCATTCTCCATTCACCCGTCTTCTGTCCTCTCCCGTCCTTCCTCAATAGACATTCCCCTCAACTGAGGCTACAAATTAAATTAATTACCTACATACATACATACATACACATGAAATCACATGGCCCAGATGGAATAGCAAACTGGATATTAAAAGAATGTAAAGAAGAATTAATAGACAAAATATATAAAATAACAAGTTGCTTACTCAAAGAAGGAAAAATACCAGAAGATTGGAAAAATGCTGATATCATACCAATTTATAAAGGAGGAAATAAGGAAGACCCACCAAATTACAGACCAGTTTCCCTTACAAGCACAGTAGCCAAAATTTGTGAAAGTTATAAAAAGTAGATGGATAAAACATTAGGAGAACAATATACTAAATCCGAGACAATTCAGAATTAGACAGGGAAGGTCATGTACCACAAATTTCATCTGTTTTTACTCAAGACTACTAGATATAATACAGGAAAGGGACGGATGGGCTGATTGTGCTTTCCTAGATCTACAAAAAGTTTTTGATAAAGTCCTACACAAAAAATATATATATTAAGAATATTGGAAACTATGTGAGGGATACAAGGTAAACTGATGAAATGGATGGAGGACTTTTTATATGGAAGAAATTTTGGGTAATGCTCAGAGATAAGAGTTGTACTTGGGAAGAGATGATTAGTGGAGTTCCACAAAGATCAAAATTGGCTCCAATAATGTTTGCTATTTATGTGAATGACATGGACAAGGGTGTAGAATGTTACACGAGCTTCTTTGCAGATGATGCAAAATTCTTAAAGAAAGCGAGTACTGAAAAGGACTATGACTCACTGCAGAAAGACCTGAACAGGGTTTGGGAATGTAGTCAGAATTGGGAAATGGATTTCAACATTATGTAGCATAATGGAATTTGGAGAGAGAGAGAAAAAAAAAGTGTGATTTGAAAAAGACCAGGGAGTAATTATCACAAAGGATATGTCCCTTGATAAACAGATAAAAAAAATTGTCGGTGAAACCTATAACTTGCTAAGATCAAGGAAAGTGGCTTTTAATTACTTGGATGAAGAAATGGTAAAGAAAATACTAGTTAAACTGATAAGGCTAAAATTGGAGTAAATAGTGACACTATAGTCACCCTGTACTACAAAGAATATAAGAAAGATTGAGAGAATCCAGAGAGCAACTATGAAGATGGTCCCCAACACTATCAAAACTGTCATATGAAGAAAGATTGTCAAAACTAGAATTACTGACTCTGGAAGAAAGATGATAATGAGGTGACATGTTGACCATACAAAATTATGAGAGGTATAGAAGTCCTTGATAGAGAAGACTTACTAAATTGGGATAAGAGAAACACAAGAGGACATAGAAGGAGGCTAAAAAAGGACAGTTATAGAAGAGACCTGAAAAAGAACAGTCTACAAAGTGGTGGATGCATGGAACATACTAGAACGAAACAGGCTTATAAGAAATATAAGTGCTCGGGTGCACCTAATGACTATGAAAGTTATGTTTCAATACAGAGAGATTTAAAAAAGACAATAAGAAAAAGAAAACGACAATACGAAATGAACATCGCTGATAAATCCAAAGAGAATCCCAAAGAATTCTATAGTTACATTAGAGATAAAAAGGTTGTTAGGAATCACATTGGTCCACTATTATCTGCTGACGGTCAGCTTGAATATTCAAATGAAGGAATGTGTAATATCTTAAACAATTATTTTAGCTCGGTATTCGTAAACGAAACACCTCAAAGTGAATTCCAAACTGAAACCTGTGAAAAGTCTGGGGTAAACTTACTCACTACGGTAAATATAACAAAAGAAAAAATTAAAAGGTGTATAGACAAACTCAAAGTTAATAAAACACCAGGGCCTGACGGTTGGCATCCAAGAATCTTAAAGGAAATGAAAAATGAGATTGTTGTTCCATTAGAAATTATTTTCAAGAAATCCATCATATCCGGAGATGTCCCAAGAGAATGGAAGCTAGCTAACGTTACTCCCATATTCAAAAAAGGTGACAAAAAGAAACCAAATAACTATAGGCCTATAAGTTTGACTTCAATCGTAGGAAAAATAATGGAAACTATCATCAGAGATGCTATCGAATATCATTTTGAAAGTAACCATTTGATAAATGATAGCCAGTATGGTTTCAGACGGAAGCGTTCTTGCGTGACTAACTTACTCGAATTCTACAACACAGTTATCTCGAATTATGACAAAGGAAACAATATAGATTTAATATATCTAGACTTTGCAAAAGCTTTTGATACCGTCCCACACGAAAGACTACTTACTAAATTAGCTTTGCATGGAATAAGTGGTAGCCTATTGGGTTGGACTAGTAATTGGTTGAAAGGTCGAAAACAGAGAGTTGTTTTAAATGGAAAACTTCTGGATGGAAAAGTGTTGCAAGTGGAGTTCCTCAGGGTTCCGTTCTTGGGCCACTTCTATTCATAGTATATATAAATGATATAGACCATGGACTAAAATCTACTGTTTCCAAATTTGCTGATGATACAAAACTGTGCGGAGTGGCAAATGATCACCCAAACCAATTAGATATTCAAGAAGATTTAGATAAATTACAGCAATGGTCTGAAAAGTGGCTAATGAAATTTAACACAAGTAAATGCAAGGTAATGCACATAGGTAAAAATAACAGCAAGTACGATTACAAGTTATTTGGAAATTCGTTAACAAAAGTGGATAGTGAAAAAGATCTCGGCGTAATTATCAGTAACGACCTCAAATCATCCAAGCAGTGTATTTCAGCCTCTGAGAAAGCAAATTGATTGCGCGATCTTTTGATTTCAAAAGTCCATCACTCATTAACAAGCTATATAAATCGTTAGTTCGTCCACATTTGGAATATGCTGTTTCCGTATGGTCACCGAATCTCATTAAAGACATTGACAGACTGGAAAAAGTACAACGGCAAGCCACAAAACTGATTCCAAATATCAAAAATAAATCATACGAAAATCGACTTAAGCACATGAATCTGTTTTCCCTAAAAAAGCGTAGACTCAGAGGTGACTTGATACAGGTCTTTAAGATTTTAAAGGGAATTGACAACATCAAAAGTGACCAGATTTTCACATTGAATGAGAATCAGACAAGAAACAGTGGTCTCAAGCTGTCCGGAAATAGATTCAATTTGGAAGTAGGTAGAAACAACTTTGCCAACCGTGTAGTTAATGAATGGAATAAACTTCCTGCACAGGTAGTGCAGTGTAGTTCAGTTCGAAACTCTAAGAATCATTTAGATAAATACCTAAGTAAGATGCTGTAATGATTATGATTTATGTTATATTATTTGTTTTTGTTTTGTTATAATTTGTCTGTCTGATTTTCATTTATTATTAGTTATATGTCAATTTACTATCATTTACTATTTACCTGTTTGTTTATTATTTTAACTATACCTATGCATTTATTTATGTATTTTATTTGTTATTTACATTATTATAGTTTTTATTTATTATTAATATGATTTTTTTTTTTTTTGTTTGCATCCGACCTAGATATGGATCAAAAGGTCTCCTGTCGGCATGCTCCGCCTTTGTAATCCTTTGTAAACAATACACAAATTTAAGAGCAAATTAGATATGGCGAGATACAGAGACGGGACACTATGAGTGTAGCTCCCCTTCCTGTAAGATACAACTAGGTAAATACATATACCAATGGCTTTTCCCCCCTTACAAGGGAGGTAGCCAAAGTCAAAGGCATAAATCCACTCCCACCCATTTCATCCCCACATACTCCACTCCCATTCACCACCCCTCCCTCCCTCTTTCCTTGGCTCCTACTGGAAAATGGGTCATACCTGCATTATCAATATATCAATACTTTGCCCCTGGTCTCTCTCCCAGAAGACCCACGGCCTTCAGGTAACATGCAACAGCTTCTCCAATGGAGAAGACCCAAATGGCTTCCAGTTGCAAATTTGCTTTATGAAATACAGTTTATGTTTTCAGACATGTGTGATGTAGTTGTTTAAAACAAATTTCGAGAAATGTGGGGAAAATAAGACAAGGATGACTAACCAGAGATGCTCCAACAACCAAATCAAATGTGTCAAAGCTGCCCTGGGCAAGAGCAAGGCCAGCAGCTGTAACACACGCTGCCAAGACTCCACCATCATCTTCCACCACTGTCAGATACACATCTATCTGTGATTTGGGAAATTTTTCCTGTAAATATATAACAAAATATTAATGATAAAGTTATTTCTTTCAAACCCACCTAGGGTTGTTACTTGTTCTATATTCATGTATACAATGTACAGTAATATTACTCGTACAGTAAAAATTCACCCTCGTGGTAGTCAATGTTTTGGTAAGCCTGATTTGTTGTCATTTTTAAGAAATTGTCCCATTCTGAGAGTTTTCCGGCCTTGGTTGTCAGCCATTTTGGGGCCATGACATCACACATTACTCTTCCCACAAGGCTCATGGCTAGCTACCAATTGTGAGTGCAAACAAGCATGTTGTGAGCAGCAACTCATGAAAGCATGGTGAACTTGTGATTTTTTTTTTTTTTCACATGTTAAAATGGTTTCTATAAGTGACAGCTTTTTTCTGTGATGAAGAAGCAGTTTTATTAGGTACATCCTATTTCATGAATACTTGAATTAATTAGGGGAGGGGGAATGGGAAGCTTGTTTCAAGAAAAATTAAAAGAAGAGTTCATTAAAAACTCTTCTATGATTTATGACAATACAAAATTTGTGTCACAGGTTTGTTGGCGGATGCAGGGATGACACATCATTTTATGAGGAGTTGAGATGGGAGTGGTGGAGGGAGTGGTGTAAGGGAGCAAAATGGGTGGGAATAAGTACGTGCCTCTGACTTGGCTACCTCCCTTACATGGGGTAAAAAGCTCTTGGTATGTAGATAGAAATTTGTGTCTAAAGGATTGAGTGGCTCACCAATTGAGTGGGGAAGAAGAAAAAGGGAGGATGGATGGAGTGCTGTTCAAGTTGTTTCTGGTTCAGCGTTCAGCATGGAAACCTGTGACAGGTCTGGTAAGGGTTGTATTAGTTATTTAAATAGTATGAAGTTGTTTTTCCCCCCATTCAAATGGTCATGCTTGTGTGATGTAATAAGATGGTAGAGTAGGTTTGATGGCCCTTATGAAGAACTGCATACTTAACACTTTCATATGGTGTTTTGGACCTTCATGGATTTGGAAAAAACTTATGACAGGGTAGACAGGAAGGCACTGTGGGAGGTAATGCAGATATATGGGATAGGAGGAAAGCTGTTAAGAGCAGTCACGTTTCCACATGAGTAGTAGAGCCTGTGTTAGAATCAGAAATGGAGAGAGTGGTTTGCGGTAAAGGTGGGACTTTGCCAGGGATGTGTTATGTCACCATGGCTGTTCAATTTATACATGGATGGGGTGGTGCGAGAGGTAAATGCAAGGGTAATGGATCAAGGATAGGAGATGATTAAAGAAAATGGAGAAAAGTGGGAGAGAAGCCAGCTGTTATTTGCTGATGACACTGCATTTTTAGCAGGATCAGAGGAGGGATTAAGGAAGTTAGTACCAGAGTTTGGGAAGGTGTGTGAAAGAAGGAATTGTAAGATAAATGTTGGGTAAAAAGTTATGAGATGTACAAGGGGTGAAAGTGGCAGCAGACTGAAAGTGAGTATTAAGGGAGAAAGACTGGAGGAAGTGGATAGTTTTAGATACTTGGGTGCAAATGTGGTGGGAATGGAAGGAATGGAGGTGGAGGTAGAATGTAGATAGAGAGAAGCAAGTTAATGCCTTGGGGGATTAAAAAGTGTAATGTGAAAAAGACATTTGGGAATGGATGCCAAGAGGAGATTGTATGAAGGAGTGATTGTACTGACAGTACTGTATGTGGCAGAAACATGGAACATAAGAGAGGAGAGATATTTGAATATGTTTGGGATGTGTTTTAAGAAGTATGGTAAGGGTTACTAGGCTGGATAGAATGAGAAACGGGGAGGCGAGGAGGAGAGCGGGGGTGGAGAGGGAGTTGGGAGATAGGGTTGATGAAAGTGTTGGGATGGTTTGGACACATGGAAAGAATGAGTGAAGAAAGATTAGTAAAAGAGGTGCGGAAGGCAGAGGTGGAAGGAGTGAACATGAGGGGGTGACCAAGAATGATATGGATGGATTGATAGGGTAAAAGGGGCATTGGGAAAGACAGGAGTGTCTGTTAAGGAAAGAATGGAGAAGGCAGAAGATAGGGGTAAGTGGAGAATGGTTGTGTATGGATGATGCTGTGATGCATGAGAAGGGAGTGGGTGGGGATGGGGGGCGAGGGAGTATGTGTGAATGGATTGTTTATAACTCAAAGGGAGGTTAAACACAAGACCACTGTTTACAGCAAGAAGATTGACACTGGAAGATGCCTGAATGCCAAAGTGAGTGCCCCCAGCAGTACCAACTTAGTGTCATTCTGGCATACCTTCGACACACATACAGGAATTGCTCCTCTTGGAAAATTTTCCACAGTGAAGTATCATGCATCAAACAGATACTTATTAATAACGGCTTTTCCAACTCCATCATTGACAAGGAGATGAGACATTGTATCACCTCCACCATAACACAACACGAACAAAACAACACATCTTCCAAACACACAATTTATTACAAAAATCAAATGACACCAGCATACGAAACAGATGAATGTATTCTGAAAGAAATCATTGCACATAACATTACATGCATCATCTCACACTACAAACTGGCTCTTATCACAAAAATACAAGTCTCCAGCCTTATCATGAGAAACAACTTGACTAAAGACAACAATCTCCTTAAACAGACTAATATGATACACCAGTTCACTTGCCCAAAAGAAGGTTGCAAACTTCTCCCCAATGCCTCTTATATTGGTGTTATCACTCACTATGCATACTCGTGAAGGTATCACATGCAAACACGTGACACAAACACACAATAAAACTTCTACCAGGCAAGATCTAGTCAACAACACAAAAATATTTAAGCAGTGCAACAACCATAAGAAACTACATATTTTACAAAGAGTTTACATCTCACAATGCACCCCCTATCATCAATATAAAGACTAACACATTTACTTCTTTACAGATACACAACTAGACTGTATGGTAACAGTAAATTTCCTCCAGTGACCAAATGTCCTTCTACCATCCACTAATGTGAAGCCCCAACCTCCTTGACCTGATGTCCAGCTAATGCAAAACTTCCACCCTCCTTGACCTAATGTCCATCTTTCTCCTACCTCTCCAAGTATCTTCATATATCTATATTTAAATACTGATCTGTATACTCATTTTTACTTACCTGAAGATGGTTGTATGAGTTAACCAAAAGCTTGTATTCTGTTTTTGTGTAATGTTCGTCTATCAAATAACACCATGGAACTCAGAAGCTTTGTGTTTAACCTCCCTTCGAGTTATAAACAATCCATTCGGAAAATTGAGAAAATCACTATGAAGATAGTGGATACAGAATTAGCTCTGGTCTTCAATCAACCATAAGCATGTCTGCATGAGAACTTACTCCCCATTTATACATATATATATATATATATATATATATATATATATATATATATAAATAAATATCCAGGAAAGAATATGACTTACCAGAATAAGAACTGCTTCAAGAGTATCCTTTATCTGTCGATTGATTTCCCGCTGTTGTCGATCTGGCTGAGGTGGCCGTCGCTTGGTTCCAGAGAATGGGGCAAATTTTACCTCACACATAACCTGCCCACCAAATGAAAGGCAACACAAAGATTATAAAAGGAGAATATAGAAAGATAGAAAAAGCAATATACAAGACCCACTTACCCCATCCATCCATCTCATCCTCAGTTGCCCCCCCGTGTTCACTTCATCCACCTCTGCCTTTCACATCTCTTTTAATAATCTTTCTTCATTCATTCTTTCCATGTGTTCAAGCCCTCCCACCATCAACCCTATCTCCTAACTCCCTTTCCACCCCTGCTCTCCTCATCTCTTCATTTCTCACTCTATCCAGCCTAGTAGCCCCTATCATACTTCTCAGGCATTTAATCTCACATTTAAACTCTTCTCTTACATTCCATGTTCCTGATCTATACAGTACTGTAGGGACAATCACCTTCATACAATCTCCTCTAAACATCCATTCCCAAATGTCTATTTATCATTACACTTTTTAATCCTCCAAGGCATTTACTTGCTTCTCTCAATCTACATTCTATCTCCACTCCTCCCTTTCCTGCCACATGTACCCACAAGTGTCTAAAGCTATCCACTTTCTCCAGTCTCTCTCCCTTAACACTCACTTCCAATTTGCTACCATCTTTTCCCCTTGTACATCTCATCACCTGCATTTATCTTCAACTTTCTCCTTCCACACACAATCTCCAATCCCCTACCCATTATGCTTGCATTTACCTCTTGCACCACCCCATTCATGTACACATTGAACACATCCCTGGTGAAGTCCCAACTTTACCTCAAACCACTTGTTCTCTCCATTTCTAATTCTAACAAGCTCTTCTACTCTTGTAAAAACTCTTGACTGCTCTTAAAGTTTATCATACCAATGTATAAATACTTGGAATAGCTTAGGTGATTCAATCCAAACTAAAAACAATACATGAATTGAAATCTAAGTACAGATTGACCTCTCATTAACAGACACCGGATATTGGATGCAATGGACACAATCCACTTGTCTGGTCAGAAATCCGCTGGTCCGGTCCGACAGTCTAAATTTCGCAGGTAGGGTGAATGCATCTGTTAGTTCAGCGTTTGTCCGCTAAGTGGCTGATGGCGTGATGGTGCGCACTTTGTTTTGTTTACTAGTTAACGAGATCGTGATCGGTGTGGACGTTTGGATGTTTATTAGCTGTGTTTGCGGTGCTTCTGGTGTTTTTGGTGCTGTTGTTTAGTGCTGTGCAATCACTATGGAGGAGATTGCCGAAGCTGTTCTCGTTGGCAACAAGCAGGAGGGAGCGAGTGGCAGTGAGAAGAAAGAGGAGGTAGTGGCGGTTAAACCCAAGATGTCGGAGGTGGGCCAGGCTATTGACACGCTCATAACTTACATTGATCTCTCTGCTAACGGTGACGTTCAGGCTTATTATGAACACTTGCTCATTTTAAGAGAATTATTGATTTGTGAACAGTATCAGAAAGGAAAACATTAATATGTATGTACGTGTACTATGATTTTATAGAGCTTAAGAGGTGATCTCCCCCCAATACACACACAAAAACTGCTCCAAATCAACGGATTATTCACATCAACGGACACCGTTACCCCCCTTTTAGTCTGTTAATGAGAGGTCAGTCTGTATGATAATTAGAATACAAGGATGTAGACCAAGTTGGAACCATACAATGATTTGAAACTTGGTATGACAGATCTGTGAGTAAGAGACTGGACCTCATGAATGTTTCTTTCCTATATAGTACAATTAGGTAAATACAAACACATTATATAATCCCAATTAATTTCTATGCATACAGCAATCACTCTTACCTGTCCCTTCATTTTGAAGTCTTTAGGTCTGTCCACTTCTTTGGGGCCATACACCCCACACATGACTTTTGTGTTGCCAAACTCAATATAGGAGGAACCTCTTGCTTTACTCAAGACTCCAACAGTCAAAACTGAAAAATACAAAGGTTATTTCTATGTATTAAATTAAAAGGTTCTTTCATAATGAATTTTATTTAGTTATCTTTTCTACCCATACAGGAACGCCCCTACTTACAAAAATAGTAGGTTGTTGGGGGTTTGCTTTAGAGAAGGCATGACAAAGTTGACAGAGGCATTATAAAGTATATTGTGGATGATAGGATAGAGTGAAGTCTGCTGAGGGCAGTCAAAACTTCTTATTGAGTAGTAAAGCTTGTGTGAGGGTTGGGAATGGAGCAAGTGAATTGACTGAGGTGGATGTGGGGGGGGGGGTTGTGCTTGGGATCTGTAATGTAGCCATAGTTGTTATATATATATATATATATATATATATATATATATATATATATATATATATATATATATATATATATACACATATATATACAGTAAAACTCTGATTATCCGAAAGCGGATTATCCGAAAAACGGGATTATCCGAAATTGATTTGGATAATGCAATTCAAATTTTTTCTATACTAAAACGTTATAAAACATCAAAAACATGAAAATAAAAGTAACTACATATGTACAATATCAACACATTAAAAAATTGATAAGAACAGTTAAAATTAATACATTTTAAGCGTACTAATTTGTTTAGCGTAGCGTGTGTTTGTTTGGTTTCATTGTTTACATCGTCAGTTGGCGGCAGTCGCGTCACAGAGTTCACACTGGGCAGTCGCGTTCTACCTGTGCTTCGACCTCACTTCTTTCTACATCATGCCGAAAGAAACCGGGAAAAGGAAGAAAGTCGACGATGATCCTTCTGATCCTTCCATGTCTTTGGCAACAGTCCGGTCCCACATCGAAGGAGTGCTTCAGTTTCTTGACCAGCAACCCAGGGACATTTCAAATAGCAATCAACTGTACCCGATGATGCGAGCAGCACTGAGTGACGTCATCGAGAAACAGCTGTCTTGCACCAAACAGACTTCTATCACCTCGTTTTTTCGGCCAAGAACACCTTCGTCCACCCAGTCTTCTCGCCCTTCATCAAGTGCCTAATCCTCCTTGTCTACCTTTGATTTGGACAGTGAAGATGGAGCAATGGACGACCCTTCCTTCTGACTCCACCACCAGGAGGTGGGGAGTGGAAGGGTTGTGGAGTGATGGTGACGGAGGCGGGGAGTGGCAGAGTTGCTTTATTGTGTTCGTCAGGATAGTGGAAGATATATGTATAGAATAATTCTTGTTCTCTGTTACGTATAAGGTATGTACGTCAACACGAAATAAAAAAATTAAAAAAATTGTGTTCCATCCACAACTTGAGACTGATGGAGAGAGAGAGGGGGGGGGGGAGGAAGGCACAGGACACACACACACACACACAAAGTATTTCAACACGAAATATATTTCTGATAAATCTGGATTATCCGAAAAATCGGCTTATCCGAAAGAGGCTCCCCCCCCTTTCGTTTCGGATAATCGGGGTTTTACTGTATATACATTGTATATATATATATATATATATATATATATTACATACATAAATATATATATACAGTATATATATACACACATATTGAGGTGTGAAGACAGAATGAGTGGTAGGGTGGCGAGTTGAAACGCCAAGAATCCGCTGAATTTTTGTTACTGACATTTCATCCTAGTTGGACGAAATGTCAGTAATAAAACCTCAATGGATTCTTGGTGTAAACTCACCACCCTACCACTCATATATACATACACATATATATATATATATATATATATATATATATATATATATACCGGTATATGATGTAAGCAGAGCAGGAAACCAGCAAAACTAGTCAGGAATAAACTCAAGACTAAGACTCCTGTGTTTCCTACCCTGCTTACGTCAACCTGTCAGAATGTCTCAGCATATATATATATATATATATATATATAATATATATATATAATATATATATTTAATATATACAGGTAAACGTCGACTTACGATGGCATTAGGTTTCGATAGAGCCATCGTAAGACGATCTCATCGTAAGTCGATCCCCACTCTGTTCCGTGGTCACTGTACCTAGCCTACCTGTATATTAACCACCAGAGATACTGAATATAGCCTATTAAACATGTACAGTAGTTTAATTATTTTTATCCTTTTTACCATATTCAAACACTATAATATGTATTTTCAGTACGGTACTTAAATCTCGCGGGCAGCAGCCAATGCCAGCCGTACGACGTGACGTAATAATACTCGCATCATAAAATATAGTCACCGCTTATATCGATCGTTCTCTCTTTCACCCGCGAATTTTGAAAACCACAGAGAATGAATCATTTGAGAGAATGTAAAAACACAGGGGCGACTACAATAAATATAATCAAGACGCGGATATGGCAGCGTCGCGAATCCACTTGCTCCTCATGACGCCTACGTGTGCGGCACCGTATGGAAGGGGTTAAATTATCATATCGTCGTCGTCATCGTAAAGTCGAACAATCGTAAGTCGCGGCCATCGTAAGCCGCGTTTACCTGTATACACATAATATATATATATATATATATACATATATATATACATATATATATATATATATATATATATATATATTATATATATATACATATATATATATATATATATATATATATTTATATATATATCAGGACAATATAAAATTGGAACAAAGGAAATAAAGAAAGTGGGGTCTGAATAAGACCTGGGAGTAATCATCACAAATGACATGTCCCCTGATAAACAAATAAAATTGTTGGAGAATCCTACAACTTGCTAAGATCAATGAAGGTGGGTTTTACCTATTTGGATGAAGAAATGGTGAAAAAATACTAGTCACCCAGTACCAAACAGAATATAAAGAAAATTGAAAGAATTCAGAGAGGAACTATGATGATGGCCCTAACATTTTCAAAACTGTCAGATGAGGAGAGATTGTCAAAACTGGAATTACCTACTCTGGAACAAAGAAGAGAAAGAGGTGACCTACTAACCATCTACAGAATCATAAAAGGTATGGAAGTCCTTGATAGAGAGGACTTACTGAATTGGGATAAAAGAAATACAAGGGGGCGTGAAAAGAAACTCAAAAAGGACAGTTATAAAAGAGACCTGGAAAAAAAAAAAAGTTTCCCACACAGAGTGGTGGATGTCTGGAACAAACTGGATGAAACAATAGTGTGTGTGCAAAAACTATACATGAATTTAAGAGCAAACTAGACACTGCAAGATACAAAGACAGGACACCACAAGCATAGCTCCCCTTCCCATAAGATACAACTAGGTAAATATATATATATGGGGTGGTGAGGGATGTAAATGCAAGAGTGCTAGGGAGGAGTTTGGAGTTGGTGAGTGAGAATGGAAGGAAATGAAAAGTGAGAAATTTGTTAGTTGCAGATGACACTGAGCTTGTGGCTGAGTTTGAGGATAGACTGAAGCAGTTGATGGCAGAGTTTGAGAAGTTATGTGAAAGGAAAAAGCTGGGAGTAAATCTGTGTAAAAGTAAGGTGACAACATGTGCAAGGAGTGATGAATGTGGCATGTTGGAGGTGAGCTTGAAGGATAAATATTCAGGGACATATGTAGAAGTGAATGGAGTGGAGGTGGTGGTGAATTTCAGAGTAAAGTTGCCATGCAAACATCTAGTGATAATGAAAAATATTATGAGAAATAAGTATTAGGATGAACACAACGAGAAGGTTGTATGAGGGAGTAATTTTTCCAAACTCTATTATACTACATTTCTTGATGTTGAAGTTCACTTCCCACTTTTGGCTCCAATCCCAGACTTTGTCCAGGTTTATCTGTAGTGATTCACAGTCTTTTTCTGTACTTTCTTTAGTAGCTCTGTGTCATCTGCAAAGAAGTTCATATAACATTCTACACCTTCATCCATGTCATATATATAGCAAACATCATCGGAGCTAATAATGAAGTCTGTGGGACTCCACTTATCATTTCTTCCCAGGTCGAGTTTTTATCTGTAAGTACCACCCTCATTTTTCTTCCGTACAAGAAACCTTCCATCCATTTCAATAAATTTCCCTGTACACCTTCTGTTGTTTCGAGTTTTCTTAACCTCTTCGATACGGTGACGCCTACGTAGGCATCATGAGGAGCAAGTGGGTACACGAGGATGCCGATGTCGGCGTCTTGATTATATTTATTGTAGTTGTACCTGTGTGAACCCCATACTCTATAAACTGGCTTCATCATATTTTCTATGGTTATCAAAATTCATGGGTGAAAGAGAGAACGAGCAATACAGCGGTGACTTTATTTTTCATAATGCAAGTATTATGATGCAACATCGCACATCTGGCAGCTAATGCTGCCCGCGAGAGTTTGGCCCGGAGTGAAGGGGTTAATAGCTTTTTGTACGGTACTTTATCAAATGCCTTTTGTAAGTCCAGGAAAGCACAATCTGCCCATCCATCCCTTTCTTGCATTATATCTATCAACATTGAATGAAAACAAACCAAGTTTGTGGCACATGATCTTCCTTGTCTAAAACCAATTTGTTTTCTTCCAAATGTTTAGTCCATCTACTTTTGATAACTTTTTCACATATTTTAGCTATTGTGCTTATAAGGGAGACTGGTCTATAGTTTGTTGGGTCTTCCTTATTTCCCCCTTTATATATTGGCACAATACTGGAATTTTTCCAGTCTTGTGGTACCTTTCCTTCTTTGAGTAAACAATCTATCATCTTATATATTATATCTGTTAGTTCATCTACACATTCTTTTAGTATCCAATTTGCAATTCTGTCTGGGCTGTGTGATTTTCTGACATCAAAATTTATTATTTGGTCCCTTATTTTTTTCTGTGTCATAATTATTTCTTTAATTGGAGGGATCTTTCTCCCTTTCCTTCATCCCAATTGTATTTTCATTTGTGAATACAGATTTGAAATGTTTGCTTCCACTTATGTGATATAATATTATATATCTCACGATACATAATTACCTGAAATAAAGTATAGTATTGCAATGAATGAAAGACTGAATTATTACTCACCAGAGTGAGATATCTAGAGGCCATACAGTGACAAATAAATAAAATCATGTCAGTAAAATATCTTCGGAGTGGAACTTGTTTACTAGAATTATGGATAAGTCATAATGGCTTACAAATATTCATACAAAAATAATTTTAGATTTGGAAAAATAACATAAAAACTGAATTGGAGAACATATATAGTGGTTAATGAATACAGTATAATGTTTATATTTTTCTGACTTAAAGGGATTTTACTGTAATAAAACCATGTGTAGTAAAGATAGCAAGTGTGATATGTCTCTCCATCAGAGAGGTGTGAATTGAACTGTACAAGTGTGCAGGGATAATGTATGTACCATCTACATATATGTACATGATATAATATTGTAAAACATATCAAATAGTGCACAATTATCTGAAATACAGTATTGCAATGAATGAATAGTACTGAATAGTATGAATAGTAAGAACGTTATTCACCAGTGAATATTGTAGTATGTTGCAGTACTAGAATCAGTGCAAGGTATCCAGAGGCCATATGCAGACATATAATTAAAATCACTGATAAAATCACATGTAGTCTAGAAAGCAAGCACAATATATCCAACCATCAGAGAGGTGCAGGGAAAGCATGTACACCAGAGGTTCTCATTAGGGGTGAAATTCACCCCCAGGGGGGAATTTTGGGATTTCTGGGGGTGATTTGTGACCACAGTCAGCTTATGGGGTGAGGAAAGCAATTATAGGTTTTGGCCTATCTGGCCTGTCACCTGGGCTGGATTTATATTAATTTGGGAAAAATATATACTAATTTGGAAAAAATAAAAGGGTTTTTAATAATATTTGCATATTATTTAGAATGGACCTTTTGAAACAGACAATCTTGGAAAGGAGGGGGGGGAATGACATTCTGACAAATGGTGAAAGGGGTGAATGGGCCAAGTAAGGCTGAGCACCCCTGATGTACACCATCTAAACACATATGTACTCTTTTAATGACACCATCAGGATTTTGGCCAAAAATCTTCTCATAACCCATATATTCACCCAGGTTATGTAGTTCCCAAGGCCCAGAGAGAATCCAAGTTGTCCAATATCTGTGATACAAGACAAGTATCCAAGTTATAGAGGACTTATTGTAAAATCATGTACAGTTCCCACTGCCCTGCCATACTGTGTGTCAAATCATGGCGAACTCACCCTGGTGGTCACCACAACACACTCAAACTAAGGTATGCGGGGTACTTTCTATTTCCTTTTCTATTTCTTGATCTCTGTCTTGTACTTCTTTTAGAATTGTTCTTGCCATTTCTTTCTCTTTTTTTTCTCTCTCAAGTACTTAACCAGACCATGTTTTTCCTTAAGTCCATATTCTACAATACACTTTTTCTTATCCACTGTATCCCTAACCTAATTTGTTTTTTCTTTGATTACTTGAATAACTGAGTCTTTTACATTCTCCTGATGTTGTACTATTTCTTTAAAAGCTACCTTTTCATTTTCTTGGTTTTCTTCCCATTTTTTTTTTTTTTTTTTTAGCCATTTCTTTTCTAAATAATTCTAAAAAAAATTCTGACATTGCCTGCATTTTATCATTTACCACTTTTTTTAAAGTTGAACTATTGGTGGTATCTTTGTTAGGGGGTTGTTACTTGTGGTAAAGGTCGAGGGGATGTCTGTTTGAGCCTTGCCACTGGCAAAGATGAACCAAGGGCATAGTTCATTAAATTCCATGTCTGGCTGCATGTTATTGTGGCAAAGTAGTATACAGTTGATATATTAGGGTCTATATGGGGCACCCTTATGTACCAGAGCCATACATTTTGTCTGTGATAGAGGAAAACTCTGTTCATAGAGAAATTATGACACTTTTATACAACGATTGTCCTCCAACCCCTTGTTACTGTCCTGTACCATTTCTCAGAATATCTAATTTCCTTTTTTTGACTACCCTGTGGTGGGGTAAAAGAATGTTACCACCAAGTCTTCCCACTTTAGTCATAAAAGGCAACTAAAAATGGGACGGGGATAGGATTAGGAGTCCTGTTACCTGTAGCCCCAAAGGGGACATTCCTAAAAAAAAGTAAAGGCATAAAAGGGTCAAGGAGTTTTCCAACCAGTGCCCTAAGGTTTGGGTCTTTTAATGTGCATGGGTGTGGTACAGATGAGAGTAAAAGGGAAGAGATAAGCAGTATGTTTGTGAGAAGAAAGATGGATATGCTGGCTTTGAGTGAAACTAAAATGAAAGGGTGGGGTGTATGTGAGTTTGGGAGCGTAGTTGGGAGGTTCTCAGGAGTGAAGAGGGGACAAGGAAGAGAAGGGGTGGCTATACTAGTAAGTGAAGAGATAGGTAATCATGTAGTGGAGTGGAAAGAGGAATCTTCATGGTTGATGTGGATGAAGGTGAAGCTGGGAAGGAATATGTAGGTTTTTGTAAGTGTGTATGGGCCTGGTAGTGAGAAAAGCATAGAGGAAAGGGAGGCTTTTTGGGTAGATTTAAATGAGCGCATAGAGGGATTAGGGAGAAATGTCAATGTGGTTGTATTGGGAGACCTTAATGCTAGGGTAGGAAAAGAACTAATAGACGGAGGGATTGGGAAGCATGGAGTTCCAGGTAAAAATCATAGTGGAGAACTGATGATGTGTCTTGAAAGAGAGTTGATGATAGCAAATACAGTGTTCAGGAAGAAAGTCAAGCATAAGTACACATGGGAGAGGGTGGTGGATGGAAGGGTGGCAGATAGTGTGTCAATGGACTATATAGTGGTGACCAGGAGTATGGTACGAAGAGTTAAGGATGTACATGTTCTAAGGGGAGAGAGTGGGGGAATATCAGATCATTTTCTGGTGGAAGGTAAACAGAGTGGAGAATAGGTGGAGAAAGAGGAAAAGGGCAGAAGGTAGGAAGGTACTTAGAGTGAACTGCTTACATGAGAAAGAAAAGGAGAATGAGTATAAGAAGAAGCTGAGAGAGGAGTGGGAGGGAATGAAGGATAGAGTAGAGCTAGGAGTGGAGGAGGAATGGGGATGGTTCAAGGAGGGAGTCATAAGGTGTGCGAAGATGGTGTGTGGAACAAGGAGGGTGGGAGGAAATAGAAGGAAGGGTAGCGAGTGGTGGAATGAGGAAGCAAAGAAGGGTGTAGAAGAGAAGCAGGCTTTCATATATTGGCTACAAATTAGGATGAGGGAATCTTATGAGAGGTACAAGGTAAAGAGAATGGAAGTTAAGCATAAGATAAAGGAAGCAAAGAGGAGAGCAGATGTGAAATGGGGTAAGAGTATGACAGAAAATTTTGAAAGTAATAGAAAAATGTTTTGGAAAGAAATTAAGAGGAAGAGGAGGCGAATCAAGTAGAGAAGAAAAGGTAAAAGGTGCAGATGGAGAGATGATAATGGAAGAGAAGGCAGAGAGGAAGGTGGGCAGAGTATTTTAGGGAATTGGTAAATGTAAAGGAGGATAGGGAGGGAAAGGTAGTTGCACTGGGGAGTGCTAAGAAAATGAGAGTCATGAGTGAGGAAAATGGTGGAGAAATAGGGAAAGATGAAGTGAAAGCAGCTGTTAAGATGATGATAGCAGGTAAGGCACCTGGGTTGGATGGATGCCATGCAAAATGTCTGAAGAAAGGAGGTACAGTTATGGTGGACTGGCTGGTGAGGTTATTTAATGTTTATTTAAGAGAAGGTAGAGTGCTGGAGGACTGGAGGAGTGCCTGTATAGTTCTTCTTTACAAGGGAAAGGTGGACAAGTGTGAGTGTAGTAGTTTCAGAGGTATCAGCTTGTTGAGTGTAGTTGGGAAGGCTTATGGGAGGGTTTTGATTGAGAGGATTAGGAGAGGAACAGTGTGGATTTAGGACAGGTAGGGGTTGTGTAGATCAGATTTTTGTGGTAAGACAGATATGTGAGAAAGCTATAGGAAAAGGATGTTTTGTGGGCTTTTATGGATTTGGAAAAGGCTTATGACAGGGTAGACAGGAAGGCACTGCAGATATATGGGATAGGAGGAAAGCTGTTAAGAGCAGTCAAGAGTTTTTACGAAAGTAGTACAGCTTGTGTTAGGATTAGAAATGGAGTGTGTGAATGGTTTGAGATAAAGGTGGGACTTCGTCAGGGATGTGTTATGTCGCCCTGGCTGTTCAATCTTTACATGGATGGGGTGGTGCGAGAGGTGAATGCAAGGGTAGTGGGGCAGGGGTTGGAGATGGTTAAAGAAAATGGAGAAAACTGAGAAATAAGCCAGTTGTTGTTTGCTGACGAGGAGGGATTGAGAAAGTTAGTGACAGAGTTTGAGGTGTGTGAAAGAAGGAAGCTGAAGATAAATCTGGGCAAAAGTAAGGTAATGAGATGTACAAGGGGAGAGAGTGACAGCAGGCCAGAAGTGAGCATTAAGGGAGAGGGACTGGAGGAAGTGGATAGTTTTAGATACTTGGGTGCAAATGTGGCAGGAAAGGGAGGAGTGGGGGTGGAGGTAGAATGTAGATTGAGAGAAGCGAGTAAATGCCTTGGTGGATTAAAAAGTGTAATGAGAAATAGACATTTGGGAATGGATGCTAAGAGGAGGTTATATGAAGAAGTGATTGTACCAACAGCACTGTACGGGGCAGAAACATGGAACATAAGAGAGGAAGAGAGAAGGAGTTTGAATGTGTTTGAGATGAAATGTCTGAGAAGTATGATAGGGGTTACTAGGCTAGATAGAGTGAGAAATGAGGAGGTGAGGAGGAGAACAGGAGTGGAGAGGGAGTTGGGAGATAGGGTTGATGAAAGAGTATTGGGATGGTCTGGACACATGGAAAGAATGAGTGAAGAAAGATTAGTAAAAGAGGTGTGGAAAGCAGAGGTGGAAGGAGTGAATATGAGGGGGTGTCCTAGAATGAGGTGGATGGATGGGGTAAAAGGGGCATTACAAAAGAGAGGAATGTCTGTTGAGGAAGAACAGGAGAGGACAGAAGATAGGGGTGAATGGAGAAGGGTTGTGTATGGATGATGTGTGATGCATGAGGGGGAGTGGGGGATGAGGGTGAGGAAGTATGTACAGTATGAGAAAAAAATTTGACACAGCCCGAAGGGATTTCTCCCCATCTTCTCCTTGTCTGCATGAAGGGACGGAGAGGTGTTTTTTTTTTTTTTTTGCCTAATTAATGAAGTGGCCTTGTTGTGGATGTGTTGTGTCTTGTGACACTGCTTCTGACCCAGGGCAGTGGACAGGATGCAGGGATGACCCGTCATCCAGGAGGTGCCAAGATGAGAGGGAGGGAGGAAGGTGGAGGGGAGTGGAATATGTAGGGGATGGAATAGGTAAGAGTGGTTTCTATGTCTTTGATTCTTTTTGTTCTCTTCCTCTCTATTCATCTCTCTTTTTATCCATACCTGTTTATTCTGATAACTTTTTGCTAGTTTTCCTGTTTTTGATAAGACATTCTCTGTCGTTTGTGACCTGAATTTAACCTTAATTGGTCTGGTCTTGTCTATCTTGTATTTTCCCAGTCTATATATTTCTTCAATTTCTTTCTCTATGTCTTATCTTCTTGAACTATTTTTAATACCTTGTTTACTTTTTCCTTCTCCTTTACTCTTGTAGTCCTACTTGGATTATGCTTCTCTTCCATTCCTAATACAATTATACATTTCTTCTTATCTGCTAAGTCTCTTACTATATTCTCCTTCTCTCTCATCACTTTAATAATTGTGTCTTTAGTTTGTTCTTTCATCCATTGTTTCACTATATCTCTAAATTAAATTTTGTTATTCTCTTGGACTTTTTTTCCAACCACTTACCTCTTTTGCTATGGACTCTTTATTCTCTTTATTATTATTCTTTAATTCCTCATTCTCATCCTTTACTTCTATTAACTGTCTTTTTAATTCTTCTATTTCTTTAGTAAATTTCGATTTTCCTTCTTTAGTTCTTCCAATTTATCAACTCTTTGTGTGACTGGTGCTAGTTGGCTAAACCTAACCTCCCATGCTTCGTTCATTTTTGTTAGTTTCTCCTCTAGACTTACTAGTCGGGGGAGGTCATCTCCTCCCTCATTAAATCCATAGAAGTAATTATCTCCTCTTTCCATTGAGCTGCTCTTATCTATATTCCTACTCTTAATACTTTTGCTCACCTGTTCGACCTCGGCTGTGTCGTCTGCACACCTTTTGTTTACACCCCTTCTGACTTCCAAGGCCCATTCCTCACTCTCCTCATTTTTTTTCCATCTTCCTCAATAATGCCTCCCCCTTCTCCTTTTTCTTCACCTGCCCACTACACCATGAGCTTCCCCCTTCCCTACTAATACAACACAACACAGGTACTCCTTCGTCGCTGAAATCCACAAAAACTTTTTTTTTTTTTTTAGGATTTCCAATCTTCGCCGTCAACCTGACGTGTGTGTGTGTATGCATGCATTGGTATCCACATAGATATTGGGGTCTAATTTTACTTCAAAGACTAATTTTGAACATCATTATTAGCCAACAAAAGGTGAGGATGTGTATATGCCAGATGGTACACAGCTCTAGCCATAGCTATTATCTTTGTCTTATGACATGGAAAGTGTCAGTCATTCAAAGCAATGTGGGGGGGGGGGAGGCATTCAAACCTGGGCCTAAGGAGCAAAGGATAAGGTAACCAAAAAGGTAGCTAAATAGCACTAATGTTAAAATAAAGTACTTACAAATTTTCCTTGCATCTACTGCAGCCCTGCCATCTCGTCTGGATGCAGTACCCTCATCAAGAAATGATTTCTTTTCAAATTTTTGAAATACTGTGTATGGAAATGATTTCTTTGGACCACGTAACCTTCTTGGATCATTTCCACTCATTGTTGGTGGGGATAACCTAGAAGAGCAGAAACACCAATATCAACCTATTGGGGAAAATAAATAATAATACAGTACTACCTCTCATTAACAGACGTTAATTAGCTGTGTTTGCGATGTTTTCGCTGTGTTTTCAGTGTTTTGTAGTAGTTTTTGGGTGGCATAGTGATTTCACGCACTAAACAACAGCACCAAAAACACAGCGAAAACAGCGCAAACACAGCTAATTAACGTCTGTTAATGAGAGGTCTCACTGTACATACATACATACACCAAAGTCTTTCTCCCTTGCAATTTTGCCATGTTTAGCACTGGAGGGCTCTGGGGGGAGCAAATTGCATTGCTGTAACACATAACTAAGGCTTAGTTTAGTTATCAATTAAATTAAATAAAATGATGATACTGGGTCTTTTTTCCAACCAAAACCATTGCTTGGTGCTGGCTAGACATGGCCAAATGTACATTGCATACACTTGTATAACAAAAGTCATACATTTCTGGGAGAAATGATGAGGCATAAGCTGGACCTTCGTAGAAATAACACCTTTTCATACATAGAGCTGACAACCTGTGACTACTCACCTCCTACCACTTTCAGATTATAACACTGAAAGTCCCATACCAATACCATGAAGGCAATGGTCCAGAGTTTCTAATTTTAGTTATACACACCTACTTGATATAACAATAGAAAATTAACTATTAATTTTGTTAGTTATAATACATAATGATATGCAATTTTCTTGGTGGAAATCAATAACAAAAAAGTTGCTAAAACCAATTTACTAACGAAGTTGCGGTGATTGAATGATATGTCATGTTTGTTTTGATAGATGCCAAGGTTGAAGAAATAAAAGGATGATAAATTCATCTATTCTAACCGAACCTATATTTAGTAATTCGGTACTTCCAATTCTAAAGATCATCCACGTCATTGTCGTCATCATGGATGCTGACAGCATGATTATTACTATACCTCGGGCATTTAACAGATGACGGCAGAACCCTGTGTTCTCTCCATATTGTCTTTGTAACAGTGCACATTAATGTCACCTGTAGTTGCCGTTGGAGAATACCTGGTCCACAACGTGAAACTCATCATCTAACTGACAGTGACTGGACTGGACAGACAACAGTACGGCGTCTGTACTGTATTCTAGCAGCTTTGTTCATTAGTGGGTATGCTTGTAGCAAGTTTTTTTTTTTTTTTCCATCAAGAAAATTGAATACTATGCTCATTTATATTAAATAACAAAAATAATATTTAATTTTCTAATACTATATTGTGTACGTGTGTGCAACTAAAATAATACAGGGTAAATCTTTAGTTTTGACCATGGGAGGAATATAGCAATAGAAAATTAAATATTAATTTTGTAAATTAAAATGTATCAACGTAATATGCAATTTTTTGTGCGGAAATGAAAATAAAAATACCTTGCTACAAGCTAAATATGCTAATGAACGAAGTCAGTGGCATAGGATTGGGACGCCATGTTTGTTATGGTAGATGCCGATGTCGAAGAAATGAAAGGATGATAAATTTGTCTAAGGTAAACTAACCTAACCGGTAAATCTTTAGTTTCGACCATGGGAGGAATATAACAATAGAAAAATAAATATTAATTTGTATACTCCACAAGCTGAGAGAATGGTTGTAAAGCCCACCAACGTCTCTCACGACGACGACAACGAGGTCGAGTTGGATGACATCTAATTTGCAGGTAATGATTTATTAAACACAGGTTAGGTTAGGTTAGGTTAGCTTAGTTTACCGTAAACAAATTTATCATCCTTTCATTTCTTCGACGTCGGCATCTACCATAACAAATATGGTGTACTATTCGTCGTACACGACTTCGTTACTTAAGAAATCTGTTTTAACACCTTTTTTGTTTTTCATTTCCGCATACAAAATTGCATATTACGTTGATACATTTTAATTTACAAAATTAATATTCAATTTTCTATTGCTATATTCCTCCCATGGTCGAAACTAAAGATTTACCTAATACAGTTTCTTCTTAGAGAGGTTCCTTGCTGGGCAGTTTAGTCCATTGCCAACTCGACCTATCAGCTGCTTAACATGCCATCTTTGTTGTGATAGATGTGGTCAAAGAAATTAAAGTATGATAAATTCATTTACTCTAACCTACGAAACCGTGGTGGGCTGACTTGATTAAGTAGATGGGCCAAGTTGGCACTGGGCTGAGTTGACCCTGCACAAAGAGATCTACAGTATTATGGGTATAGGAGGACCCATCCAAAGACCATTCCCAGCAGCTGTGGGAATGCCAGTGTTTCTACTTTGTGAAATTCAAGACAATTATCATTATTCTTTCATTTTACAATGTTTAACATGTCAAGTATCGGGGAAAAAATTATGTTTTTGGTCAGGTCCATTACAACTCAGAAGAGCCTCACACTTCTAAGTTAAGTTGCACCACACTGCACAGTTAATAAAAATTGCTTATATAATTTAACACCAAACCCTGAATATGTAAAATTTCACCTCATCCACTATTGTTAGGTTAAGTTAAGTAATGACTTCCTAACCTAATGAATCAATTGCAAATGATGCTAATCTAACACTAGTGGGCGAGACGAAAATTCAATCACACCAGACCCCATGTTATGGTGTTGAGAACTTTCATATATACTAAGGCATTTTTTATTTTCCTTCTCTAATAAATATTTCCAAATTCATTATCCTTACTCAGGAATCAGTTACAGACTTGGGTGTGTGTATTGATAACAAACTTAAATTTCACCAACATATTTCTAATATTGTACATAAAGCAAGTGGAGTATCAACCAGTATTCTCCGATCAACAGTTAATCGGCAAGACTCTTTTATGCTTCCCCTTTTCACCACAAATGTGCGTCCTTTGCTTGAATATGCATCCTCAGTTTGGAACTTGGGTTATGTAGGAGATGTTAGACAGTTGGAGTCTGTACAAAGTCAAAGGAGATGGACAAGGAAGATACATGGATTGGAGGATTTGGATTACTCGCAGCGACTTAGGACTCTTAACTTATATTCAATTAAAGGGAGATTACTTAGGCATGATATAATTAAATGTTGGCATATTTTCCATGGGAAACTAGCGATTTCTCGTGATGACTTGTTCCCTCGACCCTTGTTGAGTAGCACAAGGGGCCATAACTTCAAAATTGGTCACACCAGAACACAAGTAGAAGTACGGAGAAGGTATTTTAGTATTAGATGTGTGAATCTGTGGAATGAATTGCCAGCAGAACTTGTTAACTGCAGTGATATTGATGTGTTTAAACGAGGTCTTGCAGCTTATCTCGGTGATATATTATTTGATTATATTGCATAAGGCAGTACCAATCGACACCTTGACACAGCTCCATGCAATGTTGCTGCTTATGATACACTATCCAGCCAGTTGCAATTAATATATAAAGGTCATGTGTAGAATTATGGGCTGGCGTATCAGCAGAGTGCGGCTTCCTCGCCTACATCATAAGCTGGATGTGGATGAGAAGCCCACCAGGTAAGAGAACCAGGTAAGAGGTTAGTCTGTGCCTCTACCTGGTAGACTAAGACTTCAGTCTTCACTTCCACAAACGCAATAAGAATATAAAGTATTAATTTATGTACGAAATTCACTTCTCTTGGCTTAATTTTCTATCATTCCTTTCCAATTTTCCCTACTTCATCATAGAGCACAGATGAACGTACAACCTGTCGATATTAGTATATATCATTCAATTGGACCGGGCTTTCCTCACCACGTTTGTTTATTTTTATGACCTTCCGACTACAATGTTGATGCGCCAACAGAATTTCGAAACGTCAACATTGTGCCGAGTTGGTAAAACTGTCGCATATCACCCTAAATGTTTGTTCGGAAAACGTTTTTATGACAGCCACAAAACTGTAAACATTTATAAGTTTTTGCTAATAACATGAGCTACATTTATGCACTTTTTCACGTACAATAAACAATCCTACAATATTATACATTAATTATTATTAATTCATCTATTATGGCCAAAGACTATATAGGAAAGACGGGAAAACTCACGGAGAGCCGCATGTCCACATACATTTTACTATGCGGCTCTCTCAATAGATGGCGTGTACGCCAATCACCAGTTTTAACTGGGTCAGGTCTAGATTCCATACCCGCTAGTAGATGACGTCACGTTTTTGTGTTGTTATCACTTCGGGCAATGTCGGGTATTTTCGGAAGTTTCCGAAGTCCGATGTGACGGAGGACATTCAGAGGCCCAAATAAAACGCAATAATAGACTTCAAGCTTCTTTTATGGAAGAAAATTAAAATATCAAAACTTTATAACATTTTTTCACGTGGAATGATGAATTATGTAATGCATAGATATATTACTATTACTGGGTGGACGTTTTTTACATTAAAAAAGTTTGAACTGCTAGGACAAGAGACTTGAATTTTTTATATAAAAATGGTCTTATTTTTATTTACAGCAGAACAATATTAAAATACATGTATGTGGAAAATCTCAATATTAAAATACATGTATGTGGAAAATCTCAATATTAAAATACATGTATGTGGAAAATCTCAATATTAAAATACATGTATGTGGAAAATCTCAATATTAAAATACATGTATGTGGAAAATCACTTATTCTTATTTACAGCAGCACAATTAAAATACATGTAGGCCTATACATGTAGGTGGAAAATCTCTACTGGTAAAAACACTATTTATATTTGCGCTGCCTGGAGTAATACAATGCCTGCATGGTCGCCGCCATCTTGCACAGGAACTGATGACGTATACATCCTTGCATATGATCCCGTGACGTCATCTACTAGCGAGTATGGAATCTAGACCTGACAGGACATTCAATCATAGAGTGTGGGCGGAACTATTACCCATGTGTGGTGTGCAAAAAGAAAAAAATGCCTTTCCCCATCTAATACTTCAAGTTTTTCCTAAAGATAGAGAAAGGTAAGAGATTCAACATACACAATACATGGAAACTTTAACAGAAAATGGAGTAATAAAATATAACATAGTTAAAATCTTCTTTATCTTTATGTCAGACTCAGTGCAGTGTCACTTAGCTTGGAAATGAAAATTATAGATGAATACCTTACAAATATCTAGAAATATGAATTGATCATGTCAAATTCATACCATATCTTTATGGCAGTCCCAGGCAGGCACAGCAACTTTGATATAGTTGTGTCAGGTGTCACAATTTTTAAATTGTGACACCCAGCTCGTTGTCTCCCTTCCCATTTTCTCGTCTGTTTTCTCTCCGTATCAGCCCTTCATTCCCCATAGTCGGGGGAATTTCCAGTCCTTAAGACTTCTAGTAGCTACATCCTTTCTCCTCGTTATCCTCTTTATTTGTCATGTCATTTTTGACAACCAATTCAATGCCTTAACGAAGGGAGAGACTTCTAATATCTAGAAACACACCCCCCCCTTTTGATTTGTGTTCTCGGAGCCATGCTCAACGGTGTTACCCACACAAAGCACTCAAACACACCCCCTCCCCCCCCCCTGCGCGCTGCCACATATTTGTTTTAAGCTAGGTAATTAGAATTATTAGGACTGTGTTTAACCCGCTCGTGAACAGTGTCTACCTCAAAGAACACTTGGAACTGTGTCACCCTCCCGCATGAACATTATTCGTAGTACCCTTCGCAACTAGGGACGGAGACATAGTACTATTGGCAACGTCGGAAGCCGGCTAGCGGACATCGTGACCTGACCTGTCGCAGGACAGGGGCAGTCTAAGCATCGAGTTCGAAAAGGGAGGTCAGACCGCTCGATCTCGGATTAGTAAGCGCGTCCTTTCCTCCCTCAAGTGACTGTTGGGGATTTATATCCTCGGGAATAAATCGAGTGACGATTATTTGGGTATAAACCCCTCAAGCAAAAACTGAGTGTAGTGCGATGAACGGGAAAGGTACGCCGACGAAGTGACTTTCAACCCCCACTGCAGCCACCCAGGCCGTCCACTCCCCGCCCCCACCAAACGAAGTGGCGCCGATCGTAGCTCAGCAGGAGATCAGGCTAATTGAAGACGTCTCCACAAGCAAGACAATAATAAGTACACATTAACCAACAATTTCTTAAGCTAGGAACGCGCGCAGGGAATAGATAGGATGTATGTATGTATGTGAACCCAACTGTTAAAACCCTTATTTAATGTCAAGTAGCTTAATTTCAGTGTCTAATTTTCCAATTCATTAAAACTCACAATAGGAGTTCTGGGTTTCATTAGCCTAGGACGGTTCTCTTTATGAGTTGTCCCCACACCCCTCTTTGATTTACTCACACTTGCCTTGGAGGGAAGGCGAGTGGTCCCGAGATGTGATAAAAATCACCTGGACTTCGGTTCCCCAACTGCAGCTATCTTCCCCCTCCCTTCATCAATCACTTAAGGTACGTGTTACCCACACCACCTCATCTACCACCTTCTTCCACTGTCCAGGAATTTGCGTCACGTGCTCGCTAGTGGTCCTTCGAACCGGATATTCATTCCATTACCTATGTACAGAACTCGTAAATTAATGCGACTTCACTAGTTCAATAATCAGTATGACAACTCATGAAGTAGATCACAACATGTTTCCCTGCGCATAGGTTAGCAACTCAATGCACTGTACAGGAGTCACTCCTGCTCGTTAAGGCACGCACTAGGTCAACCATGATATAGTAATTTTATGTCACATTAATTTACCATTCCTACTTTTACCTTTCTCTTGTGCAACATTTCGCCCCTTAAGTAGAATTAGATTGTGCTGAAATTACACTGGTCCCTTTTTCACGGGTAATTCCGCCCGGCCTCATCATTCAGCGGCATCCTCAGCCGCACATCGTAATTTTAAGTTCAGCCATTTTCGGCTTAATTTAGTTTCGGCTCGGCCCAGCCTTCCAAAGCGGCGCAAATACCCCCCCTTTTGGCGCCATCCGCCACCACGTCCTTGTGTTAAGCCTAGCCGTTACCGTTACGGATGACCTGACGCTAACGGCTCGCATCGGCCCGGATTCAAGCGGCCTTATTTTTAAACTTTCGCGGTTTCACGCGAGTTTTCTCTCTCCCCCCTCCTTTGTCAGACCAGCTCGTATGACAGCACAATCTTCTATAGTCACCCCCTTCGATTCTCCATTTTCGTCGTGCGATTCTTTCGCTCGACTCTGCATCGTTCTTTAGAGGGAGAGCGGACACCCCCCCCTCTCGGCTTATGATTCAGTGACCGCAAGCATACTCAGACGGCGGCCACCATGTCTTATTACAGCCCTAACGAAGACGCAATTACGAACGCAACACTGACCGAGCTCATTGCCATCACGCAGAATTTCCTTGACGCTGTCACGGAATATTCTGAAGCCTACGGGGCTATCAACGTTGAGAGCCTGAGTCCCAGTGCGGCTACGGAAATTCTTCAAGAAGGTCAAGACCATCACCAAACATGGCGGTTATTGGAGCCCGCGTGGGCACGCCATCCTCACGAGGATCGGCTCACAAAACTGAAACAGGAACTAAGACCCCACAAGAAGGTACTATTAAACCTAAAAGTCCGAGCAGATGCGCGAGTGAACGGCGCAAATACCGCCGTTCAAGCGTCAAACAGCCAGCTTAATCAAAGCCCACTGGTCACATACATAAGGGAAGAAAATCATACCCCCTCTTTCGATGGGGATCTGGAAATGTTCTCCAGCTGGTGGAGCATTTTCAAGACAAATGTTCACGAAAGCAATAGGTACACAGAGGGAGAAAAGTTCAGCGCTCTCATGCGCTCTCTAACGGGGCGTGCCAAGCGTCTTGTTGGATACCCCGTGTTCAACAACACCGCGTATGAACACACCATCCGACGGCTGCATGATGCCTATGACAAGCCCTTGGCAGTACGAAGAAGTCTGAAGGAACGCCTCGTCGCCATTCCCGCACCTACGGACGAATGTGAGGACTTGTCGAGGTTCCTCGCCGATTGGGATGAGTTGGGCGAAAGGTACAGGAACGCAGTAGGACAAGCCCTCTCCGATGAATTTGTAGAGGATGTCCTAGTGCCGAAACTACCCCGACAGGTTCTTTCATCAATATACCTGTTCAAAGGCACTTCTGAACTAAGTGCACCAGAGCTTCAATCAGCACTCAAAGTTTACTCGGGTGCCATCACGGGCAGTCGGCTCCATACCCCGGTGTTGGTACGCCCAGTTGCCGCAGCTACCCCCACACCCGTTCCTACTCAATCCTCAACACGCCAGCCTCGACAGACATTGACGTGTGCTCCGACGCCACCGAGGAGTCAAGGTCATACGTCCAGGCACAGCACTGGACGGCCTGTACCCACGCCCCCACAACCGGCATCTGCGGTCCCCGACGAAGCACAGCACCGCGCCAACTGTTTGTTTTGCGGCGGCCCACATAGGCCGTCACACTGTACCACGTACCCGGACATCTCCACCCGCACCGACAGACTTTTAGCACTAAACAAGTGTACCATCTGCTACTCGAACAGGCATCTGAAGAACCGCTGCGACTTCCAGGCAGGCTGTATGAAATGTGGCCAGCGCCACAAGGCCCCCCTATGCCCTCAAGCCATCAGCATAACAAGCAACGGCATCATCGTGTCCCCTACACAGAATGCAGTTCCTCCTCACCTCTGGAACCAGGCTCCGTTAAGCCACGCCCACACTCCCCCCTACAGCGCGGCTTCATCTCAGCCTCCTGCTGGTTACCCACAAGCTCCAGGATACCATCCGTATTACCCCCCCTTCTATCAGTATCCGGGGGCCTACCCCCCACATCACCAGTCCCCCTACCATCCTCCGTCGCAACCAGCGCCACTTGGCACGAGAGCAATACAAGATGGCACCTCAACTCCCACACCATCAACATCTACCAGCTCCCACGACGCCTTCAGAGCACCGCCAGAGGTAACCCACGCCCCTGCTTCCAACAGTGCTCCCTCTTCAATCTACATGGCTCCCATCCTAGTAACTCCAACCGTCTTGGAATCCTCTTCAGCACCCACTGAAGCAGTGCTTGAGTACCCTCTGACGACCACAGTCCCCATCACGACGTCGGTTCAAACTTCCGCTGTACCTGATATCCCCTTGCATCAGGACCCGGAACCAGCACCAGTCCTCGTCATTGAGAATGCACAAGTTGCCACTGACACTCCAAGCTCTCAGAGCACCTCTGCTCCCACCACATCAACGTCTGTCAGCTCTCACCACGACAGCTCCTGTGCCACGCCCCCAGTAGGTCACACCCCGGAAGCCACCTGCACCCACTCTTCATCGCACTCGGCTCCCATCTTACCAACTTCAGTCAGCACTTCCACGGCACCAGATGCCACTTTATCTCAGGACCCGGAACCAGTACCAGTCCTCATTGATAATATACAAGTTGCCACTGACGCCCCAAGCTCTCAGAGCACCTCTACTACTTCAACAACGTCTACTAGCGCTCGCCTCGACAGCTCCTGTGCCACGCCCCCAAAAGGCCACGCCCCGGAAGTCGCCTGCACCCCCTCTTCAATGCACGCGGCTCCCGTCCCGCAAGCTGCAATCCGCACTTACACGGCACCAGATGCCACCTTATATCAGGACCCGGAACCAGTACCAGTCCTCATAGAAATTACTCAAGATGCCACCTATGCATCTACTTCATCCACGGCTGTCAGCTCTCAACATGACGGCTCCTGTGCCACGCCCCCAGTAGGCCACGCCCCGGAAGTCACCTACACCCCCTCTTCGTCGCACTCGGCTCCCATCTTACGAACTTCAGTCAGCACTTCCACGGCACCAGATGCCACTTTATCTCAGGACCCGGAACCAGTACCAGTCCTCATTGAGAATGCACAAGTTGCCACTGACACTCCAAGCTCTCAGAGCACCTCTGCTCCCACCACATCCACGGCTGTCAGCTCTCAACATGACGGCTCCAGTGCCACGCCCCCAGTAGGCCACGCCCCGGAAACCACCTCCACCCCCTCTTCATTACACTCGGCTCCCATCTTAGGAACTTCAGTCCGCGCTTCCATGGCACCAGATGACATTTCACATCCAGAACGGGAAGCAGTCCCGATCATCATTGGGACTACACAAATTGATAATGACGCTCGAGGTCCTCACATAACACCATTTGATCCTGGAACCACTGTTTCGGTCCCCACAGAAGACGAGTCACAACCTACGACAACTCCTGACAACGCAACTGAGAACGCCGACCCAGCCCTCATCCCACGAGCAGTACCGAGCACTGTCGCTCTGCCTATTTTCACCGGACACCTCACTAAAGATCGCAAGAAATGTATCTCACAAGTACTCGCTGACAGCGGAGCTCAACGGACGTTTGTTCACCCTTCCGTCGTGGACCAACTTGACCTCAAACCAAAGGGAACCGTGCTTTGCCGCCTTGATTCCTTCAACAAGACTGAACTACCTCAGAGATTCGACATCGTTGAATTCAACCTGCACTTGGGCACTGAGAAACATCTCATCGAGGCGGTCGTGCACCCTTCAGTGAGTAAAGACGTCTCTATGCCCGGTTACCAACGTACAGTGCAGGTTCTCAAGTCGCAAGGCATCCCTATCGCAAATGAAGCTCCATCGGACCAAGCTGCCAATGTCACCATTATATTAGGCAGTGACCACATGTCATTAGTCTTTAAACGCGCCACGCGTTTCATGGATGTCGAACTTTTCGTCACCCCTGCAGGTTCTGTAGTATGGGGCAAACTGCCCCCCTGGAGTCAGGATCACACCCTCCACCCCCCTATTGAAACCCTTGCAATCAACAGCATCCATGTTGAAGAAACTGTCACCACTGAGACTCCGGCACTCGAAGCCCTCAACCGAAACGAAGAGGTCAAAAGCAAGCCAGAATCTGGTTCTTTACTCATGATGAATGACAAGCCTTCATCTCCCAGCTTCAAGCCATAGGGGAGACCGCCCCCCCCCTCCTCTTTTTTGGTTCATAACCTGTGTCACAATTTTTTAAATTGTGACACCCAGCTCGTTGTCTCCCTTCCCATTTTCTCGTCTGTTTTCTCTCCGTATCAGCCCTTCATTCCCCATAGTCGGGGGAATTTCCAGTCCTTAAGACTTCTAGTAGCTACATCCTTTCTCCTCGTTATCCTCTTTATTTGTCATGTCATTTTTGACAACCAATTCAATGCCTTAACGAAGGGAGAGACTTCTAATATCTAGAAACACCCCCCCCCCTTTTGATTTGTGTTCTCGGAGCCATGCTCAACGGTGTTACCCACACAAAGCACTCAAACACACCCCCTCCCCCCCCCTGCGCGCTGCCACATATTTGTTTTAAGCTAGGTAATTAGAATTATTAGGACTGTGTTTAACCCGCTCGTGAACAGTGTCTACCTCAAAGAACACTTGGAACTGTGTCACCCTCCCGCATGAACATTATTCGTAGTACCCTTCGCAACTAGGGACGGAGACATAGTACTATTGGCAACGTCGGAAGCCGGCTAGCGGACATCGTGACCTGACCTGTCGCAGGACAGGGGCAGTCTAAGCATCGAGTTCGAAAAGGGAGGTCAGACCGCTCGATCTCGGATTAGTAAGCGCGTCCTTTCCTCCCTCAAGTGACTGTTGGGGATTTATATCCTCGGGAATAAATCGAGTGACGATTATTTGGGTATAAACCCCTCAAGCAAAAACTGAGTGTAGTGCGATGAACGGGAAAGGTACGCCGACGAAGTGACTTTCAACCCCCACTGCAGCCACCCAGGCCGTCCACTCCCCGCCCCCACCAAACGAAGTGGCGCCGATCGTAGCTCAGCAGGAGATCAGGCTAATTGAAGACGTCTCCACAAGCAAGACAATAATAAGTACACATTAACCAACAATTTCTTAAGCTAGGAACGCGCGCAGGGAATAGATAGGATGTATGTATGTATGTGAACCCAACTGTTAAAACCCTTATTTAATGTCAAGTAGCTTAATTTCAGTGTCTAATTTTCCAATTCATTAAAACTCACAATAGGAGTTCTGGGTTTCATTAGCCTAGGACGGTTCTCTTTATGAGTTGTCCCCACACCCCTCTTTGATTTACTCACACTTGCCTTGGAGGGAAGGCGAGTGGTCCCGAGATGTGATAAAAATCACCTGGACTTCGGTTCCCCAACTGCAGCTATCTTCCCCCTCCCTTCATCAATCACTTAAGGTACGTGTTACCCACACCACCTCATCTACCACCTTCTTCCACTGTCCAGGAATTTGCGTCATCATGTTCTTAGCTTTTACCTTAATTTTGAATAAATGGCCAAATACACAGCAAAAAAAAGTTGAATCGCATGTATGTTTCTTCTTTTTTTTTTTTTTTTTTTTGGTAGGTTTGGACTGGTTCTTTAAGTTGTTTGGTATTTTTAAAATTTAAAGGTTTTTGTTTAATGATTTCTCTGTGTTATGCTTGTTCTTTTACGGTCTCAATAAACGTCGACCAACGCCGACCAAAGCCGACCAAACCCAAATAATGACGGCTTTTGCTCAAATGCATAATTTTATATAGAAATTAGCATGTGGTTGCATTATTTGACAAATTTTATTTTTAAATGTGTGATTATCATGTAATTTGATCAAAGAGAAGTTACGCTTTTATCGTCTGCAAAATTACCTAAGTCGACCAACGCCGACCAAACCCAAACAATGACGGCTTTTGCTCAAATGCATAATTTTATATAAAAATTAGCATATGGTTACATTATTTGACCTATTTTCTTTAAAATGTGTGATTTTCATGCAATTTGATCAAAGAAAATTTACGCATTTATCCTCTGCAAAATTACCAACCACAGCTACGAATGCCGTCCGACTCACTAATAGCCGACCAACGCCGAACAAGGACGGTTTATACTCAAATGCACGATTTTGTATAAAAAACTAGCATATGGTTGCATTATTTGACTTGTTTTCTTTAAAATGTGTGATTTCCATGTCATTTGATCCAAGAAATTACGTTTTTATCCTCTGCAAAATTACCAACCGCAGCTACGAATGCCGTCTGACCATATAGATCAGTGCGTCTGACTCACTCATAGGCGACCAAATCTCAAACAAGGACAGTTTTTGCTCAAATGCATAATTTCATAAAAAAAAAAAAAATAGCATATGGTTGCATTATTTTACCTATTTTCTCTAAAATGTGTGATTTCCATGTAATTTGATCAAAGAAGTTATGTTTTTATCCTCTGCAAAATTATTTTTTGTATGATTGCAAATCTTGTTTGTTTGATTTTGTGACTTATTTCTTGCATGTTCATCCTTTTATTTTTGTCTATGTTTTTTACAATACAGTATGGAAGTGTCTGGTAGTCCCAAGGCTCGAGTACTGCTGCCAGCTATGGTCCCCATACAAAATACAAGAAATAGCCAACCTAGAGGCTATCCAGCGTTCCTTCACTGTAAAAATTCAGGGAGTACAGCACCTAAACTACTGGGATAGACTGAGCCAGTTAAAACTGTACTCTCTGCAGAGGAGAAGGGAACGCTATATAATCATCTATGTGTGGAAAATCCTGGAGGGCAGAGTACCTAATGTGGGAATAGTGGCAAACTACCATCCGAGAAAGGGAAGACTATGCTACATAAAGGGTACTGTAGGCTCCATACAAAGAGTGAAGACAATAAAACACAACTCTTTCACTCACAATGGACCTCGTTTGTTCAACTGCCTCCCAAGAGATCTCCGGGACCAGAAAGATACTAGCCCGGAGTGTTTCAAGAGAAAGCTGGACAAATGGCTGGATGGGTTACCAGACCATCCACCGATACCAGGATACCCCTACAGCCACCACAACACCCTGCCAGAAGCAGTACAGAACCAAGGACAACTTGGAACGTGCGGAAGCCGACTTCAGCCGTGTCATTAACAGACAAAATTACCGAAAGTATACCGAAAGTGAAAGTAAAGTACCTGTCTTGCTACATATGTATATATTTTTGTTTGTTTGCTTTTGGGGTTTTCCTTTGTTCTGTTAAAATTTTTTGCTTTATTTTTGCTTAATATGCATGTTATGTCTGCTTCTTTGTTTAATTTTGTTTCATATTATTGTTTTTGATTACTGATTTTCCAATGTTTTGTTTGGTATTTAATATCTGATTGCATGTTTTGGTTGCCTGATGTATGGTTCATTTTTGAAGTTGAATAATGTTATTTCTTTTAGTTTGTTTGGTATATGTTCTTTACAAGACAGTATTGCTTTGTTGCAAATAAAAGAATCTCATGTATACCAAACTTTTACTATCCTTGTTTGTATAATTTGTGTACAGATACTTGAATAAGTATACAAAGTTCAAACATAAGCACAAGCACAAACAAGAAAAACATGATATTACAGAAATAATAAGATAAATATAACTAAAATAACCTTTTAAATTTTAACTGTTTACTCAATTTCAAATATTTAGTAATGAATGATGCATTGTGCAGAAGTATTTTACTAACTTTTGATTTTATAAATGTGATCATGTGTGTAAAGCATATATTAAATAGTCTTGTTTGCATGCAAAAGTCATAAAATTACTACTCATTATTTTATAAAGAGAAAGTAAAACTTTTTCGAGATGTTGATTATTTTAGCGAAAGGATCAGTTTTATAATTTCCATAAACACTATATATAATACAAGTTAAGTATGATTTGAAAGCCGCGCTACGCCACTTCCGATTTATAGTTTGCGGCTCTGTCGATAGATGGCGCGCATTCACGCTGGATGGATGACGTTTTCTTATTAGTAAAAGATAGAAGCTTTCCCATCTTTCCTATATAGTCTTTGATTAATGGCAAAATGCGTGAAAATATCAAACGTTGTTGATGACAATTCGTATATATATACATTACTGTGACCACTATAAGGACGCCTGTTGCTAAACAAAGGCTCTTCCCACCTCCTTCATGAGCTGCACTACTGTGCCAAATTTCTCCATGTCACTTCTGCAAACTTCTCTGTCTCGTATCCCTCCCTGATGCATGCTCTATCGTGGCATTTAGTCTGTAACAATATTGTTCCACTCGTCATTCTCCTTTCTGGCTACCTAATGCCTTTGTCGCCTCTTTAGTATACTTCACTCCACTCTATTCTCTGACCCGGCCGGCTTGCCCACTTAATGTCCCAAAGTTGTTACCAGCAGTGTTTTTTCTATTATCTGAGCACGAATTAAATTTGATTCCAATGTCTTCATATGCGCCCGGAGAGGTCGGGATAGGGGAGTAAGAGGTGTGGAGAATATTATGACTTCCGACAAAATTTCCCATCCCTTTTAACACGTAATGCTGACGGTGTAAGTTTAATCTAGGTGACCGCCCCACCGAGTTAATTCTGGGAAACTCCTGAGAATTACAACGTTCACATTGAAAGCAGGGACTCATCGAACCCTGAAAAGTACAATGGCATCACAGAGCACCACGTGTCTTTGTGAATGTGTAATGATTTATTTCACTTCTAATATTTGTTTGAATGTTTGAATAAAACATAGTATTATAATTTGCCGTGGCCTTGGGGCCACTTGGTGATTCTCTTCATCTTTATTCTGGTGGTGGAAATGTGTGCGTCAACTTCGGGCGTGTCATGGTATATCGGTATGGGAAAGAAAAGATGAGGGTATGTGTTGAGGGGAGACCAATTCTCTCATAGAACGCGCGTCCCCTCTCGTTTAACACACGCTTCGTCGCACTTGCATTTCACACGATAAAGTTTGTATAAGGTCTATGATTGAGACCAATTTCATATCACTTCCCAATAACGAATCACTAACAGTACCTCTGTTCAGTTTCAAATCATGTCTTTACTATAGGAATAAGGTGAAATATTGGAAGGGAAAAGCCAAAGCTGATTATTGTACTAACATGGTAAACCAGAACAAACACGATCCAAAGAAGCTTTGGCAAACTCTGAAGAACCTAGAAGCTCACACTACACCTAGTAACAAAGCAGACAGGATAGGACTCATGATAAACGGAGAACTTAACTCTGACAAGAACACTATAGCTAACCACCTCAACTCCTTTTTCACAACCATAGCCACTAAACTAGTAACATCCCTCCCAACGGGTTCTGGGAAGTTTGGGCTGGGGTACGTTCAGGAGTACTATAAAGATAAGTCCACAAAGTGTTTCCAACTACATCAGACCACCCAAGAAGAGGTGTTTAGATTACTGGCTAACATAAGTGCCAACAAGGCTACAGGGTTAGACGATATTCCTGCGAGGTTTGTTAAGGATGGGCCCACAATTATAACTCCTCCAATAACACACATAATAGATTTGTCTATCAGTTAAGGATTTATTCCAAAGGACATGAAAAGGGCTCGGGTAACACCTCTGTTATGGTAGTACTGCATTGTAATAATTGATCTGGCAACACTGTGTACTGTGATCATTGATCTGGCAACACTATGTACTGTAATCATTGATCTGGCAACACTGTGTGGGAAACATTTAAATGGCAGCCATGTTGTTTTCCAGCTGTCAGTATTCAGCCAGTTTTCTCCTTGTAAAGGTGTGTATCAACATTCTGTATGTTTGTAGCATCAGTATTGTATTGTTATGAGTTATATGTATATGGGTTATATATGTATATGTGCATAGATTCTATGCACATATACATATATAACAAACACAACAGTATTCTATGCCATAGAATACTGTTGTGTTTGTTTATATTATGTCAGGTTTGTGTGTTTATATTTATGTTTTGTGCTTGATATTCCTATAACATTTCTTCTCTCTCTGTTTTCAGAGAATGGTATAGATTTTATGTTGAATTAAGCCTTGTAATAAGGTCTGTGTATTATTCACAACAATTTATTCAACATAAAATTCTTATTGTGTGGTACTGGAATTGATTGAAGGACTACTACACCACTGGTAAACAGAGTCTACAATATGGAATGCTTACTTAAACCAGAGAGGCTAGATTGTGACTCATCCTTGTCAACAGCTGCCCAAGAATGGAAACATTGGTTCAAGACACTTGAAAACTTCTTGAGTGCCCTACTGCAGGAAAACATTGACAAACTGGGTTTACTTACCAACTTTGTCTCACTAAAAATTTATGAGACAATTTCTGAATGTACCACCTATGATAATGCTATCAAAATCTTTGTCACAGTATGTCAAGCCCACAAATGAAGTTTTTGCACGCCACTGCCTTGGAACTCGTCACCAGCAGGCTGGTGAATCCTTAGATGAGTACCTTCAAGCCTTGAAAATTCTGAGTAAGGATTGTAATTTCCAGGCTGTAACAGCTGTTCAATATTGTGAAGAGTCCATCCGAGACGCCTTTATAAGTGGGCTGCAGTCACCAGCAATAAGGCAACGCCTCCTGGAGAATAAAACTCTGGACCTATCCACTATGTTTGATCAAGCAAGAGCTTTGGATTCAGCTCAAAGGAATTCTGAAATGTATGGTATTCAGCCATCTCAAGTGGTAAGTGCTGCAACTCCTGACCCAAGTACCAGCCGAGAAGTTACTGTTGAGCCTGCCCCTGTGGCTGCTGCTGTAGGTGCTAAGTGTTTCTTCTGTGGACTTTCACGACATGTCCGCTCAAGGTGTCCCGCACGTAAACCAGTGTGCCATAAATGTCAGAAGAAAGGTAATTTTGTCAAAGTGTGCAGAGCCAAACCATCAACAACAGCTAGTGCACATATAGACTCCAGTAACTATGCAACACTAGCAACAGTTACTTCTGCAGCTACCCCAATTTCACTATCAAAGCCAGTTGTAAAAGTCTTTATCAGTGGATCAGAGGTGGATGGACTTGTTGACAGTGGCAGCTCTGAGAGTTTCATTCACCCAGACCTAGTTAAGCGCCACTCCTTGATCGTCCGTCACTCATCGGATGCAGTGTCTATGGCATCAACATCCCTCTCTACTCAGACATCAGGGTTTTGCCAAGTAGACCTCAGAGTTAATGATCAGGATGATAAAGGTATGTGTTTAACGGTTTTGCCACAACTGTGCTCAGATGTGATTCTCGGTCAAGACTTCCAGAAGATGCATGATAGTGTTACTCTGAGGTATGGAGACCTACCTCCTCTTGTTATTTGTGGACTTAGTACCATAAAGGTGGACCCACCAAAGCTGTTTGCTAAAGCTGATTGCTGCCCCATATCAGCAAGGTCACGCCGTTATTCATATAAGGACCGGATGTTTGTCGAGAAAGAAATTCAGAGATTGCTGAAGGAGAAAATAATAGAACCTAGTGATTCTCTATGGCGTGCACAAGTCGTTGTTGTCAAAGATGCACTCAAAAAGTGGCGACTGGCCATTGACTACTCAGAGACTATCAATAAATTCACATTGCTTGATAGCTACCCCCTACCTCATATCGATGATACAGTGAATAAAATTACTCGGTACCGAGTTTTCAGCACTATTGACTATCATCAAGTTTCCATTAAAGAAGAAGATAAACCTTATACAGCATTTGAGGCTGGTGGTGGCCTGTACCAGTTTACTTGTATTCCTTTTGGGGTCACCAATGGAGTAACCTGCTTCCAGCAGATCATGGATTCATTTATTCAAGAGGAACAACTTACTGGAACACGTATGCATACTTGGATGATGTGACCATTTGTGGCATGACACAGGAGGAGCATGATGCTACAATAAGGAAAAGTGTACATTTTCAACAAAACAACTTAGCATTCTTGGTTATGTGGTAGAAGGTGGTAAAAAACATCCAGACCTTGAACGACTTCGACCCCTAAGGGAATTGGCAGTGCCTCAAGACAAGAAGTCACTCCATCAAAACCTGGGCCTTTTTGCATACTACTCACACTGGGTATATGACTATTCAAGCAAAATCCATCCCCTGAGCAACACCACTGTATTCCATGTGACCAAGGAAGCAGGACATTGAAAATTCAGTAGTTCAAGCAATCAATGAGTCGCGGCTGTTTGAAGTAGAAACTGATGCTTCAGAAGTTGCCATTGCAGCAGTTCTCTCTCAGGATGAACGTCCAGTAGCCTTCTTTTCAAGAACACTGCAAGGACCTGAGAAGTGCTATGCTTCTATAGAAAAAGAAGCCCAGGCCATCATTGAAGCAGTTCGCCATTGGAGGCATTACATGACGAGCAGGCGTTTCACTATAAGGACTGACCAGCGATCTGTGAGGTTTATGTTTTACAAGCAGCATAAGAGTAAGATAAAGAACGATAAGATATTACGTTGGCGAATGGAACTATCTTGCTATGACTTTGAGATTATGTATCGACCTGGTCCAGAAAATATTTCCCCTGATACATTCTCTAGGTCCCACTGTGGGGCAGCATGTGATGGATAGGAATCTCTAATAACACTCCACAAGGGTTTGTGTCATCCTGGGGTCACCCGATTTTACCATTTTGTTAAGTCTAAGAATATGTCCTACTCAGTGGAAGATGTGCGACGGGTGACCAGATCATGTAAAGTATGTGCAGAAGTTAAACCAAACTTTCATAAGCCAGAAAGGACTCATCTCATAAAAACTACTCAGCCTTTTGAGCGATTGAATATAGATTTCAAAGGACCTTTGCCCAGTACTGACAGAAATCGATATTTCCTTAACATTGTAGATGAATAATATAAATTTCTTTTTGTGTTCCCTTGTGCAGATATGACTACTTCGACAGTAATTAGCTGTCTTTCTCTTTTTTTCCTATTTTTGGCATGCCTGCCTACATTCACTCAGACAGGGGATCATCTTTCCTGAGCAAAGAACTGCGAGAGTTTTTGATTAATAAATAAATTTCCTGCAGCAGACCCACAAGCTACAACCCCCAAGGAAATGGCCAAATGAAGCGGTTTAATGGTACAATATGGAAAGCAATTACAATGGCTCTCAAGTCCCGTGGTCTACCTACTGAATGTTGGCAATCTGTTCTACCTGATGCTCTTCATTCTTTTCGACTACGAATGCTACCCCACACGAGAGGCTGCTGAACTATTCACGTCGCTCCTCTACTGGAGCTTCAGTGCCCTCTTGGTTATATCATCCTGGACCAGTTCTCCTGAAGTGTCATGTTCGGATGAGCAAGACACACCCTCTTGTTGAAGAAGTGGAGCTCCTTCAGGCAAATCCGCATTATCCCCACATTCGCAACCAAAGAGGTGAAGAGACTACAGTATCCACTCGGTACTTAGCCCCAGTTGAGACCCCTGTTAAGGAGGGATCCCAAGATACCCCTGTGGATGCTGCAAAAAATGCCCCTGCCTCTCCAAGGGAGCCAATTGACGCTACTCCTACTGAAGCAGGTGACACGACTCCACATGCTACTTCAAACCTCCAGGCCCTGCCCAACCTGGTGAGGAGGCTCCCGTGCAACGAAGGTCTGGTCGTATACGTCGCCCACCTAACTGCCTGGGTCTGTAATGACTGTACTAGATTTTTTTTTTTATAGAGGGAGAATGTTATGGTAGTACTGCATTGTAATCATTGATCTGTCAACACTTTGTACTGTAATAATTGATCTAGCAACACTGTGTGGGAAACATCTAAATGTCAGCCATATTGTTCTCCAGCTGTCAGTATTCAGCCAGTGTTCTTCTTGTAGCATCAGTATCATATTGTTATGCGTTATATGTATATGGGTTATATATGTATATGTGCATAAAATACTGTTGTGTTTGTTTGTATTATATCAAGTTTGTGTGTTTATATTTATGTTTTGTGTTTGATATTCCTATACCATTTCTTCTCTCTCTGTATAGCTTTTATGTTGAATAAAGCCTTGTAATAAGGTCTGTGTATTTTTCACAACAACCTCTTTATAAGAAAAATGTAAAAACTGAGGCAGGAAACTACAGGCCTGTTTCAATTCTAGGTATTATTTCCAAAGTTTTGGAAAGTATCGTATACACTTTGCCCCCCTACGTCACCGCGTTTCACACCGGCCTCCCGTCGTTCATTGATATTCTGTCCGTCATCCCTTCCTAAAATTATATTTTTTCCTCCAGTGACATGATATCCTACCGTGATATTTTGTCCTCCACTATCATTACATCCCATCGTGATATTTTGTCCTTCATTGACATTCTGTCCGGCATCCCTTCCTAAAATTATATTTTGTCGTCCACTGACACTATATCCTACCGTGATATTTTGTTCTCCACTATCATTACATTCCATCGTATATTTTATCTTCCAGTAACATTACATCCCATCGTGATCTTTTGTCCTCCACTATCGTTACACTCCATCGTGATATTTTGTCCTTTGACAACACATCCTAATGTAATATTTCATCTACCGACATTATATCCTAAAATTATATTTTGTCCTATACTGGCAGATTGTTCTACATTATTGCTATACTTTACTCTGTTTTCCCCGGTACACTCTATTTCCCCTTTCCTTTGGGTTTCTACCCCAAAAAAGGAACAAGTTCATTACAAACACCCATTTTGCTTGATATGTAACTAATAACGACCCTATTCTTATACTCTTACGGCCAGTTATCTTATTTATTTATTCTGTTATTCCTATTCATATTCTTGTAATCTGGTTCAAGTTCACTCAAAATAGATAAAATTTAATCTTTTAATGTTAATACTTTTTTCCGTGTTTTTAGGCCTTGATGATGATGTAATTACTTGCATGACATCTATTTCTGTGCTAAAGGTGAAACTGAATTTAAAGGACAATGTACAGAGCTGGACGGTTTTTAAATATATTTGTATTTAGATATGTATTCAGACATTGTAATGATCAGTACTGTATTATTGTTTATATATTATAGATTATTATTATTATCATTATATCGTTTGTGATCGAACAACGATGGCCGATGGGCGGCAATGACTCCATCTCGGTACCCTACATCAATAATGAGGACGACAAAAATATCAGACCATAATTATATTTCCTCAAAATTAGACTACTATGTATCCTATAGGCTGCCAAGTAACACTGAAAAAGACCAAATCTTATACAAAATAAATCTACTAGATTAATAAAAAAAAATATCAGAGTAATTAGTGAACCACTACCCTTCCACTGGTTGCTGTCAATAAAATCGAAAATCATATCCAAAACAAACCTTTTCACGAATAAGAAGATATAATCCAGTAAACCTAAGTATTTGCAAGATAGGACGAGTCCATTTTAGCCAATATTCAAGCCAGACATGCGTCTGATAAGATTCGAATGTTTGAACCACGCTCCAGCAAAATGATAAGCGACATATTTGAAAACTCTTCACTATGACACATACTCCTAGAAATCGAATAATTTGAGGAAAGAATAAGATATTTCTATTAGAAGGAAGCTATGATGAGGAAACGAAAATATCAAATGATGAATACAAAATATGAGACAAGACAGTGAATAATGTCGAGATAACGAAAGCAGACAAGCGAATTAAGCTTGCATGAGAAGGTTAACTATATCGTCGAGGAAAGATGGCAACAAAACTCCAAGAAGTAAGATACATGGACCACGTTTCCCCGTGAATTTCATGTGTGTTTGTGAGGGACTTTGAGAGGAAGTGCAAAATGTATGAGACATACGCACAACTGTTCCCTCTTTGATTCTCATGTGAATAACACATGGATAAAGGTTCTTTATAATATGTAGATGACACGATAGTAATATGTGGATAACGGGTCTACATTATTTACCGCGTGCAGACTGCCGTGTGTTTCACGTGATAACAAGAATGTATTTTCCACATGTCGATAATTATTATCGGGGGCGGAGCTTCGATAGGCCCAAGTCGTGTTGTCACTGAGGGCATACAGTCCTCACTTCCCCCAAATTGCTACAAAAGCACTGCCTCTAAACCACCTCATGCATCGTGTAACAGAACAATATTCGAAATAAAAGAACAAGATATAAAGACAAAGAGAACAAAAAAGAAAAACATGTATATACATGCATACATACATTAATACATATATATGTACATGCATACCAAAGGGTCTTTTCTCTATTATAAGGTGGTCAATTCAAAGCATACACCAATCACAAACCCACCCAAAACCTCCTTCATCTCTCCTATCTTAGCACCTCATGGATGAAGGGCCATCCGGGTCCTTCTACACTGTATCCATCAGCGAGATACAGCGTCGTCTCTACAGCAAGGCCCGCCAACCAGAGGTGTTTTATCTCCATTGGCTTATTGCATGGCAACCCCTCCCCATGCATCCACAAAAAAAAAAAAAAAAAAAAAATCGGGGCACGTTATTTCTTCACTCATGTTAAACCACTCTCCAGTCGTTCCATTCTTTTGTAGTCTATCTTCCTTACAGTATTGTACAGACTAGTAACCAATGCTCTCTTTACATACACATGCACACACACACACACAGTTTAATTATTATAGATGTTTAAAATAGTCAATTATGTCCCTACATAGACCTCAAAATACCTCTAAAATTGCTTAACTCGCTTCGCTCGCCACTCACCTCCTCTCACGGGACTGCTCTGAGTGAAAAATGCCCGGGTCGCTTTAACATATATAAATATATATATATAATACTGATGACCCACTTTCGGAGAAGAATAAGCGAAGTGGGTCATCAGTATTATTTTACAAATGTGCTACGACATATCTTTGTTGTGATATATATATATATATATATATATATATATATATATATATATATTGGAAGGAGGCCATTTTGAATACAGGCTTTGTTGAAGTCTACAGCAGTAGTAGCATTGTTCAACTTGTAAGAAGTACTCTCGATATTTCGAATGAGAGAGCGGAGGTTGGAGGTCAGGGTATTGATAGAATCTCCAAGGTACATGGTGTTTACTCTAGACGTCTTTCGACCCAATCAGAGGTCATCTTCAGGAGTTACAATATACACTGTGAAAACAGGAATGACATACGAGGTGTGGCGGGGGAGATTTTGTACCCGCGAAGAAACACTGGGACAGGAAGTCATATGAGGTGTGGCGGGGGAGATGTCGTGTCCGCCTAGCTACCCACGGAGTGCCGACGGGTTCCCTGTAGGTTGCTGGTTGGGCTTCCTCATTGATGGGAGTGAAACTTCAGGCTGTAGCTGGATATTGATGGAGGGTTGATCCAGACGAATAAAAATTGATTCAGCCATCCTTAATCTCCTGTCTTGTTCACGATACAGTATTGTTGTTTGTGTTTCTAGTTGTTGCCTGGTGAGGGAGTGTCCATGTGTATTACTAGTGTGACGGAGTATTGCCCCATCCTGTAAATGTGCCGTCATCCTTTTTGACAAGGTGGTAGTGGTTGAACCTATATACCGTGAATTGAGGCGACTGCAGTCACCAAAGTTGCAATGGAATTGGTATATAAGATTCACCTCTTGTAAAGGCCTTGTCTGTGGGAGGCAACTATTTTTCATGATGAGGCTTGATGTTCTTTTTGTTTTGTAAAAAATGATGAGCTTCAGGATGGCATGGGGGTCTGTAGGGATGACATGTGTGCTGATGATCTTTCTTAAAGCCTTTTCGTCTTCTTTATGTGCGGAAGACATGAAGTTTTTATAGAAGAGGGAAATATGACAAGGTTTTTCTGTTGCAGAGGGGGCTTGTGTCACGAAACTGTCTAGATGTCGCTTTATTGTCTCATCAACCAATATATATATATATATATATATATATATATATATATATATATATATATATATGTATATATATATATATATATATATATATATATATATATATATATATACCATATCTGTGCATGTGGCGTTTTTCTTGCTTTCATGTGTCAAATAGGTGACAAGCAATGTTCCCTCTATTTTTCATGCGAGAGTGCGCAGAAATCGTGTGCAATCTTTGCCTTCTCTGGAAAGTATGCGCGCATCCATGCGATTCACCATCTGATCATTTAATCAAATACACACAATTTGTATGTGTTACATATTACCTCCACCAAAGCAATTATTGGTCTGACGGTTGGCAAGTTACCATATTTTTAGATAATTTATAAGTTGATGTTTGGGTGGATCTTTTTTAATGAATAAATCTTATTATGATTTGAAAACCTTGCGTGCGCGCATTTTTTTTTTCTTTATGTGCACTAGTTGTAAAACAAGTGTGTGCAAAGCTTAGAGCAGCGGTTCTAAACCTTTTTCGGTGCCCGTGTCCCTTGATATTTCAGAAAAAAAATTCTCGTACCCCCATCCAATACAAATGCAATGCAAACATATGAAAATTATATTATTAGTGATACAAACCTTGCTTTGCTTTCTCATG
>NC_134789.1:40340762-40343262 GCF_046742065.1 Oratosquilla oratoria
TGACAATTATGTGAAAATAAATAAGAAGACTTACATTTAAAGGGAAGAGAGAAAGAAAGGAGAGTGACAAGTCATTTGACATTGACATTTATTGATTACAAGAAATACATCTTGCCTGGGTCTCTACCCACAACTCCTAGAAGGCATACTAGTATGCCTTTTACATTTAAAGTTATGTGTATATGTGTTTAACAATTTATTAAATCATGCCGCTTGTTGCAGCGCTGCACGGTCCTGGTCGTTCCCCACGGTCCAGCCGACGTGGTTAGTTTCCTACACCTGTCGCGTCCCATCCGGTCCGTCCAAGGCATCATGCTCAGTTACCTAGGTGGACAAGGAGAAGGTATTAGTCCTTTGGCTTAGATTGTTGTGGTGTGTCATAAGTCAAAATCACAAGTGAGTACAGTTAAGAATCCATCCGTATCCTCTGGGGGCTGGCACTTGAAGGAGGCGTCCCAGCCGACGTGGTTGGTATCCTTTGCACCCGTCGAGTCCCATCCGATCGGTTCAAGGCATCCTGTGCAGATACCTAGGTGAAAAAGAGAAGGTATTAGTCCTTGGCTTAAGTTTGTGATGTGTCATAAGTCAAAATCAGCAAGTGAGTAAGGGGGTTTGGGGGTGGGGGAGGGTTAGGCGGGTGTGGTCACCGAGGGTGAGAGAGGAGGTGGAGGTGAAGGGAGAGAGGTGGTAGAGGGAGGGGGGAATGTTTTTTATATATAATGGGATAGTAGAGATTAAATTACTCTGGATGTTAATGACTGGAGCTTTGCCTCTAATGTGAAAGGCTTCGAGTAATTGTAGTCTCGTAGGGTCATCACTCGATCCAATAATTTTGGTGTTATTGATCAGTTCATCACTTCTGAGTACAGTGTTGTGGAAATTCTTATGATGCTCTTTGATTGTTCCCTCTTGTAGATATAAAGATAGGCGACGGCTGACTTTACATCTACAAGAGAGAGCAATCAAAGAGCATCATAGGAATTTCCACAACGCTGTACTCAGAAGGGATGAATTGATCAATAACACCAAACTCCATTATGCTACACTTGTTAATATTGAAGTCCACTTCCCATTTTTGACTCCAGTTCCATACCTTATTTAGGTTTTCCTGCAGTGCTTCGCAATACTTTTCAGTTTTTACTTTCCTTAACAGTTTGGCGTCGTCTGCAAAGAAGCTCATGTAACATTTCACATCATCGTCCATGTCATTCACATAAATAGCAAACATTATTGGAGCCAATACAGATCCTTGCGGTACTCCACTGATCACCTCTTTCCAATCTGAATGTTTTTCTCTGAGCACTACTCTCATCTTTCTACCAATCAGGAAGTCCTCCATCCATTTTAGTAGGTTCCCTTGTATCCCTCCTATATGTTCCAGTTGTTTTTTTAATAATTTTTGTGTGGTACTTTGTCAAAAGCTTTTTGTAAGTCCAGGAAGGCACAATCAGCCCATCCATTCCTTTCTTGCACTATGTCTATTAATCTTGAGTAGAAACATTAAGTTTGTGGTACATGATCTTCCTTGTCTGAACCCAAATTGTCTTGGGTTTATTATATTGTTGTCTTCCAGGTGTTTTACCCATCTATTCTTGATGATTTTCTCACAAATTTTGGCTATAGTGCTTGTTAGTGAGACTGGCCTATAGTTAGTTGGTTCTTCCTTGTTTCCTCCTTTATATATTGGTACAATGTTAGCATTTTTTTCAGTCTTTTGGTATTTTTCCTTCTTTGAGTGAGCAATTTATTATGTTATGTATTTTGTCCGTTAGTGCTTCTTTGCATTCTTTTAGAATCCAATTTGCAATTCCATCCGGGTCATGTGATTTCCTGACGTCAAGGTATGATAGGTGTTCCAATATTTCTTTTTGTGTTATTGTTATCTCGCTCATGGGGGGAGATTGCCTTTCATTACCTTCGTGTGTTTGTGTGTGTGTTTGTGTGTGTGTGTGTGTGTGTATGTTTGTGTTTGTGTGTGTGTGTGTGTGTATGTGATTCACCATGGTCTTGGATCACGTGTTGGACTCGTGATCGACAGTTTTTCCCCTTCCAGAAGAGAGCTCAGAGCTCATATATGACCGATCTATGGGTAATGATGTGACCTTACAACACACACACAACTCCCCGCCCACGAGAGTTGGAGTTAAGACTCACAGTGCAGTGATACTAAAATTATTTCAGCCCTGGGCGGGATTCAAACCCGGCGGCCGGGAACTCTACCAACTGCGCACGCGCGTGTGTGTGATATCCGTGCTTGTGAATATATATGGATCCGATGTCAGTAGGCTGTGTTGGATGGAATGATGATGTTGGATTTTAGTCCCTGAGTGGAAGAAGGAGGGTGAGGAGCCTAGATTAGAAAGTGCTGAGTAGCTGCGGCCGAAGCCGTCACCTTTGTCCTATTGAGCGCTTTAGGGATTGCTGGGGCAGGTAACAGTCACTGCTGGGAATCGGAATAGAGCGGGTTATGTTTGTTTATAGATTTCAAGCGACCAGTGCC
>NC_134789.1:40348262-40355762 GCF_046742065.1 Oratosquilla oratoria
AAGAGCTGGTAGGTACTGTTATCAGTTATGGTGGGTCAATATTTTGTTGTTGCTGTTGTTGTTTTCATTGTTGTTTGCTCATAATTGCGTTATAGGTGGTGGAGGTGGAGATATTCTGACTTGGGAGCAAGGTTACGATTTAGACGAGAAAAAAAGAGGAAGGGTAAAGATAAAATGAATATATGGGAGAATAAAAGGAAGACAGAGGATGAGGCCATTCTGTCTGAAATGGAGAAAAAGGAGAACGAACGATTGCCATTCCTGGATGTCATGGTGAAGAGAAACGGTGCTACGTTGACAACAGGTATTTACAGGAAGTGTTCTTGTTGATTCTTATCAGATCTTTGACGTGTAGGTTAAATATCATATATCACAACTGAGGTCTGATATTATACATATATATATATATATATATATATATATATATATATATATATATATATATATATATATATATATATCTGTCATACGAGCTCTGAGCTCTCTTCCGGGAGGGAAATAGCTGTCGATCACAAGTCCAACACGTGATCCAAAGACCAAGGTTAATACACACACACACACACACACACACACACACACACACACACACACTCACACAAACACACACACTCGATGGCGCGGTGGTAGCGTTCGCGAACGCCACTACAGCGGTCCGGGTTCAAATCCCGCCCAGGCCTGAAATAATTTCAGTATTGTTTCGCTGTGAGTCGTTACTCAAGCTCTCATGGGCGGGGAGTTGGGTGGGTGTGTGTGTGTGTGCGTGTAAAAGTCACAGCTTACCCATAGATCGGTCATGTATGTGCTATGAGCTCTTCCGAGAGGGAAAAAGCAGTCGATCACGAGTCCAACACGTGATCCAAGACCATGGTGAATCACACACGCAGTCAAACGAACCCGTATGCATACAAGTAAATATGCACACACACAGGCAGACACCGCACCGGTCAAATCGAACATACCGTCTCTGACAGGTTTTGTCTCCGTCTGCCTGTGTGTTTGTATATATATATATATATATATATATATATATATATATATATATATATATATATATATATATACGTGTATGCATACGGGTTCATTTGACTGTATGTGTATGTCCAAGTGTAATGTGTACCGGTATATGTTCACTGCATTTGTGTGTGTGTGTGTGTGTGTGTGATTCACCATGGTCTTTGGATCGCGTGTTAGACTCGTGTGTGTGTGTGTGTGTGTGTGTGTGTGTGTGTGTGTGTGTGTGTGTGTGTGTGTGTGTGTGTGTGTGTGCGCGCGTGCGTGTGTGTTCTAGTAACATATATTTTATGTCAACCATGGCAAGTTAGATTCCCAAGACTGATTCCAGTGTTATATGAGGTTATGACGGACAAACATAACAGAATTTTATATATACTCGTACATGACTGCCTGGGGTGAACAACGTTACTGATGGTTTCTGAGGGCGAAACTTCCTTTCTATCATATCTAAAAAATTCTAGTTTGTCTAAGTAAGCTTAGAATTTTTTATCTACTATTTTGTGGTTGTTATGCATGGCTGTTATCGGGTCATCTGCGGAGGAGAGTGTTTTGGTGTTAAGTTGGTGTTGGGAGATCGTTTGTGAAGAGGGGAACTCCATTGGGTAGTATTTTGTTCCCGAAACTTTGGGTTAATCTGCACTATCTGCCTGCTAAGAAGTTAGCTGTTGTTTGTCATTATTGTAATTCTGTTTATGTTGTTTTTCAACAATATATTTTTGGGAACTTTGTCAAATGCTTTATGTCTGTAGCTATCATAACTGTTATTTATGGTGGAACTCTCTAGTTGAATCCCTCCAGCATTTATTGAGTGATATTTGTAATTAGCGTCCTGGTGGGTAGTTTAATTGCATTTCTTTCTGGTGCTAATCTTGCCATCACCTTAAGGACAGTGGATATTAGAAAGATTTTATGGGTGCAGGGGCTTTAGATGTCTTATTTGGCTTCAATATGAGTATCATCTGATATATATATATATATATATATATATATATATATATATATATATATATATATATATATATATATATATATATATCACGGGGAAACCACAGTTGGAACAAAAAAGACTGGAGACAAGGAATCTATATTTCGATTGCAAACTGCAATCCGCTTCAGTAGGTATCTACTGAAGAAGATTGTAGTTTGCAATCGAGAAATATATAGATATATAAATATATTTTGTATAACCAAGAGTGGTTGAAGATACAAATTTAGGCTTTTACTGCATTTGGGCCGAGGTGTTTAACATGGAGGTTTGAGATCCCATCTAGGCCTTCAGCACGAGAGTTGTTAATTTTCTTTAGTGCCCCTGTTTTCTGGAGTTTTAGGTTTGAAATCTATCTTGGAGAAGTGTTTGTTGGTGATATTGCGTTGATGTTTGGTGATGATGTTTTCCTTTGGGTTACTCCAACTACTTTTTGAGTAGTGAGTGGGGTTGATTTTGATTTTTCAGATTTTCCGGTTGTTTATTTTCAGATCTATTTTTTTCAGTTTTCTTTTTCCTTATTGTTGACTAGTTTTGCGATGCCTTTGTTTAATTGTTGTAATTGTTCTTTTTCTTGTTAAGTTAGAGCATCGTTTCCCAAAGTGGGCAGTACCGCCCCCCTGGGGGCGGTACTTTGATATCGGCGGGCGGTAACGCAAAAAGGGGCGGTTGGGGGGTGGTAATGCATAAATAGGCAGTTGGGGGGGGGCGGTAACAAAAAAAATAGGCGGTTGGTGGCGACAGTGTAGCAGCTGTAGCTGCTACAGTACTTACACCGTCGTCCCAAACTGTTGGCGGCAACCGTCAAAAATCATACAAGTAATAAAAATTATAAATATAAAATTTCAAAAGATATGCCGCTCTTTTACCTGAGGATTAAGGGGTCTCATCTTTTAATCACATCCAACCGGAACTGACCTGGTTCCCATAAAAGCAATTGTTCCTTTGTAATACGTGACTCACGGTCAAAGATTTCATCCATTAATCCTGCAATTCTTACCCCTCATGGAACTTACTTTCAGTAGAAAGTTCTGTCATGTTTCTGTATAAATAGCGCTTGTCAAATTGATCAATCTCACAGTCAACAAACAACTACGTTACATGGTCCGACTCCGAAGCTCGTCTCAGGTGTGTGAACATTTCACTTTAATTTTATTCTTGTAATATTCAGAATTTTTAAATATACTAAAGATGTGACAGAATAGGAGTCTATTAATGTAAGAACACTACTAAAGGGTTTAAAAGAGTTACTGTGCAGTGTATACTAAAAGTCGGAAGCATTCGAAACCTCGGAAGGCAACAAACTTGAGATTTTTTTTTTCTTTCTCCACAAAAGCTAAACCTGAATAGGTTAGGTTAGTTCTGATAGGCTTTTTGGCATATCTTTCCATTTTTAGCAAAGTGTTCATACATGTTCATACTATTTCATGAACACACGCACGTACGCACACACACACACATTCATTCACTCAAACCCCTCCACCCACACACACAGACATATACACACGCACCCACACACACATACACAAACACACACACAGACATATACACAGAAACATACACACACATACAGACATAGCCTACCTACACACACATACACACACCTAAGCTTTACCTTTACCTTTATATATTACATATGTACTCTATATTAAGCATTTATATATATATGTATATACATATATATACATATTTCTTAAATGGTATTTTTTTCCAGAATAAAGGATGACAACCCAACAGCAAGCAAAAAAGAAGTGTAGGCAGAATAGCGTGGAATATCTGAAATATGGATTTGTATCGGCACCACAGAACCAACAGCTACCTATGTGTCTGCTGTGTGAGAAAGTGTTTTCAAACGAAGCCATGAAACCTTCGAGACTTTTGGAACATTTGACAAAAATACACTCTGATAAAGCAGACAAAAATATAGCATATTTTCAGTCACTTCGAGAAAAGTTCCAGAAACGAAAAACTATTGTAAATATGTTTTCTAGCACTTCACAACAATCCACTGACGGTTTGCGTGCTTCATACAACATATCTTTGCTGATTGCTAGATCTGGTAAGCCTCATACGATTGGGGAGGAACTTATTCTGCCTGCAGTAAGAGAGGTTCTGCACACAGTTGTACATAAGTCACCTGACCAAATTATAAAAGCTATACCTCTCAGTGATAACTCGGTTCAAAGAAGAGTAGATGAAATGGCTGAAAACATTGAAGAAGCATTGTGCAACATTCTTGCCACAACAGAATTTAGCTTGCAGTTAGATGAGTCCACTCTACCAGGAAATGAATCTTTGCTTCTCGCTTATGTTCGTTTTATCAAAGATGAAAAGTTGGTTCAAGAACTGTTATTTGCAAGACAACTCAAAACAGACACTAAAGGAGAGTCGGTATTTAATGTTGTTGAGAATTTTTTCAAAGAGAAAAACATCCCACTTTCTAACATTCTTGCGTGTGCAACAGATGGAGCACCATCCATGATAGGTCGTCATCGTGGCTTCATCAGTTTCTTGAAAAAAGCCGTACCTGGTGTTCTTACGGTGCGTTGTGTAATCCACAGGCAGTATCTGGTAGCAAAAAACCTAAGTGGTCGACTTCACAAATCAATGAATATTGTTATCACAGCAGTAAATAAGATCAAGGCACATTCTCTCAATTCCAGACTGTTTCGACAGCTTTGCATTGATAATGATGAAGAGTTTGAACGTTTATTGCTACACACAGAAGTTAGATGGCTGTCAAAGGGAAACTGCCTGAAACGTTTCTATTCTTTGTTTGATACAGTTGTAGACTTTTTCCAAGAGTCTAATAGTGGGCTCTGTGATGATCTAAAAAACATTGCTTATTTGTCAGATACATTCACAAAACATTGCTTATTTGTCAGATATATTCACAAAATTCAGTGAAGTTAATATGCAGTTGCAAGGAAATGATGTCAACCTTATCAAAGTCAAATCTGCTATATACAGTATGTATATATATATATATATATATATATATATATATATATGTATATATATATATATATATATATATATATATATATATATATATACTTATAAAACTCTGATAATCTTGTTTGTTATCTTGCTTGCTTGAAACCGTCACTCAGAAGAGATATGACGTCACGACTGAGGACCAGCTAATCAGAAGAAGAGATATGACGTCACGACTGAGGACCAGGCAATCAGAAGAAGGGACATGGCGTCACGACATCATATGATGCGTAGTGTTCCAAGCAACGACGACATGACGTCACAATCTTCTACATTTCACTTCTTATAACAACATATCATTAAAAAAATTATTTGACCCAACATACATATATATATATATATATATATATATATATCTATATATACTTATAATTTTTTCATATTCAGTATTTAAAAGTATAGCCAACTCCTGAGTTAGCATCTATGAGGCATAATGAGTTTATTAGCATATCACGAACCCTATAAATCATAAGATGCGTAGTGTTCCAAGCAACGACGACATAATGTCACAATCTTCTGCATTTCACTTCTTATAAGTAATCAAGTCACTGCCTTCGTCTACTGAATAGAACATTGTCTTAATAAAGATTTTATTGACCATTTTATTAACAATGTATAATCTATTTTTTTTATTTGACCCAACGGGTCACGGGTGGTCTAGTATATATATATATATAAAAATATATATATATATATATATATATATATATATATATATATATTATAGTATATATATACTCCTGTAGCCTCCTGGCATGTTTCTTTTTTCTTCTTAATGTTCACCGATATCTACTACTCTATTGGTGGGAACAGGTGTAAATTTTTCTCTGTTTCTTTTGTTTATTCTTGACATTTGTTATCCTTTTGTAGTTTATGAATGTTCTTTTGTGTGTAGGTTGTACTTGTCGTTCTATTTCTATCGTGGTATCTATTGAAAAGTAGTTTGAGGTGAAGCCATATTATTTCCTCCCGAGGTAAAGAATCATATCTCTGTAAATGCTCCATTTATCAATTAATTTAGTTGTTTGTTTAGTATTTTGATTTCCTTTGCTTATTTATTTATTCATTTATTTGTTTGTTTGTTTACTAATTTCTTATCTATTTTTATTTACATATTTACCTATCTATTACTTTTTTGTTTACTGGGTTATCTATCTTTCCAGCCTTACTAGCCTCTCGAGGCATTGCAGCCTTCGCTCTGGCCCTCTTCGCCTTCGAGGACTTACCCCAAAATCTTTTGCGAGTAGAAATGGAATACTTCGAGGAAGCTGTGGACTACCTTCTGAGTCAGCCTGGCGTCATCCCTGACAGGTGCGGCTTCGTTTCAGTGTCCCTTAGTGCCTTCATAGCCCTGGCGTGTGGAGCCTGGATGGACAGGGTCAAGGCCGTAGTTACCATCGGCGGGTTTCACTTCTTCCATGAGTCTCATGTAACTTATAAAGACAAGGAATATTTTGGAATGAGTTTTGATAGGAGCCAAGTCATCGTCAAAGAAGGAGAAGAAAAAGCTTTAATCGGTGAAGATCTTCTGGGAAACACACTGGACCCCGAACATCCCCTTATTGTACCTATTGAAGAAGCAAGCGACGATACCTATTTTCTTGCTTTAGCGGGTGACAAGGACGCTATGTATCTTTACAAGGGTGTCGATACTCTGCAGAGGAGGATGAGTGACCGTGGGAAATCGGACAAAATTAGAACTATTGTGTATTCCGATGTGGGTCACTTGTTAGAAGTTCCATATACCCCAGATGTGGGCTATTTGTGGCAAATATTTACTCCCAAGTTTGCCAAGAGCATAGGACGAAAAGGAGTAGCTGTATTATACGGTTCCGCCCAATCATACCAGTATAGTCTTGCGCAGGTACAGCACTGGCATGAAATTCGAAACTTCATCTCGCATCACATTCGAGACGAAAGTCCTTGGTATCAAAATTATATTGACGAACAGCATGTATAATGGCAACCTAGTCTTAGATGACTGGTGATTTGGTCTAGAATGTAATCACAGAGGAACCTCGAATAACGAACTTGATCCGTTCATAGACTCAAACCGAAATGTTCTTAAACCGAAATAATTATGGCAAACGCGCCAATGCACTACTGGGGCAGTGGAATTGTGTGTACAGGCGTATGTGAATATTCGTACTCCGAAGTATCGTTCGTTAATAGAGATCAATTTCTTTCACAAAAACTTGTTCGTTAACAGACTTGTTCGTTAAATGGGGGTGTTCGTTATCCGAGGTTCAACTGTATTGGGATTCAGTTGGGTCTTCTATGTAGAAAAATTGAGTTGGCTGGATTCTAGTTTTAGTTAATTAATGTAACAATAGCATCTGGAGATATATTTTTGTTTTGTGTTCAAAACATTCAGTATGAGATATGTGATCAGCTTATAATCATGTACTGACGAAATGAAACTGTTTAGGTTCGAACCGACATGGGGCAAGTTCTTGTGTTGTTTCTTGTTTTCGTAATTTGTTTTGTGACATAAAGCCCTGCTT
>NC_134789.1:40360762-40368262 GCF_046742065.1 Oratosquilla oratoria
GGATCCCGTAGAAGCCGGGGTAGGACGGGATCCTGTAGGAACCGGGTACGAAGGGGATCCTGCAGTAGTCGGAGAAAGACGCAATCACGCGGGAGCCTGGGTCGGACGGGATCCCACAGGAACCGGGGATGGACGGGATCCCACAGGAACCGGGGATGGACGGGATCCCACAGGCTCCCGCGTGATCCCGTCCTTCTCCGACTACTGCGAGATCCCCTTCGTCCCCAGTTCCTGCAGGATCCCGTCTTTCTCAAACTGCTGGGGGATCCCGTTTGTCCTCGGGTCCTGTGGGATCCCGTCCGACCCCGGCTTCTACGAGATCCCGTTTGTCCCCGACTCCTGTATAGTCTCTCCTCATGAGCCTCCATCTTACCTGATGTTTCGTACTTGTGGCAGGAAAAGCATTCCATGATTAAGAAAATAAAGATCTATACTTACAACGTAAGAAGTCTCTCAGAAGACTACAGACTGGAGAGTTTAGTGGAAGAACTAGACAAAATCAAGTGGGACATCGTAGGACTGAGCGAAGTCCGAAGAGCAGAAGAAAAGCTGATACAATTACAAGATGGTCACCACCTGTTCTACTATAGAGGTAAGGACAAAGAAAGATCTTGACAAACCGAGAAGTTGCTGGTAACATAGTCAAATTCAGTAGTTTATCGGACAGGGTAGTTTGCATTGTGATTAGGCTGTGCAAAAGATACACTCTAAAAATAGTTCCGGTTTATGCACCAACTTCACAGAGTTCAGACGATGAAATTGAGTCGTTCTATGATGATTTAAGTCAGGTAATGGATCAAGAAAAAAGTAAGTACACGTTGGTAATAGGCGACTTTAATGCTAAAGTGGGGAAGAAATGACAGAGGCTAGATGTCAGTAAATTTTGCAGAGAACTACAACATGAGGATAATGAACACTCTTCCAAAAGCGTGTAGGTCGTAAATGGATGTGGAGAAGTCCAAATGGAACAACAAAGAACGAAATAGACTTCATATTAGGAGATGAGAGCAAAAGCGTTAGCAGTGTTACGTTGATAAATAAAGTCAACATAAAATGAGGTTGCACAGCTAAATTTAATTTCAGAGCCGAGAGAAATAAACTAGTTTTAAAAAAGAAAATAAGCCTCGCAAAGGTTAAGGATAATAATAAGAAATTTCAGTTAGAAATTAAGAATAGATTCAAAGCTCTAAGAACTAACGAGGACAGCGTGGAAGACATTAATTTGAATTAAGTGAATATCAATAGGGAATCGGCAGAGAAAGCAGGAAGTACAAAAACATTAGAACAAATACTCCAAAGCTACAAATGACCTAATTAAAAGAAGAAGGACCATGCAGGAGAGACGAAATAGAAAGAGTAGAACTAAACAAGCTTATCAACATAAAGCAGAGATTAGAGAAAAGAAAGAGAATCATGGATGAAATAGAGGAAACTATTCGGAGAGGTAAAAGTATAAAAGTGACCGAGCGTAGACATGCTTTAGGAAGACAGCAAACGATATGTTTGAAAGATAGAAATGGAGAAATAATTAAATGTAGAGACAAAATGGTAAAAAGAGTAGAAGAATTTACGAAGAGCTTTACTCATCGAAGACCGTAGTTGAGTCAGTAAATTCATATGTATAAGTTAGTAGTGTATCAGAGATTACAAAGTAAAAAGTAGAATTTGCTCTGAAAACTTTGAAATGAGGGAAAGCACCTGGGGAAGATGGTATATCAGTAGATCTGTTGAAAGACGCAGGGAAATTAGTTCATAATAAATTAGCTGAGTTGTACACCCCGTGCTTACGTTAAGAAAGCGTCCCTGATGCGTGGTGCAATGCTATAGTGATTTTGCTTCATAAAAAAAGGAGACCAGAAGGACATTAGTAACTATCGACTGATTAGCTTGCTATCAAACGTATATAAAGTATTCTCCAAGATCCTTACCAATAGACTAAGTAAAGTTTTAGATGGCAACCAATCGAGAGAACAGGCAGGCTTTAGGAGCGGATATTCGACTCTAGACCATTTGCAGGCGATAAATCAACTAATCGAGAAAACGACAGAATACAATATACCTCTGTGTTTAGCTTTTGTAGATTACGAGAAGGCTTTTGACTCGGTAGAACAAATAGCAATAATAAACTCGCTACGCAAACAGGGTACAAACGAACAGATCATAAGAGTTTTTGAACAGATTTATGCGAAAGGTACCGCTATAATTCGACTACATAAACATACAGAAAAGATCAAGATCGAGAAAGGAGTACGACAAGGTGATACAATTTCACCCAAATTATTTACAGCTTATTTGGAAGATATTTTCAGAAGGTTGAGTTGGGAAAAGAAAGGTTTGAAGATTAATGGCGAGTGTTTGAACCACCTAAGATTTGCGGACGACATTATTCTTATTTCAGAAAGAGCAGAATACTTGCAAGATATGCTGAGCGATCTAAACAAAGTCTCAAAGTAAGTTTAAAAATGAATAAGAGTAAAACCAAAGTAATGTTCAACACGAAAGTTGAAAGTAAAGAGATTATAATTGATGGTGAGAGTCTTGAGGAAGTTGAAGAGTATAATTATTTAGGCCAGATGGTGAAGGTGACGAAAGATCATGATAATGAAATAAAAAGGCGTTTTACAATTGGTTGGAAAGTGTTTGGTAAGTATAATAAAATCCTAAGAGGCTCTCTACCTTTATGTTTGAAAGGTAAATTTTACAATCAGTGCATTCTACCAGCAATGATCTACGGGTGTGAGACTTGGAAGCTGACGAGGGCGATGGAAACAAAGCTAAGGACTGCACAGGGAAAATGGAGAGATCAATGTTGGGAATAACACTAAGAGACCGAAAGAGAACAAGTTGGGTGAGAGAGCAGACTAGAGTGAAAGATATTGTGGAGACAATAAAAGAGAGAAAGTGGAATTGGGCAGGTAAGTTGGTGCGAACGACTGATGAGCAATGGAGCAAGTGTGTAACTGAGTGGACGCCGCTAGATAGGAAGCTCAAAAGAGGGATACCAGACAGAAGGTGGAGAGACGAGATCGAGAAGTTTGCAGGAGTGACGTGGCAGAGGATGGGAGCCGGGAGCAAACGGGATCCCGTTGAAGCCGGGGTCGGACGGTGTCCCGCAGGATCCGGAGACATACAAAACAATAACAGCAAATACAACTATAACAACAAAAAGTATAACAACAGCTAAAACGATAACAACAACAAAAACGACAACAAAACGATAAAAAAATATATTACAACAAATAAAACGGTAACAAATAACAAAACGTAAACAACAATATAAACGATAACAACTACTAAAACGAAAACAACAACTAAAACGATAACAACAAAAACAATAAAACAAATAAAACGATGACAAATAAAACGATAACAACAATAAAAACGATAACAACGACTAAAACGAAAACGACAACTAAAACGAAAACAACAAAAACAATAACAACAAAGAAAACGATAACAACAAACAAAACGATAACAACAAATAAAACGATAACAAATAAAACGATAAATAATACGATAACAAATAAAACGATAACAGCAAATAAAACAATAACAAACAAAACGATAACAACAAAACGACAACAACAAAACGGTAACAACAACAATACGATAATAACAACAAAACGATAACAACAACAATACGATAACAACAAAACGATAACAAAAACAAAACGATAACAACAAAACAATAACAACAAAACAACAACAAAAACGATAACAACAGCAATACGATAACAATTAAACAACGAAACAAACAAAAAATCACCACATTCTCAAAAAAGAAACAAAACATTCAATCTGTGTCGCACGCGAACTCAGTGACCGCAAAAGACCTTTGAGGGTGACTCTCCGACTCGAAGTCGGAGGTCTTCAAGAAACCCAAGAAAGGATCATCACGGCCACACCGCGATTCGAATGGACAACTCCGCCCGAAGACGAATAATCATCCATCCAATGTAAGGAAGAAGAAAAGATAAACAAATAAAGAATAATACAGGAAAAAAAGAAAAAAGAAAAATTCCCTGCGAGGTCCAAGACTGAAAACTAACCCCGAGGAGTCTCCAGGTCGACGGCCCAAGAACCTCTGGCGAACTCTTCTGTCCGATCCAGGACGTTCAAGGACCTGACCCCAGGAACCCCAGAGCCCAAGAGACCATCGAGAATTAGGATCCACTTGTTATGGGAAAAGAAAGAGAGAAGAGAGAGAGGAAAGAGAAGAGAGAGGCGAGTGAGAGGAGAAAGAGAGAGAGATTTGCCAACGAGGGCACAGAGCCATGGAGGACCGCTCCCTCGAAGCATAAGGATCATCGTGACCCGTGGCCCATGTTCCACCATTCAATTAGAAAGACAAATAGATATAGAAAATAAATAAAAATAAAATAAATAAACAAATAAATAAACAATGGAAAAATCAACGTTCGAATGGTAATGAAAATAACACAAGGAACTTCATGAACGAAAAAGCTATCACACGTTCTCGGAAGACACAAAATATGTGCAAGCCCACGAAATGCCGGAAACATTTAAGGACCAGAAAAAATAAACAGGTATAGAAAATAAATCAATTGATTAAAGATTTGCTGGAACGAGAGAGAGTGGACACAACGTTAAGATGGGCTGCTGGATAAATCACTTCTTACGTCATCTCTGCCATCAAACGATAACGACAAATAAAACGATAACAACAACAAAACGATAACAACAACAAAACGACAACAACAACAAAACGATAACAACAACAAAACGATAACAACAACAAAACGATAACAACAAATAAAACGAAAACAACAAAACGATAACAACAACAAAACAATAACAATAAGACGATAACAACAACAAAACGATAACAACAGTAATACAATAACAAATAAACAACGAAACAAACAAAATAACAAGAAAACAATAAACACAAAACTGTAACAATTATAAAAAGGCAAAAATAACTTCCCCCAAAAAGAAAAAGAAATCACACTCTCAAAAAAGAAACAAAAAACCTCAATCTGCGTCGCGCGCGAACTCTGTGACCGCAAAGGACCTTCGAGGGTGACTCTCCGATTCGAAGTCGAAGGCCTTCAAGAAACCCAAGCAAGGAACTTCACGGGCACACCACCATTCGAATGGACAACTTTGCCCGTAGACGAATAATCATCCATCGAATGTAAGGAAGAAGAAAAAATGAATAAAGTATAATAAACAAGAAAAGGAAAAAAAGAAAAAAAAATGCCCTGCGAGGTGCAAGACTGAAAACTACCCAAGACGAGTCTCCAGGTCGATGGCCCGAGAACCTCTCGCGAACTCTGTGTACGCTCTAGGACGTTGAAGGACCCGAGCCCAGGAACCCCCAGAGCCCAAAAGACCACCGAACATGAGGATCCACATGTTATGGGAAAAGAAAAAGAGAGAGGAGAGATAGATTCGCCAGCGAGTGAACAGAGCCAAGGAGGACCGCTGTCTCGCAGGACAAGGATCATCGTGACCAGAGACCCATGTTCAGCCATTCGATTAAAAAAAGGAATAGAAAATAAAAATGAAAAAAATAAAGGAAACATCAACGTTCGAATGGTAATGAAAATAACACAAGGAATATCATGAACGGAAAAGCTATCAAGCGTTCTCTGAAGAAACAAAACACATGAAAGCCCACAAAATAACAGAAAACTTTTGAGGACCAGAAGAAATAAACAGGTATGGAAATTTAATACATACATACATATACCAAGGCTTTTCCCCCTTACAAGGGAGGTAGCCAAAAAGGGAAAGGCATAAAAACACTCCCACCCATTTCATCCCTACATACACTCCACACCCCTCCCACCCTCCCTCTCATCTGAGCACCTCCTGGATGACGGGTCATCCCTGCACCCTGCCCACCGCCCTGGGTCAGAAGCAGTGTCGCAAGACACAGCACATCCACAGCAAGGCCGCTTCATTTAATCGGCGACCCCCCCTCTCCGTCCCCCCTTGCATATAAGGAGAGGACGGGGAGAAAATCCCTTCGGGCTGCGTCAAAATTTACTCGCACATACTACCCCACCCCCCACCCCCCTGCCCATTCCTCCTCATGCAATCACAACATCATCCATATACAACCATTCTCCACTCACCTCTGTCTTCCGTCCTCTCCCTTCCTTCCTCAACAGACATTCCCCTCTTCCCCAAAGCCCCCTTCACCCCATCCATCCACCTCATCCTAGGACGTCCCCTCATGTTCACTCCCTCCACATCTGCCTTCCATACCTCTTTTACTAGTCTTTCGTCACTCATTCTTTCCATGTGTCCAAACCATCCTAATATTCTTTCATCAACCCTATCTCCCAAATCCTTTTTCACCCCTGTTCTCCTCCTCACATCCTCATTTCTCACTCTATCCAGCCTAGTAACCCCCACCATACTTCTCAGACACCTCATCTCAAACACATTCAAACTCCTTCTCTCTTCTTCTCTTATGTTCCACGTTTCTGCCCCATACAGTGCTGTTGGCACAATCACTCCTTCATACAGTCTCCTCTTCGCATCCATTCCCAAATGTCTATTCCTCATTACACTCTTTAATCCACCAAGGCATTTACTCGCTTCTCTCAATCTACATTCTACCTCCACCTTCACTCCACCTTTTCCTGCTACACTTGCACCCAAGTATCTAAAACTATCCACTTCCTCCAGTCGCTCTCCCTTAATGTTCACTTCCAGTCTACTGCCACCTTCACCCCTTGTACATCTCATCACCTTACTTTTACCTACATTTATCTTTAGCTTTCTTCTATCACATACTCTCCCAAACTCTGCCACCAACTTCCTCAATCCCTCCTCTGACCCTGCCACAAGCGCAGTGTCGTCCGCAAACAACAGCTGGCTCACCTCCCACTTTTCTCCATTTTCTTTAACCATCTCCAATCCCTGACCCACTACCCTAGCATTCACCTCTCGCACCACCCCATCCATGTATAAGTTGAACATCCAGGGCGACATAACGCATCCTTGACGAAGTCCCACCTTTACCTCAAACCACTCACTCTCTCCATTTCTAATCCTGACACAAGCTCTACTACTCTCATAAAAACTCTTGACAGCTCCTAGAAGCTTTCCTCCTATCCCATATATCTGCATAACCTCCCACAGTGCCTTTCTGTCTACCCTATCATAAGCCTTTTCCAGATCCATAAAAGCCCCAAAAACATCCTTCCCCTTTCCTATAGCTTTCTCACATATCTGTCTTACCACAAAGATCTGATCTACACAACCTCTACCTGTCCTAAATCCACACTGTTTCTCACCAATTACTCCTTCTGTTCCTCTCCTAATCCTCTCAATTAAGATCCTCCCATAAGCCTTCCCTACTACACTTAACAGGCTAATCCCTCTGAAACTACTACATTCACACTTGTCCCCTTTTCCCTTGTAAAGAGGAACTATACAGGCACTTCTCCAGTCCTCCGGTACTCTACCCTCTCTCCAGCAAACATTAAATAACCTCACCAACCAGTCCACCATCACTGAACC
>NC_134789.1:40373262-40383262 GCF_046742065.1 Oratosquilla oratoria
AAAATCACTCCCTAAACCGACTTGCATATACACATACATGCATTGGTTGACCATAGATCCAAGCTTAACATAGAACATTTCCTTCTCTTCAGGTCCATACGCCTAAGCTTTGAGTATGTACTGAAATAATTTGAGATTTGAACAAATTTAGGTTTAAGAAGGAAATAGGTAAGAAGTGGTTTACCAACAGAGTGGTTAACGAATGGAATAGACTTTGTAACCATCCATGTACCGAGCGCTGAAACAATTTGTATTTTAAGAGAAGATGGGATAACCTTATGGATAGGGATGAAAGGTGGCAAAGGACTTAGAACTCCCTCGTGTAGGCTTTACGGTCCCCTGCAGTCTCCTCCATTCTTATGTTCTTTTATGTAAGAGAAATAAAACCCAAGGAGGGCTTTAACCTCACCAGTACCATACACTTAGCCGGAGTCCACGATATGCCACTGTCTGCGGTGACGATATCCGGAGGAATCTGAGGTCACCTAAGGTCCGTGATGAGTGGATGTCTTTCCTCAACTCTATGCCGTGGCCAGGATTCGAACACACGCCCGAAGTCCCGACGCGGTTACCAGACACGCGCGCAAATACTGACCCATGGCGGAGTCCCTTCCATGAGTAGGTTCTGCTGGATATCTGAGATGCAAATCACGCCCGGCTCGAAACCTAATGTACCCTTGAGCTCCCAGTATGGAAATCCCACTCCCAGTGTTCCCTCCTCAGCATCTTCCCCTCCTGCTGTGATCATTTGATCAAGTACTTTCCAGGATCATTCCACCCTTTATATATGTCTTCTTTTTCTTAAGTGTCTGATCAACCATAAGAACATAAGAGCACAAGAATAGAGGAGAGTACAAAAGACCCTAAGGCCTACACTAGGCAGTTCCATGTCTTTTACCACTTGTCATCGCTATTCATAAGTTATCTTATATTCTCTAAAAACAACATATTGCTTCAGGTTTCGCTACATGGTTACTAAGTCTAATCCATTTGTTAACCACTCTGTTGGCAAACCAGTTATTGCTTGTTTCCTTCTTAAACCTAAGTTTGTCCAATTTAAATCCAGGGTGGAAATACCAAGTAACTCCCGACACCTAACCCTCAAACTTTCATTGAAGCCAACCATGTTATGTCTTAAGGTTAGGTTAGATGTAGGGAAGTTGTCATAAAAGAGAGAATTACTTCGGCCATCGTTAAGGAAGAGGAGTTTAGAAATTAACATAGCCCTAGAATTAAGTACAATACTAACTTCTTTTATATTTCCCTAGATGAGTTTAAATTTGTCGCTGGGACGATGGTGTGTGATTGAGGTATTTGTACATTAGACTTTTTTTTTTTTACCTGGGAGCAGTTGCATCCTGTAGATGTCATGGGGGCTTGTTGTCTTTCTACAGACACTAGGCCACACGGAAAGTTATAGTATATAAACAAAATATGGTTGATATTGTTACCATACTGCGTATGATAGTCACCCTTATTGTTTTCCATTCTCTTTCATTCTCTTATGCGTATCCTATTTGTAGTGTTTAGTATTTCAAAAGTGAACATATTTACGTATACGTTATATAATTTAGATGGTTATATTCTAATTAGTGTATGAAAATTCAAGGATGTATTTGCTTTAATTTCTTGTGATGTATAGATAATGTATGATTTATGTTAACGACCATATATGTCGACAGTTCCATTGTTGGAACTTGTTTTGATGTCGAACCAAGTTGGAAAGAGTATTTTGGTCTCTCTCTCGATTACAGCTAAACGAGTAACATGTCCCTCATGTTATTCTAATGGGAATTCATAACATGTGCCTATCTTTGGCATATTTAGAAATAATAAATAAGGGGGAAATGCTGTAGCAGAGAGGAAGCAAACCAATAATGTATGTAAGCCTGGAATTTGTATTGTATTAAGGATTAATGATTATCTTGTTCAAACTGGAGATGAAAAGAATATTCAATAATATATATAATAAACCATGTACAAGCAAATTATCCATTGCAATTATATTATTGGTGAACTCTTTAATACATTGATTAATATTAATACAATATATCTAATTCATAATATGTGTGTAAATTATGCTAATTAAGTTTATTTACTGATGTTTACTTTTTTATTAATCCCTTTTCATATGAATAAGAATGTGGAGACCAGAGTAATGATACTATGATTTCATTCTATCTCATATATGTAAGACTATGTAAGAGAAATATTTTGTATGTAATGAGGGTATGTAATTGCTATAATCTAATCTTCAATATATGAATATATACATACATACATATATATATATATATATATTATATATATATATATATATATATATGTATATATCTTTGTCTAACCTTAGTAGTTGCTGATTGATAATAGACCTAATAGATGATAAACAAATTTTTGTACACTCAACATTAGGAGAGGAGGCAGTGCTACTAAGGTAAAGTATTATCCTCCCAAGGCTCTTATTAATCCGCATATTATAGGTGGAGGATGTTTGTGACAATATTAAAAGATTGGTGCCTGAAGACTCGGTTGGACCAAGCGGGTTTCGAACTATCGATCTGCACTGCATCCAGCCGTTCTACTGTGACGAACAAGATTGGAGTACTTGCCCTGAACTATTGCAATCAGAAAGTCAACTGAGAATGAGGCAGAATGTTGTTAACAGCCTTGCTCGCCAACGATTCCATGCAGACAATAACTGGTTTACCAAAGGAGTGGTTACCGAATGGAATAGACTTAGCACTATGTAGTGAACGCTGAAACATTTATTAAGAGAAGATTAAATAACTTTATGGATAGTGATGGCAGGTGGTAAGGGACATGGAACTGCCTAGTGTAGGCATTATGATCTCTTGCAGTCTCCTCCATTCCTATGTACTTATGATATAAGAAGGACCTCGACAGACTGCATTAAGGTCGACATGATCCACGCTACCCAGGAAAATGATACAATGCGGTTAGGAATCACTGGTGTCTTGTCAGGTGCAGATCGAATATCAAACGACTCGGCGGTGCAGTGGTACCGTTCGTTATCGCTAACCCAACGGCCGGAGTTCGATTCCCGCCCAGAGATGAAATAATTTCAACATCGCTGCAACACTCGTGGGTAAGGAGTTTTGTATGTGAGTGTGTGTGTGTGTGTGTGTGTGTGTGTGTGTGTGTGTGTGTGTGTGTGTGTGTGTGTGTGTGTGTGTGTGTGTGTGTGTGTGTGTGTGTGTGTGTGTGTGTGTGTGTGTGTGAATGGTTACAGCATTACTCATAGATCGGGTATATATAAGTTCTGAGCTCTCATCCGAGAGGGCAATATTTGTTGATCACAAGTCCGACACATAATCTAAAGACCGTGATGAAACACCAGTATTACAGTGTAGATCCGTTCTGTGAGGGCTGTTACTTTTCGACGAGCTTCTTTGCCAGCATCACCTTAGTTGTCTTTTGGAATATACCTACCAGTATTTCATATCCCCAGTGACTGGATACAGAGCTTCTGAAAGCGTTCCACCACAAGAGACTACAAAATTCGCATGGCAAAAGGTAACCTACTAAATCGGACTAGTAATTAGTTAAACAATCGCGAGGAACGCATTGTTCTAAAGGCAAACCTTCTGACTGGAAATATGTTAATCTTAAGGACGAGTGTGGCGATTTCCTTACACTTATACTCGTAGAATTTTATCAAACTTAGGAAAAAAAAAATCCGTGTCGTCAAAAGGTTAACAGCAGAGTACCACAGGTGGAGGAAAATATTGTAGCCATGTTGCTTAACCTCTTTAATACCGTGTGGAACGTTTCCTTCTGGACTATTTAATTCATCTCCGTGGCGATCCTTCGGTGATGACCTTCTACACCTCCTCACATTTCCAGAATTAATTGCCCCCCCATCCCCCACCCCCACCCCGACCCTCTTTCTTCCTGTGCCTCTCCGCTAACTAACTCAAACACCAGTGCAGTGTCACTGTTCCCATGTGTGCTGAAGGTCAACCCCATCCAGTCTCTCTCTCTCCTCTTTCTCGTCCTCCTCTTTTGGTCCTCCGTCCCCATGTACCTCTTCTGCCCCTTCCCCATACTTCTCTGCTTTCCAAAGTCTTTCTCACACTAACTTACTCCCTCCTTCTACTCCTCACTCACTTCCATTTTTCTTTCACCATCCTTTAGGTTTTTCCTCTTTTGGTCCTCCGTCCCTATGTACCTCTTCTGCCCCTTCCCCATACTTCTCTGCTTCCAATAATCTTTCTTACATTAACCTACACCCCCTCTCCCTATTCTTCCTCCTCCTTCCTCCTCCTACTCCTCCTCCTTCTCATTCACTTCCACTTTTCTTTCAACACCCTCTAGATTTCTCCTCTTTCACCAAGAGTGCATCTTTTATCTTCTTCTCTCAGTAGCTTATTTAGAACATTTGGAATTGGGATCAGGGAGTGGAATAGGGCCACGGCTATAGAAGAGGGGACATATGTGATTCAGTTTAACGTCGCGAACTCCCCCCATCAGGAGGCTAGGACGGTGACCTTTACAGAGGACTTTGTTGCGTGGAATGTGATGAACCATGCCTTTGGTCTAACTAGTTCGCGTCAGGGGTTCGAACCGCCGTCACCTCGATCTCCGTCGCAAGTATCGACACTAATCTGCTCGGCTACGTAAAAAGTATATACTATTCTCCAAAATTACACAGCTAGGGAGGCAATCAAGAGGATTTCAAAAGGGGCTAACACTTCCCGTCCCCGCTACTCTTATCCTGTTCCATCATCTGTCATCAGTCAACGTCCTTCATACCGCAATTTACATTCAGTCTGGTCGTGTGTTTTCCTAACGAACACGCGTTATTTGACGTTCCATCTCTTTGTCTTTTATTATTATAATTTTGTTTATTTTAACTTTGATCTTCACTTCTCTTTCTTCATCATTATCACACCTACGCTTCCTCCTTCTTCTTTCTCCGTATTTAGATCACTTTTCTTGCACATTTTACATTCTTCTTCCACCCCATCTTTCTCCCTGAATTATTCCTATGCCTCCTCTTCCATCTTATCCTTCTGCATCCCACTTCCTGTGGTTTTCCCACTCCCCTACTTCTTATTCTCTTCTTCACTAACACCACGTTTATCCTCCCCAGTTATGTCTTCCATCTTAATTATTCCTTCACTTTTTTTTGTTCATATATTCATAGACATTAACCTGCATCTCATTCCTTGTCTATCTTAGTTCTATTCCCATTTTGAATAACTTTTGTTTTCCCGACATCAAGGCAGGTATATCCAAAGTGTTTGAGAGGAGGTTAGGTTAGGTTAGGTTAGGTTAGGTTAGGTTAGGTTAGATTAACCTAAGATTTGAAACAAAAAGAAAAAAAATGGTGTAGGGAAAACAAAAATGCCCCGCCATTTTTGTTGGTCTACCTCTTCCTGCTTCCTCCTATGAATACTTAACTATTCAGCTCACAGCTTAAGCCCCATCTCCTCCCCTGTCACAACCGTCACTTCTCCACTTACCTTTCCTCTCTCATATCCGCCTCCATACCCTACGGTCACCCCACTCTCACTCTCCCCCTCCCTCCTGCCCGGGAAGTGTGGGAACATGCTGGGCCCGTTCACGGTTGATCCCGCGTCAGTGTTGGTGTTGCGGTGTTCTTGCGTGAATGTGTGCGTCTGTGTGTTTTTGTGTGATGTGTTCCAGGACTTAGTAGTCCGAGGAGGACACCCAGCTTCTCTCATCAACCTCAACGCTGGGTCATACGTATGACAGGCCCAAGAGATTCACTCCGAATATCAAGGTTACTCGAAAACAGAGACAGAGTATTGTACAGTTGTTTTCTAGTATATTAGTATATATGGAAAAGGTCACAGACCCGCGTATCTTGATCGGAACAGACCTTTGTTGAATCACGTTGGGAAAGATTAATCATAAATGGGATTTAACACAGGTTTATATATTAGGCTTCTGTTTAAGAAAAAATGTCACATTCTTGTTTTGTGTTTGGGAAATGGAAAAGTTACCTTGCCGAGTTGGACATGAATCCATGAAATTGGATTTGCGAATTGGAAACTGATTACTCAGCAGAAAATAGCCAAACATTTTTATTTTATCTTATTTTTCTGTGATTATGTGGATGCTGGACATGTCATCCCCGCATTTTTTTTTCTCAGTGTTCCTTAACCTTTTCAATGCGTTTTACACCAAAATTGATTAACCGACTTTTGACATCAATAATAATAATGATAATAATAATAATAATAATAATGATGATAATAATAATAATAATAATAATGACAATAATAATAATGATGATAATAATAATAATGATAATAATAATAGTAATAATAATAATAATAATAATAATAATAATGATAAAAATAATAATAATAAAAATAATAATAGTAACAATAATGATAATAACAGTAATTTACACAGGTGCTCGGTGCTGCTCGGGGAAAAAACAAATCCCATACACCAGTCCGATGGTGCAGTGGTACCGTTCTTGACCGCTAATTCAGCGACCCGGGTTCGAGTCCCGACCAGGGTTGCAACGTTCAACGTTTCAGCATCACTCCACTGTGAGGCGACACTCCAACTCTGATGGGCAAGGAGTTGGTGTGTGTGTGTGTGTGTGTGTGTGTGTGTGTGTGTGTGTGTGTGTGTGTGTGTGTGTGTGTGTGTATGTGTGTGCGCGCGCCCGCGCGAAGTCCCAGCAAATGCAATACCATAAGATCGGATCACATATGAGCTCTGGGCCTTTCATCCGGGAAGGTTATAGCTGTCGATCATGAATTCAACACATGATCCAAGACCTTGGTAGTGAATCACATTCCGTCAGCCAAATTGTCATGGTTCCAAATTGCGATCCTTCCAAGCTACAGATGAGACTGTTGAGTTGACATCAGGCGATGAACGAAGGTGTACCATTCAAGTTGTCCAAGGTCTTTCATTTCATCTTTCTTAAAACATATCACGATTTTAATTGGCGAAAACAGCGTCGTCAGTTCGACCAAACGCTCCAAATTCCTACCTCAGATCGACAAAGACCTTCAGGTTCCTCACTATCGTTGGGGGATTCGATCAGAGTCTCGTCAGGTTCTTCAGAGAATTTGTTAAAGCGAAAAAAAAACATGTGTAATACCACATGTAGTATGCGACATGTTATATGCAACATATTATATGTAATATGCCACATGCGCCTTGGTTTGTGTCCTCGAAGCTTCTGGAGACCAAATGTGACGGACAGTTCGAGTCTCAGTGACTGGAAATCCCCAACCTCACAGTGACTGGCAACGGGTCTTGGAATTCACCCACAGATGATCTCTCTGGGAAGAAACGTTGGACGGTTGCCTGTATTGTGTGAGTGTGGGACTGTTTCTATGTCACCAGCTTATAGTAATAAACGAAGGAGAGCAGGTAAGGTAAGGCAGGTGTCGGGTCTTGAAAATGGACACTCCTATACCAGTTTAGTAATTTTGGTATAGAATATAAACCGGTAATTGTTTTCGGGCGACACTAATTTCCTCTCCACCTCCCCCCCCCAACTTTTTTCTCCTCTAGAGCTTTTGACGACCACGTTCGAGTTATAGTTTTTATTCTGCCTGAGGCCAGACCATTTTATCCATCCGTTAAGAAGGTTTAACATGATCTCGATTAACCATTTAATTAACATGTTAGATTTATAAGTTTTAGTCTAGCTGCCACTAGGCGATTTTATTCTGATGAGGGAATCTTCCGGCAGTCGAAGGATTAAGCGGCCAATCCACCCACGCAAAGAATAAAATATTAAAACTTATATATCACTTGGAGATCGCACCATTTTTGCCATCTTCAACGAATGGTGATGATTAGTTTCACCAATTTAACCTAACCATAGACTACCTTAAGGCTCCTTTCACACGTATCGACTTTTTGCCGTGCGCCGTCCATGACATGATGTCGTGCTCTTCAATACCCATGGGTGTCTATGGGTGCTTTCACATGTGGTCGTGACGTGTGAAAACGCCCATATATAGCTATGGTTATTTGACAGTACGACGTCGTGTCGTGGACGGCGCACGGTGAAAAGTCGACACGTGTGAAACGAGCTTAACATGGCAAAAGGTCGTTGACTTGCCCGTATCCGCGAGGAGGAATTGGTGTGATCTCGCGGTCTGCCAAGTGACGTATGACTTCTATTGTTTAAGAAATAAAATAACGTTATCATAATCGCCTTCCGACTTTATATAAAAAAGGAACGAAAAAATTATTAGTGTCTGAAGCAATTGGTAACTGAGTTTGGAAAGGAATGTGTAAGAAGAACGTTATGATTGAATTTGGGCTGAGTTGCGAGATGTACAATATGTGCGAGTGGTGATATTTATAAGAAAACATAAGAACATAAGAACGGAGGAGAGTGCAAAAGACCATAAGGCCTACACTATGTAGTTCCATGTCCCTTGCCACCTATCATCCATACCCATAAAGTTATTTCATCCTCTCACAACCATTAGTTTCTGCGCTTGCTACATGGTTACTAAGCCTTTTCCAGTCGTTAACCACTGCTGGTAAGCTTGTCCTTTCCTATTCCCTTTTCAAATTTGTCCAATTTAAACCCATTACTACGAGTCCTGCCCTGCTGTCTTAATATGATGACCTTACCTGCAACACCCAGGTGACAGGTCGAGTGTGAGTGTGAAAAGTGAAAGAGGAAATCTTTAAGTATCTGGGGTCGCTTGTGGCAGTGCATGATGTGATGTATAGAGTAAAGGAAATGAGTAAATGTCTAAGTAGAATTAAACGTCTTGTAAGAAATCAATGCAAAGAGAAAGTTGTAAGAATGATTGTAGTCACATTGCTGTATGGAGCAGAGACTTTATCAGCTCAGGAAATGTAGGGAAGGAAATCCTGATTTTTTTCAGGTAGTGTTTGAAAAATAGAATATGATTGACAAAAATTGACAGAGAAATGGGGAGATAAGACGGAGAACAGAGAAGGGGAAATTCGTATAGAATAGAATAGAAAGAGTTGGGATGGTTTGGGGATATGGAAAGAATCAACGAGGAAAGACTAGGGAACCAGAAGTGTATGGGGTGAGTTTGGCTTGAGAGGAAGACCGAGATTGAGACAGATGGATGGGATGAAGGAGGCTTTGGATGCACGTGGATTGGAAGAGGGAATGGAAGGAGATTGTGAATGGATGAATGGATGACGCGGTCGGAAGGGATGTTCTCATCAACTTCATTATTTATTTTGAGTGGATGAAGAGCGGAGGGTCGCCATACCGTGCACCAGATTTGGATGTCGGGTTCTGCTATAGAAGGACTGTGCCTTACTGCATTGCTTTTGACTCAATGTGGTGGAGGACAAGGGTGACCCTTCACCTCGAGGTAATGTGATGTTAGGGATGGCTTATTAATTTAATTTATTTTTCTTTACTTAATACTTTTTATGGCGCGGGTGTGTGCATTGACTCAGCCATCTCCTTATACAGAGGAATGGTCTTTGGTGTGTCTGTGTATGCATGCGTGTGTGTGTGTGTGATTCATCATGGTCTTAAATCACGTATTGGACTCGTGATCGACAGCTATTTCCCTCCCGGAAGAGAGCTCAGAGCTCATATATGACCGATCTATGGGTAATGCTGTGACCTTACACGCGCACACACACCCAACTCCCTGCCCACGAGAGCTTGAGTAACGACTCGCAGCGCAGCGACTGTGAAATTATTTCAGCCCTGGTGTGTGTGTGTATGTGTGAGTGTGTGTATGTGTGTGTGTGTGTGTGTGTGTGTGCATGTAATAATAATAATAATGATGATAATAATAATAATAATAATAATAATAATAATAATAATAATAATAATAATAATAATAATAATAATGATAACAACAATAGTAATAATAATAATGATAGTACTACTACTAATAAAAACAATAGTGATGATATTCATAACAACAACAATAATATTATTATTAATAATAATAATAACAACAACAACAACAATAAAAATAATAGATAATTTCTCAGCTTGAATTCATCACGAGAGTTG
>NC_134789.1:40388262-40390762 GCF_046742065.1 Oratosquilla oratoria
TTAACTATCAACCACTCCCACTTGAAAAAGAATACGTAAATAAATAAAATAATGAATAAATTAGAGAAAATAAATAAAATTAAAATAAGTAAATAAGTAAATAAATAAATGAATAAATGAATAAGATAAAATGAAATAGTACGAATCACAATTGGTTTACACATGTTTTTTACGCCACACACAAAAAGACTTCATAATGAAGAAAAAGAAATTATAATAATAAAAGATAGATAAACAAATGAATGAATAAATATATAAACAAATAAGATACTTTGATTATAACAACTACGGAAACAGCATTTGGACGACTAAAGCGATCAGAGATGTCGTATGGCAACAACTCACAATTTCTACATTTAAATATGAATTCAGATCTAATTAAAAAGCAAAGACAACATATAAACATGACAAAATAAAGCCGTAAAAATAATAAACGGCTGCACTAAAACAACAATAAAACATCTACACTAAATAAACGAAATCAGTCTTGGAGAACGGCTAATGAGAATGACAGGCACGTAGTTGTATTCCTATTACTGATTATTACCATTATTATTATCATTATTATCATTATTATTATTATTATTATTATTATTATTATTATTATTATTATTATTATTATCTTATTATTATCATTATTATTATTATTTGAGATGAGGTGTCTGAGAAGTATGTTACGGGTTACTAGGCTGGATAGAATTACAAATGAGGAGATGAGGAGAACGGGGGTGGAAAGGGAGTTGGGAGATAGGGTGGATGAAAGAATATTGAGATGGTTTGGACACATGGAAAGAATGAGTGAAGAAAGACTAGTAAAAGAGGTGTGGAAGGCAGATGTGGAAGGAGTGAACATGAGGGGGCGACCTAGGATGAGATAAATGGATGGGGTAAAAGGGGCTTTGGGAAAGAGTGGAATGTCTGTTGAGAAAGGACGGGAGAGGACAGAAGACAAGGGTGAATGGAGAATGGTTGTATATGGATGATGTTGTGATTCATAAGGTAGAATGGGTGGGGGATGGGGGGGTGAGGGAGTATGTGTGAGAAAAATTTGACGCAGCCCAAAGGGATTTCTCCTCGTCTTCTCCTTTTCTGCATGAGGGGACGGAGAAGGGAGGTCGCCGATTTAATGAAGCGGCCTTGGTGTGGATGTGCTGTGTTTTGCGACACTGCTTCTGACCTAGGGCGGTGGGCGAGATGCAGGGATGACCTGTCATCTAGGAGGTGCCAAGATAAAAGGGAGGGAAGAAGGTGGAGGGGAGTGGAGGATATTAGGGATGGAATGGGTGGGAGCTGATTTTATGCCTTTGTTTTTTGGCTACCTCACTTATAATGGAAAAAAAAGCCTTTGGTATATGTATGTGTACTATGCAGTAGATGGGATGAAATATTACAAGTATTGTATAGGACGGATAAGAGGGAAAAACGAGAATAAATAAAAGGAAGAAAGAAATGGGCCAGAAAACAATAAAGAAAATAGAAAAAAACAAAACGTTAGCAGTCATACCTTCTTGCTTGCAGGCGGCCATTTGGACACCAGATGTACGGTATCACCACTCCTGGTGGTTCAACTGTACTGATATTACAAGTGCAGCTGCCAAGTCCAGAGCTACTTTGAAACTATTTGAACCTATTTCTATATTTTCCTGAACAGAGGATATAAAATTTACCTAATACTAAGACGTTACAGATGCCTAGTGAACAAATATATAAAATATAGATAAAGGTTGTTTGGTATTGGTACACCAACCCGAACCGGAACCATGATATAAACATGATTATATACCTTTCGTTGTTAAGTATAATGCGTACATACATATTTCTTGGTATGTAAAGGTCATCAACCCTAAAGTACCCATGTAAAGATAAGCTACATCAAATCTTGTAAAAAAATAGCGACCCCAGAAATGAACTTGTAAATCTAAATCTCTCCAACAGTGATGATCAGGATTTACATCAGTCACCCCAAATATTAGCTTGTAAAAACAAATAACTCTCATGTACTACGGGGTTGCGAATCTTTACAACGTCTTATTTCTTTTATAATAAAAGTGGTCTTTGCAAACAAAACCTCAACAACGGAAGACATATTTACATAATTCTCATATACCGTGGGATCGTAATCGCACGCACAAATCTAGACATTCGAATATGTCACAGCTGAGCTTAGGTTGATACACGTATTATCTCCAAATATTGAGGCATCCACAACTGTGGTGACAAATAAAAATGCATAATTGGATGGGTCGTACTTTACCTTGCAGTGATACCTTGTACATGTAATGTACATGTACTATAAACACGCGAACATGCTAAAGTTGTCACATACCACCACAAAGAATTTCAATACTTCGCGATACCGTCCCAGATTTACTCGTCCGAAACTGTGCATGTAGGTCTTGAAACATTAGTTCCCCATGATTGATTATTTCCAGAAATTCACTATTTATCTTAATTTGTTGACCTACTTTATTTATTTATTTGTTTATTTATGACTTATATA
>NC_134789.1:40410762-40413262 GCF_046742065.1 Oratosquilla oratoria
GGATCATTATTTCTTTTAGCTCGATAAACTTTTTCACACCTTGTATGTCATGACAAAGTGATTATTGAAGTAAATAAGATATTATCAATCCCAAAACTCTACTTGGTTTTGTAAAATGCATTCAAGGGTACCACTGCAGTGGAACTAGTGATGCAATATTGATCTCCAATTGGCGCTAGGCTTAACAATGTCGTCATTTCTAACAGGTTTGTGATGCCGTCCTTTGAACCTCACCGAAAGCAGTGTCATCGTACACTTCGATTCACAAATTTCGGCGAAGTTCCATAATTCTCCAGGTTCTCGATGGGTTTATTAATGTCACCATCGTAGTAGTTTTGCATCATCACGCCAGTATCACAGCGCCTCACCCCCATAGGCCCTACCACACACACACACACACACACACACACACACACACACACACACACACACACACACACACACACACACACACACACACACACACACACACACACACACACACACACACACACACACACACACACACACACACACACACACACACACACACACACACACACACACACACACACACACACACACACACATACACACACACACACCCACACACACACACACACACACACACACACACACACACACACACACACACACACACACACACACACACACACACGAATGATAATGTGACTAACAAAGTTGAGGAAAAGAAATGCGAAGACAAGCTAAACCAAGGAATACAAATGCAAGTGGAAAATAAAGTGAGAAAGTGGAGTTCACAAACACCTATTCATCTGTCTATCTATATATCAAGGAACTATTTTCCCTTACAAGGGAGGTAGTCAGCCAAGGCACGCACCCAATTCCCTCCATTACCCATCGTTTCCCTCCCATCTTAGCTCCTCGTGGATGAAGGGTTATCCCTGCCTCCTGCCCACTGCCCGGGTCGGTTCACAAGCTTATTCTCACTAAATGATATAGCCTGGGTCGACATTACCCATTACCCTGCCCCGTGAATAAAATTGAACGCTTGCACGTCTTGGATTTGGTGGAAAGAATTACAAGGGGATCATCTCCTTCTCCACATTCCAATAACCTTTTTACCTCTACTCGTTGATGTAACCCACATAGCTTAGGCAGCAGTCATGATCACAGTGGCACCTCTTCCGACCAGAGTCACACATTATTCTACTTAAGAATGGAGACGAGTCCCCACTCACAAAAGAATAGCGAGCTACTTTTGAACTTTTACACTCCTTCCTTCAGTCCCTCCTTGACCTCCGTGCGACATAAGAACACAAGAATGAAGGAGACTTCAAGAGACCATAAGGCCTACACTAGGCAGCTCCGTATCCATCACCACCTGTCATCCCCATCCATAAAGTTGTCTAATCGTTTCTTAAAACAACTGGTAGTTTCAGCGCCCACTGCCCCTCAAGTGCCTGCACATGTTCTTTGTTTAGTGCAGCCCCTATGGTCTCTTTCAGTCTCCTCCATTCTTGTGTACCTGGGGCTAGAATACCATTACTCAGCTCATTAGCACAGAGCCACGGGGGCTACAACTACTACTGTTCCGATATACGAGCGTGTTAAGCTCGTCAGCGGCGTCACTAGATGTTTTTGCTCTCGTCGTCCTCGTCCTCGTCGTCGTCGTCATCATCAGCTTCGGAGAAGTAGGAGAAGGAGGAGAGGATGAGGAAATGGAGGAGGAGGAGGGGAAGGAAGGAGAAGGAGAGGAGGAGGAGGAGGAGGAGGAGAAGGAAGAAAAGGAAGAGGAGAAAGAGAAGGAGGAATAGGAGAGGGGGAGAAGGAGGAGGAGGAGAAGGAAGAAGAAGAAGAGGAGGAGGAGGAGGAGAAGGAGGAAGAGGAGAAGGGGAAAAGGAGGAGGAGGAGCAAGAGGAAAAAAGAAGCGGAGAAAAAAAGGAGGAGGGAGAGGAGGAGGAGTGAGAGGAGGAGGAGGGAGAGGAGGAGGAGGGAGGAGGAGGAGGAGGAGTAGAAGTAGGAGGAGGAGGAGAAGGAGGAAGAGGAGGAGCAAGAGAAAGAGGAAGAGAGAGGGAAGAAAAGGAGGAGAAGGAGGAGAAGAAGGAGGAAGAGGAGAAATAAAAGGAGAAAGAGGAAGAGGAGAGGGAAGAAAACGAGTAGAAGGAGGAGGAGGAGAAGGAGGAAGAGGAGGAGGAAGAGGAGGAAGAGGAAGAGGAGGAGGAGGAAGAGGAGGAGGAGGAAGAGGAGGAGGAGGAGGAGGAAGAGGAGTAGGTTCGGTGAGTTGCCAGAGTGATCCCCGACCCTAGGCAGCGCAGGCAGGAGATGTCTGAGCTCAAGGTGGGCGGGAAGACCTGTTTGTAGACATAACAGGAGGCGTCATGATTCTCTCAAGGAAAAGGCTCTTCAGAACGTGTGTGTGTGTGTGTGTGTGTGTGTGTGTGTGTGTGTGTGTGTGTGTGTGTGTGTGTGTGTGTGTGTGTGTGTGTGTGTGCGTGCGCTCATGTGTGTATGTGTGGGTGGTGTGCGCGCGCTCGTG
>NC_134789.1:40425762-40470776 GCF_046742065.1 Oratosquilla oratoria
CGTCCGCTCGAAATGCTGAGTTCACATTTTAACAACTCAGCATACCGCCCGGGCGCACACACACAGCGGACGCACACGAACTCACGAACACAGACACCAGTGGATGCCATTAGGCTCGACCCACATAACACACGGAAACATTATATATTAACGAACCACCCCCCTGGATATGTGTACATACCAAGTTCTAAAACAAATATAGTAGGTAATTAGTAGGTCGCCCCAGCCATGTGGGACGACGGACTTTCAAGGTGAAATTGTTAAACAAAAGGATGAAAGGCACCTCAAGAAAGTGCTGAGCTCGTCACTTCCGGCGACAAAAACCGAGTGCAGAGCTCCAGGAGCTTTCGGTTGGTGACGTGCCCTAGTGATGAATTGTGTACAAACTGTGTAATTGAGTGTTTAAGACATTTATAAATAAACCAGAAAAACTCTAAAGTGTGTAGCAAGTATCCCCCCCGCAGACCTCGTAGCGACCTCGCTACATGTATTGTGTGTAAGTGGCCTGCAGTGTGTATTTAGATTTAGATAAAACTTTTGACAAGGCACTTTACAGAAAAAGATAATGCGGAACTTGGGGTACATAGGATGAATCAAAGGGAGTATCCTGCAATGGATTAAGGATATCCCGAAAGGGATATCCATGAAGGATATGGTGCTGGATTAAGATGTGAAATATAAAATATGAAGACAACATCGCAAGAAATGTGAGGAAATGGAATGTTTGAAAGACATTCAGAAATAGAGTTTTCCACACAGATGCATTAATCTGTGGAATAAATTAGAAGAAATGGCCCCTGTGGACAACATTTATTGATCTAAACAAATAGGAAGCACAGAGACAGAACACCATGAGCGTAGATCCTTCCATATACACTATAACTAGGTAAATACACACATACACATGGTCATACACCCACACACCCACACACATGCACACACACGTAATACGTAACCACTATTTCAAGGCTTCAATGATAAAGCGAAGTCAGATAAAAAAAAAAAAAAAAAAAAAAAATCCCATCATGTCGAACCTTTCTTTCAGCCCACAACCAAAATTTTAATGCTATTTCTTTTTCCAGGTTTCTAGAATGGCCTTCCATAATGCCATCTGCTTCCTTCTGCCCCTTCTTCTGGTCGTGACGCAGAGCCTCGTTTCAGCAGGGGTAAAAAAACAGGCCGAGAACCCTGCAGGCCAGTCCGAGTACCCTGTAGGACAGGCCAAGAACCCTGCAGAACAGACCGACAACCCTGCAGGACAACAACAAAAATCCTACGCAGGCTGGCGAGTCCTTCGGCTCCACCCGGAACCAAACGAGCTCGAGGTTCTGCTGGCGCATCTTGAGGCTCTTCAGAACGTCACTGTGTGGAAAGTCCTCGGGGACGTGGCCGAACCCAAGGTGGGTGAAGGTCGAACTGTAGGAGTGGAATTGGAAGGTGAATGTCAGGAGGGACGTTTTCGATTTAGAAGGAGGTCTCAAAGGACTATGGAATACGAATTACCTATAGGGCAAACCACTCGCTCACACGGGTTCGGTTCTTACATGGAAGGGGAAAAGAAAACTACAGAAAAATGAAATGATAGTCGTGTATAAAAGGGGGCCATTGCCACTGAACGCTTTAAGGGTCTCAATGAAAGGGTGTGTGGAGAGGAGATTCATTTAAGTGGGTTCTCCGTTATTGAGTAACACTTTTTCTTTTATTCTCTCTCTCACAACGGTATTTCATTCAGTTTTATGACACCCGCAGGGGTAAGGGGATTATGCACTATCTCTATCAACCCATAAGTAACGGGTGGTGCAATAGGAAGCGTGCTGGTTTCGCATTAGCTTCGTTGTGGGTTTAAACCCCACACTCCTCCCCGATTCCCAGCAATAACTGTTTCCTGTTCCAAGTCGACAGTCTCCTTCATCTTTAATCTTGTCTTATGATCTTTGCATCGCCTGCAAACCTATTAATGTAGCTTGTCGCACCATCCATCGTGTCATCTCTGTTTATCCAAAACGTAACAGGTGCCAGAACCATCCCTTGTGGGACTCCATTTGTCATTGTCTCCATCCTAACACATTGTACTTCATTACCGTTCTCGGTTCTATTCCAATATCACGCAAACACATTTTTTTTTTAATATCTATGTTTTCCTTTGGAATGGTTACGTTAGGCCAAGTTAGGTTATGGTTGGTTAGATTAAATCAAGAGCTATTGGACAACGAAGTTCCATGTTAGAGACCCGTGCTTGCGTGATTCTGGAATTTTACGTACTTATGTATCGGTCTTCTGTGGCAATTGTAGCCACCTTATGTAGTCTCACTGCCCTCCAGAAGATGCCTTCCTCCCGGAGACACAGCATTCATCTTTCTTCATCCCTTACAAATGCAAATTACAAATGCGGAGCATGCCGACAGGAGACCTTTCAATCCATATCTAGGTCAGATGCGAAAAAAATCATAATAATGATAAATAAATAGGTATAGTTAAATAATAAACAAACAGATAAATAGTAAATAATAATAAATTGACATATAACTAATAATAAATGAGAATCAAACAAATAATAATAAAGAGACAGACAAATAATAACAAACAAATGAACAAATAATATAAAATGAATGACAGGTATTACAGCATCTTGCTTAGGTGTTTATCTAAATGATTTTTAAAGCTTCGAAATGAACTACATTGCACTGCCTCTCCAGGAAGTTTATTCCATTCATTAACTACACGGTTGGTGAAGTTGTTTCTATCCACTTTCAAATTAAATCTATTTCCAGACAGTTTGAGACCATCGTTTCTTCTTTGATTCTCATTCAGTGTGAACATTTTGTCACTTTTGATGTTGTCAGTTCCATTTAGAAACTTAAAGACCTGTATCAAGTCACCTCGGAGTCTACGCTTTTTTAAGGAAAACAGATTGATATATTTTAGTCGATTTTTGTATGATGCAACCCTATGGACTGGCACTCAATCCCTAGAAACACTCGAGCTCCAACTAAAAGGTTAGGTTAGGTTAGGTTGGGTCAAGTTGGGTTAGGTTAGGTTGGGTTAAGTTGGGTTAGGTTAGGTTAGTTATGGTTGGGATTTAGGTTAGGTTAGTTTTGGTTGGGATTTAGGTTAGGTTAAGTTAGGAGGTTAGGTTAGGTTAGGTTAGGAGGGAAACTAAGGCTCGTTTCATACGTATCGACTTTTCGCCGTGCGTCGTCCACGACACAACGTCCTGCTCTCAAATAAGCACTGGTGTCTACGCTTTCACACGTGGTCGTGACGTGTGAAAGCGTCCGTAGAAACCTATAGTTATTTGAGAGCACGACGTCGCGTCGTGGACAGCGCACGGCAAAAAGTTAATCCGTGTGAAACGATCCTAAGACTACAAATTAGTTGATTAACTTCCTCCTTCCTTCAACAGGTGGACGTCTTCGTCGGTCCTGACGTGCCCTTAGTTGACGTCATCAGCAGAAAGTTTAAGGACAAGACAGAGGCCAGAGACGATCACTGGCGAGACGGAAGCAGAATCCAAGACCATGAAGAAGGTGGGCGACATCGAATTCATAAGTCAAAAGATCTTAAGGAGGCTGAGAGGTCCTCTTCAGAAAACAAACACTTCGACCACTGGAAGCGACGGGGTGAATCGACTACGAAGCCCAGTGGCCACAGGGAGGGTGGGAGTAACGGAAAGCGGCTGAAAAGAAAAAGGAAAATGAAGGAGAAGATGTGGAGGAAAAGATCTTTCGACTTCATCCGGTTTGACACGATGATCCCCGACATGGGCAGTCTCATCCACGAAGAATTATTGAAGCTCATGGGCTCTCAGCCAATCAAATCTGTCGTTCCGCTCACAGGCAACGGTGAGTTTCTTTCCATGCATATCTTAAATTTCTGTTCAAAATAATTAGTGCTTGTAGTACACGTCTACAATGCCGCGCGGTAGCCCAGTGGGTACCGTCTTGTACTCATGAACGTGTGGTCTTGAGTTCGAGCCCTGGGACACGCTATGGGGTTTTTGCAGTGGTTCCCGACAGCCCTGGCCAGACGGGAAGGGAACCCAACGTCGGCAAAAAAAAAAAAAAAAAAAAAATCTTGCCACAACTGACAGGGCTTTACCAGATACTGTGTGAGAGAGGGATGGTGAATTTTTTAAATACACATGCACATACTAACCTCGACACACAAACAAGTCCTGATATGAAGACACTAGCACTATCATCACCTCTCCGAGGATACGCTTTCAATGTCCATCGTTTTAGTTGGTTTCTCCCAGCCACCAACGCGTTATGGAACTGCCTAGTGTAGGCCTTATTGTCTCCTGCCGTCTCCTTCATTCATATGTTCTTGTGATTCCTCCGCAGAGGACTTGGACTGGCGTGGCTTCTACAGATACCGCAGCATAATCAGGTTCTTGCAGGACATGATGAATAAGTTCCCCAAGAGGGTGAAGACGCTTGCCCTCGGGTATACAGTCGAGGGGCGGCCCATCTACGCCGCTGTTGTTGGATGGAGGTACGTATGTTGGGTGCGAGGGGACGGGGCGAATCAAGTTAGTTCGCGCGGAGGAACACCTTGTTTTTCGTTCCTCACCCGACCTCGTCAGGATCGCTTCGCACGCATCGACTTTTCGCCGTGCGCCGCAAAACGACACGACGTCGTGCTTTCAAATAACAATGCGTATCTATCGACATTTTCACACGTCGTGACGACGACCACACGTGAAAGCGTCCATAGACACCAACGATTATTTAAGAGCACGGAGTCGTTTCGTGGACGGCGCACGGCGAAAAGTCGATACATGTGAAAGGAGCACTAGGGACCGAAAGGTCTCCTTTGGGCATTTTGTTTCAGCGTTGATAATCGAGTGGGAGTTCGGTGATGGTTCTGATTGTCAACGGTGACCTGGAGATTCGGGGACAGGGATCTGCAACTTTGTATAGTCTTCTTCAGTCCGGTCACAGTTATCACTTTCCTGAGCCACGATATAAGTCCTAATAAATATCCCTGAGAAGTGCTCAGTGTCAATAGCCACATTCTTGAAGAAGAAGAAAAAATTAAACGCGGTACGGAAGAGGAGGAACATTCTTGAAGAAAAAAAAAGAAAAAAGAAATTTTGTGCGGTACGAAAGGAGTTAATCCCCCCAAAAATCACGCACGGTACGGAAGGGGTTAAGGAACATTATTAAAGAAAAGAAAAAGAAAAAAAAGAGAGAAGAAGAAGAAGAAGAAGAAAAGAATTACACGAGGTACGGAAAGGCTAAGGAAAATTCCTGAAAAAAGAGGAATTACACGCGGTACGAAAGGGTTGAAGAAGAAAGTACATGAAAGTACTTCAAGGTGCTTAAAAAAAAGTAACATTCCTTTCAGACACCTTTTCAGTCTCCCACCACCATTTGTTGTTGTCACAAAAAAAAAAAAAACCTTCGAACTGATTTCGACTCCTAATTTTACATTCTTGGTCCCTTGCAGAGCCAAACGGATCGCGAGAATCTTCAAGAAGAGCAAACGCCTCCGGCGACATCAGGACAGACTCTCTGAGGAGGACGAAGCAGAGAAGAGGGAGGAGTCGACCAGGAAACACGAGAAGCTCAAGGAATCACTCAAGTCCGACCTCAAGTTTTTGAATAACATCATCGTAATAGAAGCGGGTACGTGTGTATATATATATATATATATATAATATATATGATATATATATATATATATATATATATATATATATATACAGTATACTGTATGTATATATATATATATATACATATAGTGTGTGTGTGTGTGTTTGTATGTGTGTGAAGCAGATGCATTACCTTACATGTTTTATACATTGCAAAGTTTGTACGTTTCACTAAAATGGCTTATCTTTCCATGTGATGACCACATTCTTTTGTTTTATTCCTACAATCTCTCTCTCTCTCTCTCTCTCTCTCTCTCTTCCCCCATTCACACACGCACACCTTCAACTGCCATTCAGGTCTCAAATTCAGTACCCTGAAATAAGTCTGTGAAGCACCAGACGATTTCATTCATCTTTGAGGAATGATGATTCAACTCTGAAGGAAGTTTTCGGTCGATTTCAATCCCGTTCTGGCCCGAGTTCCCTTCGGCTACAAAATAACAATATTAACAACAACAATGATAATAATAACAATATAGCATGACACAGCACATCCACAGCAAGGCCGTTTCATATAATCAACAATAATAACAATAAACATAATAATTGTAATAACAATGCTGCTGTTGCTGATAATAATAATAATAATAATAATAATAATAATAATAATAATAATAATAATAATAATAATAATAATAATAATAATAATAATAATAATAATAATAATAATAACAATAATAACTAATTCAAATCTGTTGGTGTTAACCAGATCAAAATATGTAATGCATGCCACATTGTCAGGAAGTTTGAGTCTTGGCCCATTCTTACCTAAGGACTCCATTAAACTGAATGAAATCGTCTGGACTCAGACTTTTCAAACTACATGATGGAAGGGAGCCGGTGATTAAGAGATATAGTTCTTAACTCATTCAGATTAGGGGTTGCCTCTAGGCTAAATACATGTCTTGAGTTGGCCAGAAGAAAATATTTGAAGTTCACCATGGCAGAATAAGGACTGCCCCCATGTTCTGTCTGCTAAATTTAGTCAGACTCCTGTCCTTCAACCCTTAGCAACCAGGGGCCGTATACACAAAACTTGTTAGCACTAACAAATAGCTGTTAAGGGTAACAAATTCCTGTTAAGGCTAACATTTAGCTGTTAAGCACTAACAGTGATACAGAAAACTTGTTAGGGCCTTAAAAGTACTGTTAAGATAAAAGTGCTAAGGAGGACTATTAAGCTCTTTACAAGTTCCTGTTAGTAGAGAAGATGGCGGAGCAACAACTAAAAAGATGACTGCGAGTTTATCGACAGCGACGGGACATATTTAACGAGTACAATGACGACGAACTCATCAAACGCTTCAGAATGAACCGTGCTGGTATAATAAAAATGGCTGATTTAGTGAGGGACAAACTTCAATCCCGAACAGAACGGAATCGACCACTGAGTCCTGAGACGAAGGTGGCAATTACCCTATGATATTTAGCCACAGGTAAAATGCAGCAGTGACGAATTTGGGACCTCGCAAGCATCAATCAGCCGTGTCATTACTCAAACAATTGATGCACTATCAGAACCAGATATTGTAACTCAGTTTGTAAAATTCCTATTGACTCGCCAAGAAGTGCAAGTAAAACAAGCAGAGTTCATGGAAAACTGTAGGTTTCCCGGTGTTGTGGGTACCATAGATGGCACAAACATTAGAATTGGGGCTCCAAGTGTCGATGAACATTTATATGTAAACAAAAAACAATACCATAGCATCAACGTGCTTTGTCATGCCTCCCTCTTATCCTTGTGGTTTAAACTTGGCTTGAATCGCCCATTTATTATTATTTTTTCTCCATAATCACGTTGATCAAGAGGAGTGTTTCCTCTTGTGACCAGTTTGGCTTCCTTTTCTTTTTCTGTGTTTCTTCTGCCATGTCTATGTCCTCTGAAATTATTGTTGAGTCTTCTGTCGGAAGATTTGTCTGTGGCACGGCCACCTGTACAATGCGCCTTCGTCCAAAAATATCTGTCGTTGGTTAATAAGTACTTCTAAAAACCCATACATACGATATCTATGTGCTATCATGATACTTTATTAATAAATTCTGAACAACTGCATTAATAACACTGTTTTATGTGTGCAATTTTTGATAATACGTCCATTTACATGTTCATACGCTGCTAACTTCAGCGCTGTTTAGCGGTACTTGACAAACAAACTGTTTGCTAGCTAACAGTTGTTAGTTAAGCATTGGTGTATAACTTTTAGTGGTTTTCTGTTAGCTAGCAGAGATTGTTAAGGCTAACAAAAAAGTTTTGTGTATACGGCCCCAGATGGTTAATTTATAATTTTGTTTTGGTTAACGCTGGGTAATTATATTCAGTTTTTTTTTTCAACCTCTGATCACCCAAGGATAAAAAAAAAAAAAAATAAAAAAAAATAAAAAAAACTTGCGGTCCTCGAGGTCGATTCGCCCGCTTTTTTTCTCCCACCTACGCCTTACCATCCGACCATCTCTATTACAGGCTCTCACGCCCGCGAATGGATCACGCCCGCGGTGGCCACATACCTGATCGGGCGCTTGGCCCGTGAGTCCCTCCGGTTCTTGAGAAGGGCCACGTGGATCATCGTCCCGGTGGTCAACCCGGACGGCTACGAGTACTCGCATACCTCCGACCGGCTCTGGAGGAAGAACCGAAGAGTGAACAATCATACCAGCTGTCAGGGGGTCGATCTCAACCGGAACTGGGACCTGGACTGGGACGGGTCCGGGTCGAGCTCGAATCCCTGCGACGAGACCTTCCGGGGGACGAAGGCCTTCTCGGAGCCGGAGACGCGCGCCCTTCGCGACCTTCTCCTGGCCTTCGAGGGCCAGATCGAGCTCTTCGTTACCTTCCACAACTACGGACAGCTCATCCTCTACCCGTGGGGACACAAGAAGAAGGCGTCTCCTGCATGGAGCCGCCTGGAGAACACGGCGAGGAACCTTGCCAGCTACATCAAGAAAGTCGGGACTTCGGACTACTTGGTAGGTGGTCCCGGAGCGAGTTCGAGAAGTTTTTTCGTCTCCCGGAGGTGGTACTATATCCATCAGGAGGTCCAGCCTGAGGGACGGGCACTCGATCTCCGGACTAGGTCCAAGATATATATATATATATATATATATATATATATATATATATATATATATATATATATATATATATATATTCACTTCAACTGTATTTCTTAGACTTTTTCACACATGGAGCCCTGACGACCGGCGACTGCTCTACTCTTCCTTTACCACTTTGAGGCGATGTGACATAGAAACATTCCCACATTGATACAACACATAGGCCTACAACAGGCCAAAATTTCTTCCCAAAGAAGTTTGTGGGAGGTTCCGAGGACCGTTGCCAGCCACTGTGGGGTTGCGGGTTTCCCACTTAGCGAAGCTCGCTGGCCGAGCGGGTTAGGGCGTTGTTACTTACGGCGAAGGTCGAAGGGATGGCGGTTCGAGCCCAGCCACCGGCGAAGTTAAACCAAGGGTACCGTCCTAACCTCCCGATAGGGGAGAGTTTGTGACGTTAAACGAGAGAGAGAGAGAGAGAGAGAGAGAGAGAGAGAGAGAGAGAGAGAGAGAGAGAGAGAGAGAGAGAGAGAGAGAGAGAGAGAGAGAAACTCGAGGCACCGGTTGATCTTTAGTATTGTGCTGAAGAGATGGAGGCAGAGGTAGTATAGGATAGATTCAAGGAGGTTAGCAAAGTTAGGACCGTAGCAGTTCAAAGGGATCAACAATTTCCCAATGGGTGGAGGTTAGTTTAACGCTGCGTGTATCTGGCCCATAGGGGTATTCCTAAAAACCAAGGTTGCAGTGCCATCTCTATAGGTGCCGGAGGTATGTAGAGCCTGGCAAAATCCTGCCATCCCTGTCATGTTTTTATAGTAATATGATTCGGTTTAACGCTGCGAACTCCCTCTATCAGGAGGCTAGGATGGTGCCTCTCATAGAAGACTTGGTTGCAAGGAATTTAATGAACTACGCCCTTGGTCCAACTCGCTAGAAGCAAAGTTCGAATTGCCGTGACCTTGACCTCTGCCGCATGTAGCGACGCTCTAACCCGCTCGTCCAGCGAGCGTCCCATACTAATACAATACTCATATTTTTCTGTTGTCACCAATCAGCACCCATAAGCCATCATGCCCTCATCCTCTCTCCCTTCCTTAATCCACCCTTAAGTCTATTCCATTTTTTAACCACTTTATTGGTCAACCAGTTCTTGCCCATTTCCTTCTTAAACCTTACTACATTAAACTTACGCAGTCAATAGTTCATTTAGGGTTTCCTTATAGTGTTTCCATATAGGGTTTCCTTATGTTGTCGGTTTCCTTATAGTTATATGGAAACCGACAATAGTCTTATAACGCATGAATGTGTGGAACCAGCTTTCGATGTTCGACAACCTTAGATTGTCCCTGTTTACCAAGAGATGGCGCCATAGTCACCACATGCTCCTTTTTTCTTTTCTTTTCTTTTTTCTTTTCTTTTCTTTTCTTTCCTTGCGAGGCTGTCACACGGCCGAACCTCAACCTTGAGAGGGTCCGAAACAGTTCGCACACCAGCGTTGCAGATATGCCCGGCGACTAGAATTATGTTGATATACGAGAAAAATAAAATTGATCTTTTGTGGTACTCTCCATTAGCAAATAAGGATATCGCGAACTCTGGAATCAGAATGTGAGTTCACATTCTAACAACTTTCACAGTCATATGTTAAAAAATATCCGCAGTCCTATATTTATTATCATTAGTATTAATACGAGTATTATTATTATTATCATTACTATTATTAGTATTATTATTATCATTGTTATTATTATTATTACAACTGTTATCATATTTCTATAATAATAATAATTAATTATTGCTATTACTATTATTATTATTATTATTATTATTATTATTATTATTATTAATTATTATTATTATTATTATTATTATTATTATTATTATTATTATTATTATTATTATTATTATTATCATTATTATTATTATCATTATTATTATTATTATCATTATCGTTGTTGTTATTATTATTATTATTGCTATTACTATTATTTTCATTTTTCAATGTGCTGTAAGCCGACTCTCCACATGTGGACTATTCACTAATACTTTCTTTTCCCCCTTCCTCCCTTCCTTCCGCCCCTTCCCCTTCCTTCCTCCCCTTCCTCTTCCTTCCTCCTACCCACTTCAACCCCTTCCTCCCTTACACCACAACCCCTCCCACCCTCCATTCCTGGTTATTATAACACTCCCACCCTTCTCCCATGTTTCCCTCCCCCGCCATCTCTTCCATCCTTCACTTCTACACCACCCGGTTACAGGTCGGACAGAGCTCGCGTCTGCTGTACAGGACGTCGGGTTCTGTGCAGGATTGGGTCCACGCGAACGGCGTGGGTCTGTCCTACACCATCGAACTGCCCGACCAAGGTTCCTATGGATTCCAGGTCCCGACGTCCAAGATCCTTCCCATCGCGATCGAGACGTACAAGGCCTTCCGGTGTATGACCTTCGAGCTTGGGGCCGTCAACGGGAGCAAGGTCACCAATAACTGTACAGACAACTTCTTCGACGAAGAGGAGAGGAGGAGACGGAGGAGAGGAGGGAGGAGGAAAAGGAAGGGCGGTGGTAGAAGGTATACGGCAGGGGTGCATAAGAGAAACTGGGAGGCGCAGAGGCTCGGGAGAGCAGAGAAAGGTAATTATAGAAAAATACCTGCAGGAGGAAGTGCGCATCGGAATTCCGGGTACAATGTTCGTTGGGGGGATATTCACAGAACTCTTGCGGGGCCGTGGTAACCCTGGGTTACCCGACGTTGGGGGAAGGGGACGTCCTGGTTGCCAGAGGTGACGGAAGAGGAGGGCTATGTTAACCTTTCAATTGCGACGACGCCCTGTGGTGAGGTATGTGTAAGATTGTCTACCATTAAAGAAAACCAATTCTGCAGATCACGTCATCATTACAAAGGGAACACTATTCCCGTCTCCAGGTCGGTCCACTGACACCATCGAGGATGATCACCATAAACAGGTCTAGTTCTTTTAATTTATTAATATTTCAGCCGATAGATTACAATAAATGTATGTTTATAGGCGACAAATCCAACGTGTCCTAAATTGTGCAAAATTTCCTGACAGTGCAAAGCAATTCTTGGGCGTAAATTACAGAAGGGCGGCTATGTAATACACAATCATCTTAATTTTTAATGACAAACAATGAACGTCGATCAAGATATAATCAGCTGAGAGGTTATTCCTTGAAATAAACTCTATTTATGTATAATCAAACGTATGTGCAATAAACGCATGCATATTCCCTGTAGTAAAGACAGGTAATAGTTATCGTTGACTAAAGAATACGACGCGCACATATGCGGTTGTGGCTCAGTAGTCAAATCCGCATATGAAAAAAAAAAATCCACCTGAAACCTCAACAGAAAGAGAATAAAGACATTTAGATTGGACAAGACCTCAACGACGCTTGCAACGACGAAGACACTGATGGCAAACTCCAGAAACGACGGCGAGGATGGTAACAAATGAGAGATTCAAACCAAATGACGAAGACCAAGATGGCGACTACGAAGACAGTGGGAACACTATCACTACGCTTGCAGTCACACATGTACACGTTAGTGCCCCATTCATCTCATCTGAATGTAAAATAAACAGATTTATTGGAACTTGAGTATTCTTCTTTCCTGTTCGATACAAACAAATGTTCTCTTTTCTATACACATGCGACCCTCCTCTTGCTCACATAGCCTACCTCCCTCCACAGTCCACATTCTCTAATAACGCATTTTTTGGGTAGGTGTATGTTTGCTAAGCAGAAATCCAAAAGGTCTTCTGGACTTCTACTTAGCAACCTGAATTCAAGGTCAACAAATGTTGTCACTGTTGACCTCAAATCTTGCATTCAACATAGTCTCCCCCCCCCCGTCCTAAAAAAAATGTATATATTTATATATATATATATATATACTATATGCATATATATATATATAAACTAAATGCATATATATATATATATATATGTATATATATATATATGCATATATATATATATATATATATATATATATATATATATGTGTGTGTGTGTGTGTGTGTGTGTGTGTGTGTGTATTTACCTAGTTGTATTTACCTAGTTGTATATTACGGGAAGGGGAGCTATGCTCGTGGGTCCCGTCTTCATTTCTCATTTTATCTAAACAATTTTTAAATTCATGTATTGTTTTTGCACACACCACTTTCTCATCTAACTTGTTCCAACTGTCTATTACTCTGTGTGGAAAGCTGTTCTTTTTCAAATCTCTTCTATAGCTGTCTTTTTTTATTTTCTTTCCGTGTCCTCTTGTATTTCTGTCATCCCATTTTATCAGATTCTCTCTATCAGTAATTTCTATGCCTTCTCCTCTCTCTCTTCTTTGCTCTAGTGTCTGTAGTTCAAGTTTTTGTAGTCTCTCTTCATATGATAGTTTTGAGAGTGTTGGTGCCAGTTTTGTAATTGCTCTTTGTATTCTTTCAAGTTTTTTTATACATTTTTTTGTACTTGGTGACCATATTGTTGCTGCATATTCTAATCTTGGTCTTATCAGGGTGATTAGGATTTTCCTCACCATTTCTTCATCCAGGTATGTAAATGCCACTTTGATTGTTCTTATTAAATTATAAGTTTCTCCAAAAATCTTATTTATATGTTTTTCAGGTGACATATTATTCATAACAATGACTCCCAGGTCCTTTTCATTTTCTACTTTTTTTATTCCCTCTTCTCCCAAATTATATGATCCTGTTATTCTGTTTTTTGCTTTTTCCAAATTCCATTATACTACACTTTTTTGTATTGAACTCCATCTCCCACTTCTTACTCCATTCCTGGTACTTTATTTAGATCTCTCTGTAGTGATTCACAATCTTCTTCAGTTTTCACTCTTTTTCAGTAGTTTTGCATCGTCTGCAAAGAAGCTCATATAGCTTTCAATTCCGTCATCCATATAATTAATATATATGGCAAACATTATTGGGGCCAGGACTGTTACCTGCGGGACACCGCTTATTATTTCATTTCATTTTGAGTGCTGTTTTCTTATCACTACTCTCATTTTTCTTTCTTGCAAAAAGTCTTCCATCCAATTTACTAATTTACCTTGTATTCCTCCTTCAGATTCTAGTTTCTTAAGCAACTTTCTTATGTGGTACTTTGTCAAAAGCTTTTTTTAGGTCTAGAAATGCACAATCAGCCCATCCATCTCTTTCTTGTATTATATCTATTAGCCTTGAATAGAAGCATATTAAATTGGTGACGCATGATCGTCCTTGTCTGAATCCAAATTGCCTTGGATTTAGTACGTTGTTTTTTCAAAGTATTTTACCCATCTATTTTTGATAATTATTTCACAAAAGTTTTGCTATTGTACTTGTTAGAGAGACTGGTCTATAGTTTGGTAGGTTCCTCTTTATTTCCTCCTTTATATATAGGTACTATATTTGCTTTTTTCCAATCTTCTGGAACTTTTCCTTCTTTCAAGGAACTGCTTATTATGCTATGTATTTTGTCTGCCAGTTCATTCCTGCATTCTTTCAGAATCCAGTTTGCTATTTCATCTGGTCCATGTGATTTTCTGACATCAAGATTACTCAATTGTATCAATATTTCATTCTTTGATACTTCTATTTTTTCTATAGGGGGACTTTCTCTTTCCATTCAATCTCTTCAGGTTGTATGTTCTCCCTTGTAAACACTGATTTAAAATGTTTGTTCATAATTTCCGCCATTTCCATTTCCTCAGTGTATTCAACTCCCCCTTGTCTTAATTTCTCCAAGTCCTGTTTGTTTTTCAGTTTATTGTTTACAAATCTGTAGAATAGTTTTGGTTGATCTTTAAATTTTTCTATGACGTCTTTTTCATATTTTCTCTTTTCCTCTCTGCATGTTTGTACATATTCATTTCTATAACTGGTATATATTTTCCATTTTTCAGGTTTTCTGTCTTTTTTCCATCTGGTCCAGGCTTTGTCTCTTTTATCTTTTAACTCTCTACAACTTTTGTTGTACCAGCATTTTACATATTCTTTTTCTTGTTTTTGTCTTGGGACATACTTTTCCACTCCTTTTTTGTAAATTTTTGTCAAAATATTCCATTTCTTTTCCACTGATGTTTCTTCTTTGTATATTTCTTCCCAGTTTTTTCTTGTTTGAAAGAATTCTCTTATTTTATCAAAGTTTGGTTTTTTCATACATCATTCTTCCTTTTCCTATATTGTTCATTTCTTTTGATATATTTTTCTTCATTAAGTTCCAGTTCAATCAATATGTGGTCACTTTTACCTATTGGTGTTTTATATTCAATCTTGTCCACTATTCTAGGTTCAGATGTAATTATTAAGTCTAGTCTCGATGGTTCTTCTTCATTTCTATACCTAGTGTTCTCCTGTATCCATTGTGTCATTGTGTGGTCAATAATCATCTCAAGTAGAGCGTTTCCCCATGAGTCATCTCCACCCTTTACTGTCATTTCTTCCCAGCAGATTTCTTTGCAATTAAAGTCGCCCATCATAACTATTCTTCCTCCATCTTCCATTATTTTTATTTAATGTTATCTTTGTGTCCTCTAACATACTTTTATGTTCACTCTCCTCCCATGAGGCTGTTTTTGGAGGCACATAATTTATCACAAATTTTCTGCTCTTCTTATCTCTGTCTTCCACTTCTATCATAATCATCTCTACTGTATTCTTTCCATATATGACACCTTTCACGTTTATATCCTTCTTAGTCAGGAACATAACTCCACCCCCTTGTTTTTTCTCTCTGTTTCTAATCCAATAATTGTATGCATCATGTCCTACACAGTTGGGTGGTAGTGGGCCTTTTAATTTTGTTTCTACAATTCCCATTATGTCTGGTTCTTTTTCTTTCAAATAATCATTCAGCCCATTCAATCCTGTTATTAATCAATCTATATTTGTGTAAGACACTCTTAGTTTTCTGCCACTTCCATTGTGTTCTCTGTTTCCCTATTGTTTTTCTTTTGTATGTCGAACTTCCTTAGTTTCATGTTCACTACTCTCCAATAGAATCTCTCTTTCTCTGACTCCGTTCTGTTCTCGTTTTTTGCCTTAGCTTCCAGTCTTTTCTGCTTTTCTTCCTCTCTTTCCTCTTTATTCATTCCCCTTTTTATCCATATCTTTTGGTATTGTTCACTTATTGCTAGTTTCCCCTGTTTTGGATAAGATATTCTCTGCCGTTGTTTGTGACTTGAATTTAATCTTAATTGGTCTGGTCTAGACTGTGCAATACTTTCCGAGTCTAAATTAATCTACGATTTGTTTCATAATTTCTGGTTAATCTTCCTGAACTGATTCTAGTAATTGGCTTACTTTTTCATTTTCCTCTTTGATTCTTGTGGTTCTATCTGGGTTATGTTTCTCTTCCATTCCAAATATAATTATACATTTCTATTTGTCAGCTAACTCTCATACTATATTCGAATTCTGACTCATCACTTTAATTAGTGAGTTTTCAGTTTGTTCATTCATTTGCTGTCTGATTATGTCAGGAATGCAACCTTGCTATTTTCCTTGAATTTTTTTCCAACCCTCCTTGTTCTCCATATTATTCTCCTTTAAGACTTTATTCTCATCTTTTACTTCTTTTTAACTGTGTTTTAATTCTTCAATTTCCTTAGTTAAGTTTTTGTTCGCCCTCTCTTGTTCTTCCAATTTTTCAATTCTTCGTATTATACTGTCAACATTACCGAACCTACGCTCCAAGTCCTCGTTCATCTTATCGACCTTCTCTTCTAGTCTTGTCAGTCGGGGGGGGGGTTGTGTCCCCCCCCCCCGCTTTAAATCCCTTGAAAATATTCTCATCACTTTCTACTGTATTGCTCCGATCTATACCGCTAAACTTCACATTCCAATTAGACATGTCGTCATCATCCAGCTCGTCTTGCGGTCGTTTGTCCACCTTTCGGCGGCCCGTCAGGGCCAATTCCTCCACCTCCTCATTACCTTCCATTTCCCCAGCAATCCCTCCCCCTCTCCTCTTTCCTTACTTTCCCACTACCCCACGAGCAATTTCCCCCCACCCTGCAAATACAAAAAGGCACTTCTCTTTGCGTTGGGATCCACAATCTGCACTTTTCTTCAGAACGTTCTTCAAGCCGTCCGTTCGTTGAAAGTGTGTGTGTGTGTGTGTGTGTGTGTGTATGTGTGTGTGTGTGTGTGTATTTACCTAGTTGTATTTACCTATTTGTATTTTACGGGAAGGGGAGCTATGCTCGTGGTGTCCTGTTTTCATATCTCATTTTATCTAAACTATCTTTAAATTCATGTATTGTTTTTGCACACACCACATTCTCATCTAACTTGTTCCAACTGTCTATTACTCTGTGAGGAAAGCCGTTCTTTTTCAAATCTCTTCTATAGCTGTCTTTTTTTATTCTTTTCCCCGTGTCCTCTTGTATTTCTGTCATCCCATTTTATCAGATTCTCTCTATCAGTAATTTCTATGCCTTTCATGATTCTGTAAATAGCTATCAAATCTCCTCTCTCTCTTCTTTGCTCTAGTGTCTGTAGTTCAAGTTTTTGTAGTCTCTCTTCATATGATAGTTTTGAGAGTGTTGGTGCCAGTTTTGTAATTGCTCTTTGTATTCTTTCAAGTTTTTTTTATACATTTTTTTGTACTTGGTGACCATATCGTTGCTGCATATTCCAATCTTGGTCTTATCAGGGTGATTAGGATTTTCCTCACCATTTCTTCATCCATTTATGTAAATGCCACTTTGATTGTTCTTATTAAATTATAAGTTTCTCCAAAAATCTTATTTATATGTTTCTCAGGTGACATATTATTCATAACAATGACTCCCAGGTCCTTCTCATTTTCTACTTTTTTTATTCCTTCTTGTCCCAAATTATATGATCCTGTTATTCTGTTTTTGCTTTTTCCAAATTCCATTATACTACACTTTTTTGTATTGAACTCCATCTCCCACTTCCTACTCCATTCTTGTACTTTATTTAGATCTCTCTGTAGTGATTCACAATCTTCTTCAGTTTTCACTCTTTTCAGTAATTTTGCATCATCTGCAAAGAAGCTCATATAGCTTTCAATTCCTTCATCCATAGCATTAATATATATAGCAAACATTATTGGGGCCAGAACTGTTCCCTGCGGACACCGCTTATTACTTCATTCCATTTTGAGTGCTGATCTCTTATCACTACTCTCATTTTTCTTTCTTGCAAAAAGTCTTCCATCCAATTTAGCAATTTACCTTGTATTCCTCCTTCATATTCTAATTTCTTAAGCAACTTCTTATGTGGTACTTTGTCAAAAGCTTTTTTTAGGTCAAGAAATGCACAATCAGCCCATCCATCTCTTTCTTGTATTATATCTATTAGCCTTGAATAGAAACATATTAAATTGGTGACGCATGATCGTCCTTGTCTAAATCCAAATTGCCTTGGATTTAGTTCGTTGTTTTTTTTCCAAGTATTTTACCCATCTACTTTTGATAATTCTTTCACATATTTTTGCTATTGTACTTGATAGAGAGACTGGTCTATAGTTGGTAGTTTCCTCTTTATTTCCTCCTTTATATATAGATACTATATTTGCTTTTTTCCAATCTTCTGGAACTTTTCCTTCTTTTAAGGAACTGCTTATTATGCTATGTATTTTGTCCTGCCAGTTCATTCCTACATTCTTTCAGAATCCAGTTTGCTATTTCATCGGGCCCATGCGCTTATCTGACATCAAAATTACCCAAGAGTGTCAAAATTACATTCTGTGGAAATTCGAAATCGTCCATAGTGGGGACTGTTTCCTACCAATCAATCTCTTCAGGATGGATCTTTTCCCTTGAAAACAATGATTTAAAATGTTTGTTCATAATTTCTGCCATTTCCATTTCCTCAGTGTATTCAACTCCTCCTTGTCTTAATTTCTCCAAATCTTGTTTGTTTTTCAGTTTATTGTTTACAAATCTGTAGAATAGTTTTGGTTGATCTTTACACTTTTCTATAACATCTTTTTCATATTTTCTTTTTTCCTCTCTGCACTTTTGTACATATTCATTTCTATAACCAGTATATATTTTCCATTTTTCAGGTCTTCTGTCTTTTTTCCATCCGTCCAGGCTTTGTCTCTTTTGTCTTTTAACTCCCTACAACTTTTGTTGTACCAGCATATTACATATTCTTTTTCTTGTTTTTGTCTTGGGACATACTTTTCCACTCCTTCTTTGTAAATTTTTGTGAAAATGTTCCATTCTCTTCCACTGATGTTTCTTCTTTGTATATTTCTTCCCAGTTTACTTTTTGGAAGAATTCTCTTATTTTATCAAAGTTTGTTTTTTCATACATCATTATTACTATTCTATATATTTAATTTATTTTCATATATTTTTCTTCATTAATTTCCATTTCAATCAATACGTGGTCACTTTAACCTATTGGTGTTTTATATTCAATCTTGTCCACTATTCCAGGTTCAGATGTAATTATTAAGTCTAGCCTCGATGGTTCTTCTTCATTTCTATACCTAGTGTTCTCTTGTATCCATTGTGTCATTGAATGGTCAGTAATCATCTCAAGTAGAGCATTTCCCCATGAGTCATCACCACTCTTTGCTGTCATTTCTTCCCAGCAGATTTCTTGGCAATTAAAGTCGCCCATCATAACTATTCTTCCTCCGTTTTCCATTATTTTAGTCAATGCTATCTTTGTGTCCTCTAACATACTTTGATGTTCAGTCTCCTCCCATGAGGCTGTTTTCGGAGGCACATAATTGATCACAAATTTTCTGCTCTTCTTATCTCTGTCTTCCACTTCGATCATAATCAACTCTACTGTAATTCTTTCCATATATGACACCTTTCACGTTTATATCCTTCTTAGTCAGGAACATAAACTCCACCCCCTTGCTTTTTCTCTCTGTTTCTAATCCAATAATGGTATGCATCATGTCCTACACTGTTGGGTGTAGTGGGCCTTTTAATTTTGTTTCTACAATTCCCATTATGTCCGGTTCTTTTTCTTTCAAATAATCATTCAGCTCATTCAATCCTGTAATTAATCCATCTATATTTGTGTAAGACACTCTTAGTTTTCTGCCACTTCCATTGTGTTCTCTGTTTCCCTTATGTTTTTCTTTTGTATGTCGAACTTCCTTAGTTTCATGTTCACGACTCTCCAATAGAATCTCTCTTTCTCTGACTCCGTTCTGTTCTCGTTTTTTGTCTTAGCTTCCAGTCTTTTCTGCTTTTCTTCCTCTCTTTCCTCTTTATTCATTTCTCTTTTTATCCATATCTTTTTGTGTTGTTCACTTGTTGCTAGTTTCCCTGTTTTGGATAAGATATTTCTCTGCCTTTGTTTTTGACTTGAATTTAATCTTAATTGGTGTGGTCTTATCTGTGCTATACTTTCCGAGTATATATTTCTCTTCGATTTGTTTCATAATTCCTGGTTCATCTTCCTGAACTGATTCTAGTAATTGGCTTACTTTTTCATTTTCCTCTTTGATTCTTGTGGCTCTATCTGTGTTGTGTTTCTCTTCCATTCCTAATATAATTATACATTTCTTCTTGGTCTGCTAAATCCCTTACTATATTCTCCTTTTGTCTCATCACTTTAATAACTGAGTCTTCAGTATGTTCTTTCAATTGCTGTTTGACTATGTCAGTGAATGAAATCTTATTTCCTTCTTGGGTTTGCTTCCAATTTTTACATTCTTTAGCTATTTGTTTCTCTGTTTTCTTTACTATTCTTCTTCAATTCCTCATTCTCCCCCTTTACCTCTCTTAACTGTCTTTTGAGTTCTTCCATTTCATCAGTTAAGTTTTTATTCGCCTTTTCCAGTTCTTCCAATCTTTCAACCCTTTTTAAAATGGTGTTCATATGACCTAACCTACTCTCCAGTCCCCGTTCACCTTATCAACCTTCATCTCTAGTCTTGTCAGTCGGGGGGGGTTGAGTCCCCCCCACTCTCTTTAAATCCCTTGAAAATATTCTCATCACTTTCTGCTATATTGCTCCTATCTATACCTCTAATCTTCACATTCCTATTAGACATGTTATCATCCAACTCGTCTTGGGGTCTTTTATCTACCCGGCGGCCCGGCATGGCCATTTCCTCCACCTCCTCATTACCTTCCATTTCCCCAGTAATCCCTCCCCCTCCCCCTTTCCTTACTTTCCCACTACCTCACGAGCAATTTCCCCCCACCCTGCAAATACAAAAAGGCACTTCTCTTTGCGTTGGGATCCACAATCTGCATTTTTCTTCAGAACGTTCTTCAAGCCGTCCGTTCGTTGAAAGTGTGTGTGTTTCTGTGTGTGTGTGTGTGTGTATGTATGTGTGTGTGTGTGTGTGGGTGTGTGTGGTGTATTTACCTAGTTGTATTTTACGGGAAGTGGAGCTATGCTCGTGAGTCCCGTCTTCCATATCTCATTTTAATCTAAACTATTTGTAAATTCAAGTATTGTTTTTGCACACACCACTTTCTCATCTAACTTGTTCCAACTGTCTATTGCTCTGTGAGGAAAGCTGTTCTTTTTCAAATCTCTTATATAGTTGTCTTTTTTTATTTTCTTTCCGTGTCCTCTTGTATTTCTGTCATCCCATTTTATCAGATTCTCTCTATCAGTAATTTCTATGCCTTTCATGATTCTGTAAATAGCTATCAAATCTCCTCTCTCTCTTCTTTCTCTAGTGTCTGTAGTTTAAGTTTTTGTAGTCTCTCTTCATAGGATAGTTTTGATAGTGTTGGTGCTATTTTAGTTATTGATCTTTGTATTCTTTCATGTTTTTTTATACATTTTTTTGTACTTGGTGAACATTTCGTTGCTGCATATTCCATTCTTGGTCTTATCTGGGTGTCTATGATTTTCCTCACCATTTCTTCTTCCAGGTATGCAAATTCCACATTGATTGATCTTATTAAATAATAAGTTTCTCCAAAAATCTTATTTATATGTTTCTCAAGTGACAAATTATTCATAACAATGACTCCCAGGTCCCTCTCATTTTCTACTCTTTTTATTCCTTCTTCTCCCAAATTATATGATCCTGTTTATTCTGTTTTGGCTTTTTCCAAATTCCATTATACTACACTTTTTTGTATTGAACTCCATCTCCCACTTCCTACTCCATTCTTGTACTTTATTTAGATCTCTCGGAAGTGATTCACAATCATCTTCAGTTTTCACTCTTTTCAGTAATTTTGCATCATATGCAAATAACCACAAATAGCTTTCAATTCCTTCATCCATATCATTAATAAATATAGCAAACATTATTGGTGCAAGAACTGTTCCCTGCGGGACACCGCTTATTACTTCATTCCATTTTGAGTGCTGATCTCTTATCACTACTCGCATCTTACTTTCTTGCAAAAAGTCTTCCATCCAATTTAGCAATTTACCTTGTATTCCTCCTTCATATTCTAATTTCTTAAGCAACTTCTTATGTGGTACTTTGTGCCAAATCATTTTATTAGGTCCTAGAAATGCACAATGCAGCCCATCCATCTTTTTCATTGTATTATTATCTATTAGGCCTTGAATAGAAACATATTAAATTTGTGACGCAATGAATCGATCCTTGGTTCCTGAATCCAAATTGGGCCTTGGATTTAGTACGTTGTTTTTTTTGTTTGTGTTTTTCCAAGTATTATTACCCATCTACTGTTTTGGGATAAGTTCTTTGCACCGATAGTATTTTTGCTATTGTACTTGGTTATGAGAGACTGGTCTATAGTTGGTAGGTTTCTGTCTTTATTTCCTCCCTTTATATAATTGGTACTATATTTGGCTTTTTTCCAATCTTCTGGAACTTTTCCTTCTTTTGAATGGAACTGCTTATTAAGCTTATGTATTTTGGTCTGCCAGTTCATTTCTACATGTTGTTTTCTTTGCAGAATCCAGTTGTGCTTATTTTCATCTGGGCCCATGCGATTTTCTGACATCAAAAATTACCCAAGTGGTGTCAATATTTCATTCTTCGTTACTTCTATTGTCTTCCATAGGGGGGACGTTTTTTGCCTTGCCACTCAATGCTCTTTCAGGTTGTATATTTTCCCTTGTAAACACTGATTTAAAATGTGTTGTTCATAATTTCTGCTCTGCATTTTCCCTTTCCTCAGTGGTATTTCCAACGTCCCCCTTGTCTTAGATTTCTCCAAGTCTTGTTTGTTGGGTTTCAGTTTATTGTTTACAAATCTGTAGAATAGTTTTGGTTTGAGATCGTTGTACACTTGTTTCTATTAACATCTTTTTCATATTTTCCTTTGGGTTGTCCCTCTCTGGCACTGTTTGGGACATATTCATTTGCTTATAACCAGTAGATATTTTCCATTTTGTTCAGGTCTGTCTGTCTTTGTTCCATCCGGTCCTTGCTTTGTCTCTTTTGTCTTTTAACTCCCTACAACTTTTGTTGTACCAGCATTTGTTTCATATGCGGTGGCGTGGGGTGTTGGGGGGGCGGGGGGGAACCCCAAGAACGTTGTTTGCCAAAACTGTCCCCGGGTTTTTTGTGCCCCGGTTGTTTTTGGTGTCTTGGGACATACTTTTCCACACCATCTTTGTGTAGAATTGATTTTTGTCAAAATATTCCAGTTTGCTCTTCCACTGATGTTGGTTCTTCTTTGTATATTTCTTCCCAGTTTTCTTGTTGGAAGATATCCCCTTATTTTATCAAAGTTTGTTTGTTTCCATACATCATTCTTCCTTTTCTATATTTGTTTCATTTTGCTGTTGTGATATTATTTTATTCTTCATTAAGTTCCAGTTCAATCATATATGGGGTCCACTTTTAACCTATTGGGTGTTGTTATATTGCAATCTTTGTCCACTATTCTATGTTCAGATGTAAGTTATATAAGTCTGTGCCTGTCGATGGTTCTTCGGCTTGCATTTCTATACCTAGTGTTCTCTTGTATCCATTTGTGTCATTGAATGGTCCAGTAATCATCTCAAAGTGAGAGCATTTTCCCCATGAGTCCATCGACCACTCTTTAACTGTCAGTTTCTTCCCACAGATTTTCTTTTGCAATTAAAGGTCCGCCCATCATAACTATTCTTCCTCCGTCTTTCCATTATTTTTAGTTTAATGCTATCTTTGGTGTCCTCTAACATACTTTTATGTTCATTCTCCTCCCTATCGAGGCTGTTTTCGGAGGCACATGAGTTGATCACAAATTTTTCTTCCGGCTCTTCTTAACTCGGTCATCCACTTCTATCATAATCATCTCTACTGTATTCTTTCCATATATGACACCTTTCACGTTTAATATCCTTCTTTTGTCAGGAACATAACTCCACCCCCCTTGGTTTTTGTCTCTCTGTTTTCTAATTCCAATAATGTGTATGTATCGATGTCCTACACTTTTGGGTGGGTAGTGGGCCTTTTAATTTTTGTTGTCTACAATTCCCATTATGTCCGGTGTCTTTTTCTCCAAATAATCATTCAGTTCATTCAATCCTGTTTTTCAATCCATCTATATTGTGTGTAAGAACACTCTTAGGTTTTTCCTGGCCACTGGTCCATGTGTGTTCGTCTGTTTCCCTTATGTTTTTCTTTAGTATGTCGAACTTGCTTTATTTTCATATTTTCACTTCGCTCCAATAAATCTCTCTTTCCTCTGACTCCGTTTCTTTCCTCGTTTTGGCCTTAGCTTCATACTTTCGTCTGCTTTTCTGCCTCGTCTTTCCCTCCTTATGTCATTTCTCTTTGTTATCCATAACCTTTTTATATAATGATCATTTGTTGCCTAGTTTCCCTTTGGCTTGGGATAGAATTTTTCTCCTGCCGTTGTTTGGGTGACCCTGAATTTAATCTTAATTGGTCTGGTCCTTAGGCGTACTATATGTGTCCGGATAGTGTCTGAATTTTTTCCTAAATTTCCTTTATAATTTCTGGTTCATCTTCCTGGACTAATGTTTAATAAACTGCTTACCCTTTCATTGTTTCATCCTTGATTTCTTTGCGTTCTATCTGGGTTTATGTTTCTCTTCCATTCCTAATATAATTATACATTTCTATTTTGGCCAGCTAATTCTCTTACTATATTCTGCCTTCTTTCTCATCACTTTAATAACCTGAGTCTTCATTATGTTTGCTTTCAAATTGGCTGGTTTGGACTATGACAGTGAATAAAACCTTATTCCCTTCTTGATTATTCTCCAATTTTGAGGCCTTCAGGTAGCTATTTTCTCACTGGTTTTTTCCATTAACTATTCTTCCTGGTCAATTTCTCATTACTGCCTCCTTTAACATTTCCTTAACTGGTCTTTTTAGGTCCCTCTTCTTCTTCAGTTAAGTTGGTCTGTAGCACTTCTCTAGTTGTTTTCCAATCTTTCAATTCTTTGTAGAATGTAGTCCTACATTACCTAACTGTTACGTTCCAAGTCCTCGATCACCTTATCAACTCTCTCCGCTAGTCTTATCAAGTCTCGGGGGGGGGTGTGTTTCCCCCCCACCCTCTTTAAAATCCCTGGACAACATTATCTTCGTCACTTTTTCCTACTGTATTTCTCCTTTGTCTATACTTCTAATCTTTACATTTTTGATGTTGTGGGCCATGTGTTCGTCATCCTGGGGGTCGTTTCATGTTGGATCTTCCGCCCGTCTGCCTGGGCCAAGGTCCTTCCACATCCTCATTATCTTCCATTTCCCCCAGGATATCCCTCCCCCTCTCCCTCTTTCCTTACTAGTTCCCACTACCTCACGAGCAATTCCCCCCCCCCTGCAAATACAAAAAGGGCCACTACTCTTTGCGTTGGTATGCCTCAATCTGCACTTTGTCTTCAGAGCGTCTCGTCAAGCCTGTCCCGTTCGTTTGAAAGTGTGTGTGTGTGTGTGTGTGTGTGGGTGTGTTGGTGTGTGTGAGTGCAAAATAAATGTTTTTGGGTGCAAAAAGTTTCATCGAGTAAACAATTTCTTGTTAAATGCTAAAGCACAAGTGGCGTCAATGATTTTAAGAGAACATTTCTCTTAACTCTCTTGGTATTTTCCCTTTTGTTATTCATAATTCAAATCTCTGTATGAAATAGTTGAAAGGGCCTCAGAATGTTGATCCACTTTCTACCGACTATCAGGGAACAGAATCCCACATCGGGGAAATTGTCCCGGTTGCCCTTTCCGTGCTTAATACGAGAAACAGATTCCGCCACAGTACAAAGGTACCGTCTCCCTGCCGTTTTGACTCGGCCCTGTAGAGACCTTGTTTGTCTCTATGTGTAGGTGAGTAGTTCCCGTAATTACGAGAAGGCCTGTCTTCAGATCGATTGGAAAAACGCTATTCCTCCTTTTTTCCTGTCTCCTGTGATGGGCAGAGGTGAAGGTGGCAAGATCCTGTCTGTTGGGGTTTCGACTCCGAGCTGAAGCCGTATACGTGGCATGTGGAGTCTTCTTTATTATAAGGTTTCTATAACCCATATAGGTGTCTCGGGAAAGGACCATGGTGGGGGGGTGGGGGGGGGAGGGGGGGGGGGGGGGGGGGGGGGGGGGGGGGGGGGGTGGGGGGGGGGGGGGGGGGGGGGGGGGGGGGGGGGGGGGGGTGGGGGGGGGGGGGGGGGGGGGGGGGGGGGGGGGGCGGGGGGGGGGGGGGGGGGGGGCATGGCGTTTTCCATCAGCTGTTGAGCGCAGCTCAGGATAATGATGGGTCGGGACTTTATTATGTTGCCTTAGGCTTTGGTATAGGGGTGATTTTAGATGTATAGTAGGCTACCACTGGCTTCCGGGTAGTCTTCGTTCAGAGCACCAGGACCTGTTGAAGAGTCGTAAAATCTCTTGGGGATGGGGCAGGTGACTAGCAGGCGGGATGTGTAGGTGCCATCCTGACCAGGGTACATGTAACTATCATCTTCCTTGTTGCTCTGACCAATTCCTGACTTGGTGGAAAGGTTGGTCCTGGCGTGTCATCAGGGTTGGACTTTTCCCTTCACTGATGAATTGTCCTCCACCGCTCCTCTTCCAGCTCTGTTTGGCTTGAAGTGGGCAGGTGGAGCTGTCTGTGTCGCGGATCTGGCGGCGAACTCGTCGGATATTTTCTCTGGCTTCAGCTGACGGGTCCTGGATATCTTGGAGTTCTGTGGTTGGTCCCTTCCCACTGCTGTCTTGTTTCTGTCTCCATGTATGCTGGTTTATAGTGTCACAATCAATTGAGCCAGGCTGCTGGTCTTTGCTTGATGATACTCTTCCCAAGCATGCTTCTCGGGCTGTCTCTAAGAATTCAGTAGGTCGTGAGAGGGGGCCGTGTGTTTTTTGGAAGATCCCTTTATAACCTGTTAGACTCTCTCCTTGTTCAACTTCTTGCATCTGCTCCCATCGGTAGAAACCACCAATCAATCACATTTTTTGTTAGTTCTATGGTGAGATGGAATGGATCTTTTCTGCTGGCACTAAATGATGCATCTCATGAATTCACCCCTGTGCCTTCGCATCCAGACATGGTACTATCGGACGGATGAACCTCAGATTCACATTCTTACTTGGCTCGTATCCGTCGTTGTGAATATGTGCCTTCTGGCGGGAAGGTCCCTGGGGTTTCCTCCTCCACAGGAAAGGAATCCAGTTGCTTCATGAGATCAGCCCAATTAGCTTGCTCCGTTTTGGCCATAAGCATGCCCCAAACGATGACCTTGCCCGCCAGGATCAAACCTAACCAGGAAGGATTGGGTTGCCTTAAAACTAGAGGAAGAGCCAAGGTGGGCAAAACGAGAGTAAAATCAACACAAGGTGGGGATACACCAATAGCCCCCTATGTCCCTGTGGCGAAGTACAGACGATGGTCCACTTACTCCGGAATGTCCATTGAGTACCCTTTGCTCCGGACCAAGACCATAGTGAAAGCAAATGAAACTGGCCCTTACATGGGACACGGTTCTGGTGCGACAAGATATGATGATGTATGATTAGCTTGTCTTCAGGTTTATACATGAAATATAGTTCCATCAGGGCTTGGATTTGGTGGAGAGGTGGATTGGCGACGTGACATCTATGGCGTGATGTATCACTGTCCACAAGTGGTCGTTTGATCTTCCAGGTACACATGGCGCTAGGGCTGCGTTGTTTATGGTAAGGTCGATACACGCCTCCCACTATATGCGTGGAGCGGCCCATTGGTTCAGCACCGTGAAGATGCCCGTTATTAATGAGCAGGTCTGGCGATCTGGTTTCCTGTTGGCATTGTGTTTTGGTTCTCTCCCCAGAGTGGATATGTGGGCATTTGAAGTCTCCGTAATGAATAGTCCAGGTTTAGGTTGTCTTGCAATAAACAGGCCTGAGGTCCGGGAAACTTCTTGTGTGACTTGTAGACATTATGGATGAATGTTGGGGAAGCATACATGACTTTGGAAATTGAGGGGTATGACAAAGTTAGGAGGAAAGTATGAGACTGGATCTCACCGAACGTTGCTCCTTTCCAATATACCTCAGTTTTAGGGGTAAGGTAAATTCGACATATACATGATACATTACAAAAGTTTTAGTGAAATACATAATAAAAGATGAAAGCATAGAAAAAAAAAAAGCTTCCTCTTTGTCTACAACAGCTGGCGGTTTTACAATAATCGGGTGGATGGCTATCCATCTTAGATTCTGCTTCTTCTGTCTGTTGGAGAGTAGACTATATCAAAGGGTTATCACAGCTGGGCTATTGTTGCCTCCAACCTCCCGATTAATCGACGGTACTGCCCACCTCCAATAACTTTCTCGCCCTACCCGTAAAATAGCTATGGCAAATTATTGTTGATTGAATTTATGAAAATTTTGGCCTTGAAGGCCAAGCGGCCGGAGCCGGTAGGGCCATTCATCGCGAATAATTAATTTTTTGTGTTGTCAACAAAACAACATGGGGAGATGCCATTTAATATGCTGGAGAAAAATTATTTTCCCTCCAACATATCGGATTTCTTCCAGAAAGCGTCTGGCTGTAAATCTGGTTCCCATCAGTCCGGATGAAAAAGAGCCCATGGTGATAACGACTTCCAGTCCCGTACAGATTTGCGAGTATCTGTACGGTACACCTCCCGTGTACTGGTATATACTTCTCACCCTTAATTTATAAGCATAGGTGATAAATCTAAGCTGTTCTAGTTTGGAAAATGACAAACTAAGAAACATAGGAACATGGAATATCAAATTTAAAAAGTTAATGGGATAGGACATATAAGTTTTCCTATATAAAAAAGGGTAAGCTGAAATAATCAACATAAGTTTTCCAATCGGGGATGTTGTTGGTTAGGTTCGGTACAAGCAAGGGAAATGAAACTCACAAGTAACACAAATGTACACAAGAATTTAAATGGTTATACTAGGCCTCGAAGGTCACGGAACGATGGCCTTCAAGTGTCCGGGTTTAGGGAGCCTTCAATGTGTCGTGGGCTGTGAGAGCAAAGGGCCACCCCCCCCCCCCCGCCCCCCCCCCCCCCCCCACATGAAGCATGGAGAGGTGTTGTGCCCGAGGTGACGTGCTGGAGAACTGACTGTCTCGGCAACGCGCCGTGCCCTTTTAAAGGATAACTGGCGGCTCAGAGAGGTCCCGGGAAGAGCTTTCCCGAGTTTCTGATTGGCTGCTGGCTGGGGCTGGTTGAAGACGTCTTGCTAATGCTTCGGCGAGTATGTATGCCTAGGCTCGAGTTGTGTGGACCAGTCGCCGCGTCCACCCCCCAAACCACACATACTCCGCCCCCTTTCTTTGTGGAAGCGAGCGCCGCGGAGGGTAGGGTGAGACCGGGTGTATGTGGCAGAATCGGGCCGGCCTTTTAACCCACCCGACTGTGAAACGGGATGAATGTGGCCGTCCAGATGGCATCTGGATAGGACGGGCCTGTATGATGGAGAAGGCGCGCGGCAGAGTGCTGTAGGCGTGGTCACTGTATTGGCGATGGGTGTCTGGCTTGAGCATTGGAGCTGCTGGGAGATATACGGTTAGGGTGGAGAATTGGTGTATGCAGTGAAGGGTAGATTGAGTTCGTGGGGAAAGTAGGCTGTGGGGAACTCGTGTGATGGAAAGCAGGGTTGGCCTGGGTGAGAGAGGAGGAAGGGTGCGGCGTATCGGTAGGCGTGGTCGATGTCTGGCGCGAGGATCCTGACTGAGCCTAGCGCTGTGGGTTGTGTGGGGGGGTGACTCAGTGGAAGGAGTTGGCCTGAAGGAGACGAGTGTGTCACGGGTTGGGCTAGGGTCTTGAGGTTCGGGGGAACACTCGATATGGGGTGCTAGAGGTTGCATGGATTGACGGTTGCCCAGTGGTGGGACTATGGGGTCATTTACCATGTTTGTAAGAGGAATTGGATGGGGTGGGAAGGTGGTTGGTAGGGGAAGAAAGGGAAAGGGTAAGCTGTTTTGAGCCTGGTCCGATGGAGATGCGATCTGGCTTTGGGCATCTCGGTCGATGAGGAAGTGTTTCACCCGGATCTGCATGATGACTATTGTAAGGGTTCCATCGGTACGGGCGTTTGAGAGGTGTTTCGTCCTGGATTCCCGACGGACGAAAAGGTGGGGTCACGTTGGCACGCGAGGGCCGGGGTAATCATGCAACTGGCTTTGCTTGTGGTGTCCGAGGTGGCGGGGGCCGGGTGTTGGCGAAGGTCTCCCCTGATGATTTTGAAGGAGGCCGTAAAGGTCGGGATCGCCAACGGCAGGGTTGGCATTCACCCCAGGCAGACTAAGGTTTCTCAGCGTAGTAACTAGCTTAATATGGAGACGACGTCACTGTCAAGCTTGGTAGTGTTGCGAAATGGAGGAGGGGAGCACCAAGGGTGAGGGCGGTCAGCCCAGTATAACATGAGGGTTGCTGTGCCTTGAGTGAACTCCTTCAGCTGGCTTGGGAAATCTTTCTACTAGTCCAGAGACTTGTGGGTAGTAGGCGGTAGTCCCGGTTAGCGGTTGGTAGCCAAGGAACTTGAGCATTCTGGACCAGAGATCAGATGTCGAACTGGGAGTCCCTGTCGGTGATAAATGGCGTGAGGGGCAACCGAGATCTGTGAGTTATCCAACCGAAGAAGGAAAGCACGGGCAGTGGTGACTCGGCAGATATAATCCGGGATGAAGGGATCTCCTCTCGCAAACCTGGTTGTCGTCACCTCGTCTACGCATAGTGATCAGGCAGTTAACCGCCGTACCGCATGGTCACGGTAAGGCGGAAGGGGACCATGACCAGCAAGGTCCAACATGGACCGATAAGAAAGCGTGCTGTGGGTGAAGGGAAACGCTGGAGGTGGGGCTCGTGGAACGTGGCGCGTGACCTGGTGTTGTAAAACTGGCAGGAAAGACTGGTGTGGTGTCCATTCTCTGACGTTTTTGTGGATCCTGGCCAGACGACTCGATCCGTGAGGATAGACCATTGTGTATGCCCAATATCAAAGGCAACATACCAGGATGACTGAGGTCGTATAAATGCCGAGAAACCCACAAATCCTTACGATGACAGTGCCTGGGATGTACGGCCGGGGTTTGCCTAGAGAGACGTCACAGCACAATGGGGTGCAGGAGTGTTGGGAGAGCTCGCGGAGCCTGGAGGGAGGAGGTGTCATGCTGGCGTAGGAGACGGAGTTTCCTATTCGTTACCCTGAGCGGCGGCGATGCGTGCGTAGTTGTCTTGGGTGGGTATTCAGGGAGGAGGCCAGAGGTTATGCTTGGACAAGGCATCGGCCACGGGCTAGCCTCTACCTTGATGTACTCGATGAGATTATCAAAGTGGGACAGGAATGACAGCTGCCGAGAGACCTCTTGGTGAGTGGTGATCAGAAACCGCCCTTCAGTGCATGGATGGGCGGCTTGGAGGGCGGGAAGGTTGGTAAATGGCCGGCCGTCTAAGAAATAGAGGAGATGCTATTCCGGCCGAAAATAGTGCCAGAAGCCACCCTGTCGATGAGTATAGCGAGCAGTTGAGAAAGGTCCAGGCGTTTGGAGAAGAATGCAATCGGCTGGAGCTGTCTGTTTACCCGCTGTTGGAGGTTGCGCCTAGCGCTGTGGAGGAGGCGTCGGGGGTAAGGAGGGTGGGGGCGGGGGCCACTCGGGTAGGACAGGCGAGCGGCCTCTGCAATTGGGCAGCCTTGACCTGGCCCAAATGCTGGGGTAGCTTAGGGAGACCCCTCCACGGGTACGGACCGAACGCGGGGGGGGGGAATGGGGGGGTGCGTGGTGAGGTCCATACAGTGGTGGGCGAGTGGTGGCAGCTGCATAGGGGATGAATCGATGGATAATAATGGACAATCCTTTTTACAAAGGTTTAAGGTTTACAAAGGCGGAGCACCCGACAGGAAACCTTGTGGTTCAGATCTAGGTCGGATTCGAAAAAAAAATCATAAGTAAATAATGGTTAGATAAAATCTATAATAGTGTAAATAACAAATAAAATACATAAATCACAATGCCATAGGGATAGTTAGATATTTAAAATAACAGGTAAATAGTAAAGAATAATGGAATTGACATATAACGAATAAAAAGGGAAAATCAAAACAGGCAAATGATTACAAAAACAAAAACAAAGAATATGAAACAAATTAGAGATCATTACAAGCAGCTTGCTTAGGGTTTTATCTAAATTATTTTTAAAGCCTTCGAACTGAACTACTGGCAGCGTCAGAGAGGTCCCGGGTAAGCTGTTCCCGAGTTTCTGATTGGCTGCTGGCTGGGGCGAACTTTCGGTTGATATAGAGGCCCAGTCCGTAGTTGTGTGACGGCCAGTCTGGTTGTGGACCAGCGCCGGGCTGTCACCACACGGAATTCGGCAAGGAAGACCTGGTGAGAGAGGAAGGTGAAGATGTCTAAGACATGTCTGGAAATAAATATCGAAATGAAAAGATCGCGAGGTGAATAAACGTCTCGGGAAACTTGGTGAGAAAATACTTTGGGGATGGGATCTGGAACTGGATACGGGGAAGGTGCACAGAAAGTAATTAGTGGGGGGATCACAAGATACCAACGCATAAGAGGGGTGGGCGCCACTGGACTGAAATACGGGCCCATATGGGGCAAAACTTTAAGAAAAAGAAACAGACCAAAGTCCGGGACCTGTGCGACATCCCAAAAGTGTGAAAAACGTACATAAAAGGGGTGGATGAATGACTTGGGAAAGGGGAGTCTTTGGTGGAAAAAGACCTGGTGTAAATGGGAGGAGAACCTTCACTTTGCTGATCGAACATAATGAACTAGAAAATTTTCATTACATAAGAGAAATAAAGATGAAAAATATGGAAAATTCGGACCATCCCTAGACTAGACTGGTCAGTAGTTGTCTGTGCAAGACACATAAAACTTTTTCTCGACCTGATAAGGGAGTTTAGCCAAGTCCACGGCACGCTCCCACTCCCAAGGGAGTGAACAAGGCCAATACATGAAACCCAACCCCCACCCATCTCATTACCTTTTGAGCACCCATTTGGTTCCATGGTGTGATGGATGATGCTGTGATGCGGAGGGGGGAGTGGGTGGGGAGATGGGTGGTGAGGAAGTATGTATGAGAAAAATAAATGGCGCTCCCGAAGGGAGGTCGCCCCGTCTTCTCCTTTCCTGCATGAGGGGACGGAGTGGGGGGGTCGCCGAATGTATGAAGCGACCTTGCTGTGGATGTGCTGTGGCTTGCGGGACACTGGGCTTCTGACCCAGGGCAGTGGGGACAGACCGCACGGATGACCCTCCATCCAGGAGGTGCAAAGATAGAGGGAGGGAGAAGGATGGGGAGGGGAGTGGAATATCTAGGAAATGAAGTGGGGTGAGGGAGTGGTTTCAATGCCTTTTTTTTTGCTACCCCCCATGCTAAGGGGGGGGAATAAGCCTTTGGTATATGTATGGTATGTATGTTCCCCTTCGGCTGTAGGCTACGTGAGGGTGCAGGGGGCCATCCCTGTCCTCTCGCCTTCTGGGCCTGGGTCATAAAGCAAAGCAATGCAGCAAGCCACAGTGTACCTCCACAGCACCGCACTGGGGTATTGACGGCATGATAAATCGGGCAGTAGTACAGGGTAACACGCCAGAAATATGGGGTAACTGGTTTTGGGTTGCGCCCCTACGGACTGGGAGAGCCACGCGTTATTTGTGTCTACATTAGAGTAAGGGTAAAAGTATCTCCTCACAGAGGAATTATGCTACGTTTGGTACGAACATATAGTCTAATAAAGTTTAAAAATGATATATACTGCGCCCCCTTATCAAACAGATCTTGAGCCCTGGTACATGACTACCTCTTCCTATCCCTTGTGGTGTGGGGTTTGGGGAGAAATCTGCCCTCCGTGTGTTCCAGGGCGTGGTCGGTACAAAGGCGTGGGAGGCGGTTAAGACTAGGGATCCTCCTCGGGTATATTCATCCTATCCAGCAAGGGACTAGATAGGTATTGGTAAAACCACGACACAAAAAGAAAAATTAAAAAACAGAGGAAAGACATTGGAAGGTAACCGGAATGCGCCCCAGCCGAAATTATACATAAATTACAAGGGGAAAAACCAGGACGAACAACAGGAGAAGAAGCGAAGAGAGGTGACATAGGTGTTATGGTTATAAAATAAGATAGGAACTGAAAAATATATAATCTTGCTAGTGGGGAAATGGAAATGGAGAAGAGGCAAAAAGATTGAAGACAGACGCTCACTAAGATCCATACAGATGCGTGAATTTGTGGAACGAGGAAAGGCATGGGGGGGGGGGGCTAACATAAATGAATTTTGAATATGTTAAGACATGATTGACAAATCGGCCATACAAAAATCCAACCCCATAGGAACAGGTTAAGGATTGGTAAATGTACGGGGAGACCACTGGCCCAAAGATACAGGAATTTCAAGTATTCTGCCGGTCAGCAAAAGCGAATCGTGTCATCCAAAGTTCTAAATTGGGGATACATGTAGCGGTATCTTAACGGGCTTCTACTTAACATCTTGGCAAGTTGATTTCGCTTGACAAAGAAAATGCACTATTGTTCAATTGCTAGATAAACAAAATATAATTTCATCTCGCAATTTACATTAAGAAAAGAAACTGAGTTATAGATGACTCGTAATGGTTGCTATAGAATTTGTGCCACGATACACATGTTTAATAGATGAACTTATTTACCAGTTCCTCATTTATCCCAGGATACTTTTCGGGGGCAGGCGGTGCGCATGAGCAGATGCACAGCGCGATTGTGTACGAAAAGATATGGCGACAAGAAAATGGAAGTTGGGGAAAGCGATCATTTACAAGTTTGGGGGGTAAATGTAAACCGTTATTTCATTTAGTAGAAATGAACAGGTCAATATTTGAAGGTAGATTGCCTAGGGTCGTTCAAGATATGTAGCGTTTTCTGGCAAAGAAATGGGGATCTAATATGATATATAATCAGCTTGGACCGGTTCGTTGAGTTGGGTCATCAAACTTACCTCATTAAATTTCAAATTGGTCTGAAACCTTTGATTGAAATAATAGTAGTAGATGTAATGGTATAACAATTCACAGTGGGGGCCAATATACATTAAGTAAATGCATGGTAACAACCTTTTTAAGTAACGCCTGTAAGCCGCAATCTCGGTTTGACGTTATAAATATAAGGCCAAAGAGAACAAATAATATAATCTGTAAGACATCACCGTAGTTTGCATAGAAGAGCAATGAGTAGGAACTTCAAGCTAAACATATCAGTGTGCTGGCCAGATCGTATAGGATCCATGGCTGTAAACATACTTGGTTTATCAAGGACGATGAGGTAGATTTGTTTAATCGGTAGGCGACCTCTTCAAGACTTCAGCGTGTGCCATCACGAGGCAAGTGGGGTCTGCCCCACAGCTATCATCACTCTTACTTCCTTCCATTTCTCATTCGGTCCTTCCACGAATCCCCCAAATCCCCCCTCCCTCCCTCGCGCCCCAGCTTAGCTTATCCTGCCCGTTAACTAACTTAAACCGGATGTTTAAAATTCAGGTAGCCAGCCATTAAAGAATTAGCCGATTAGGATTTCTTTATGTGTTTTTATGCTGGATTAATAAGCCATCCTTATAGGTCGGGAACCGTAAGTGGTGCAAGTGGCGGTGTGAAACTCCCTAAAAGGCAGTGGGTTTTCCCCAGGGTTCTCACGTTCGTGTGTCCCCGCCTATTTCTCATTTTTTAAACCATGCCTTGCTCCCATCTCCAAAGTAAATTATTAAATACAAGATGGGTTGGCAGATGAATCTCAAATTTGATGTTTGTCACAGGGGACTTGCAGTTCTCTTGTAAGTGTCCACTGGGACCCCTGAAGTAGTTTCTGGTCTGGGGCACCAAAGGCCTTGGTTCAACTATTGAAATATAAGCTATATCTACTGAAGCGGATGTTTGCAGTTTGCTATCGATATATATAGATTCCCCTGCGCCAGTCGGTTTTTACGTCAACAGGTGGTTGTCATGATGATTGACAAGTGGTGATTAAATTGTTCACCTGTATTGAGATAAAGTTGGAAAATGAACATCTGTTTAAAATAAGAGAAAGGTACTACTACCAGCATTGCTTTGTCTGTTGGTATGGGCCGGTTAAGCCAGGATGTAGATGCCCCCCCTTCACAAATACTATGTGTTTGGGGGTCCTATACTTAGCTTCTCCAGTGTGAAATCAAAGGTGGTTGTCGGGGTAATTGTGTGTTTTTTGTTTTTTTTGTTGTTTTTTTTCCAAGTTGGTGGGGTAACGAGACAATCCAATCAATGTTGGTGGTGGACTGGCCAACCTGTCTTGTGCTCCCCACAGACTGGTCAGTTTATTTATGTTCTCGGAAACTGCTGGGCCCGCTCGCTTTGTTGGTCCTAAGTGGGAAGTCCCCAGTGTGCTGGAAGCTTGTCTTCAGAGTATCGTTGGGTGGTGTTAGAGTAGGGATCATCAGTTGGTGTACATGGCATGTTGTGTAGCCATTGAGTCTTATTTATCTCTTTCGTTGTAACCCACTTCAGTACAACGCAACTTACGTGTGTGCAGCATTGGGAATGCCACATAAAAAAAAAGGTTTTGCATCACATGACTGGTATTAACAAAATATAAAGTCACCGGGCTGTATTAGCGCATTCTCTTTGTTACTTGGAGTAACGATAAACACTGTAAATGTGAGCAAACCAGGGCACAGTAATCCCGGGGTAACTCATGGGACAACAACAAAAAATAGAAAAAATATAATGAAGAGGACGATCGTGGATCTTTGTGTACCCACTCGCACCTCTGAACAGCTTACTGAGGCATCAGCCACCAAAGAGGTTAAGTATGAGGACTACAGCAGGTACTGCATATTCTAGTCTGGGCCATATGCCAAACTTTCATGGGATTTTCGCAAGTCCTCATTCACGGTGTCATATTTTGGTAGGTGGGTAGTACTGGCCGGCCTAAATGAAATAGCAATCCATGATTAGACTGGCCACCGTTATCCCACCTTTAGCCCAGAACATTTTGCGGGACACAGGTTGGTAGAAGCCAACCATAGTGGAGTTAATACAGTAACTCCAAATACTTCATGAAGTGGATGTGAAGTGGGTTAGTGAGACCAAAATCTTCCAAGGCGTGAGGTCCTGTGCATTGCAGTGTCATGAAAACAAAATCTGTAAAGTTGTGGGAATTGCCAAAAAGGGGTTTAAGAAAAAAAAGTCATAAACTTCTCAGCACAAAGTCCAGAACAGTATATGAAGTGCATAATTTTTTCATGAAAGGAATTCCCTAAGTCCAAGGGCATGGGAAATTGAAAGATGAAGGAAAATTGCCATTCAAGTTCTATCACGACAGACCACCAAACTCAGCACGCCATCATCACCGCCCAGACAACGCGATAGAAAAATCCCTTACAAGAGAAAGAAGAACTACACTGGCATGCTCACGATTACAGAACACTGGCCCATGCAAATGAAAACTATACCAACTCAGGAGGAAGCCTAGCCACAAATGCAAACTGCCCAAATGCAACCACCAACACAGAAGACAATGAAACCAGGTTTTTTACAGGTGCCCCACACTAACATTCCCCAGACAGCAACACAATATATCTGTTCCTGGAGTGAAATAATGGGTCCTAGCTTGGAGCCTGTTTGCTTGTTAAATGAAGTGCTGCAGTGGCTTCTGCAAGAGACCAGGGTCAACAGATTGGTTTGCGAGCTAACATACTTTAATAGTGGATATTTGGTTACATTGCCTGAGTTTTGAGGATAAGAAATACCATATATGTTACTGGTTTACCGTCAGCGGATGTCCCTGTTTGGCTGTTTGAGGTCCATGTGTTCTATAGTAGTGGCCGAATACCCTCTGGGGGTTATTGAAACCTATTCTTGGAGGTATCGAAAAAGGCTTCTTGGGAAAATATTAGATTAATGATTTTGTGTAAGAAATTAGACTTGATTCTTTTATCTACTGAAAATAGAAATAAGAGTTCCGAGAATTCAGCTGTTTATTTGTATGTGTTCTGGTTTTCTGTTTGACAGATAAAGTTGAAATTTAGGGAAGCAGTGGGCTAATATTGGAGGAGTGGGTATCTGATCGACTTGGAGGTTAACTTTGGGGTATCAGATGTGAAAAAACTTAAGGACCATGGGTCTTTAGATGTTTGATAAAGTAGGGTTGGAGTGATATATAACATTTCTGTGATTGCAGTTCTTTATTTATGTATTTGTTGTTTTGTTGGTGTAGTAGCCTAGTTGTATGTTTATGGGAAGGGGAGCTATGTTCATGTGCGTGGTCTTTAGCTCAGGTTATAGATACTTTGTTAGTCGTGTATCGTTTTTTTTCTGCACACACCACATGTTCAGCTAATTGGTTTCTCTGCTATGAACCATGTCCTCATTTTCAATAGCCACTACTCACCATGAGGAAGTGGGGGCGGTGGGTCTGGGACCGTGTTCGTTGCTTGTTGTTTCCTGAGCTTCTAGTCTTGGGGTTTGCTCTTGGCCGCTCTTTCCTCTTTATTCATCGCTCTTTTTATCCATTCTTGTGTTATATATGAGCATCCTGTTGCTAGTGTGCCCGGTTTTGGGGATCATAGGGTTTCCCACTGTGTTCATTGGGTGGACCTGGAATTTAACCTTGCATCCACGGCCATACGGTGAACGCCTACGTAGGCGTCTTGAGGAGCAAGTGGGTACACCTATGCCGGACGTCGGCGTCTTGCTTATATTTAGTGTAGTCGGACCGACGGAACCTCCATTCTCTCGAAACTGGCTTCCATCATACTGTTCTATGGCTATCAAAATTCACGGGGTGATAGAGAACGAACGATTGAGCACTGTACTGTATTTTTTATAATTGCGATTAGTATGATGCAACATCGCTTGTCGGGCAGCTAATGCGGCCAGACGTGCGTTTCACCCCGGAGTGAAGAGGTTAAATTGGTCTGGTCTTCTCGATAATGGATGGCCTGAGCACGGGATATTTCGTCATGTTCTGCCCTGTTTCGGGGTCATCTTCGAGTGAACTACGTGTAATATATGTGTTGATCGTGGTTGTCGGCTCCTTGTACGCTGGGGGAGGCCGAGTTGGAGTAGGCTTCTCTGCCATCCCTATGATGAATATACATTTCTGGGTATCCGCGAAGTCTCTGTACTATATTCTCCTCTCTCATCACGGAAATAACCCATTGTCCGTAGTGTGGGTTCCGTTTGCAGCTGTTGTTGGACTATATCTCTAAACGAAAGGTGGTGTTTCCTTCGTGGAACGTGTACGCCAATCCTGTACCTCTTTTGGGGCTATGGACTCTGGAGTCTCTTTATTAGTATGCGTTTAATTGCTTCATTCTCAACCGTTACTTCGTGAATCGGGGCTTTTAAGGACTGCTATTTCTTTATGAGGTAGTTTGGTTGCTGCCGGTCGTTAGGGCGTGCCAATTTGTGATTGCTTTGTGTTATCCGTGTAAGTTGACTGGGAACGAAACCGCCCACGGTGTGTTTCATTTTCGCTGATAGTTTTTCCGCTGGACTTGTGGAAGCAGGGAGGGTTTTCATCTCCTCCCTCAAGAAATCCATGGAAATATTGAGCGTCACCTTCCATTGTGCTGCCGTTAGTCGATAGTTCTAAGGTTTATATGTTGACTAATCTCTTTGACTGCACCTCGGTCGGCTGCGCAGATCTTGGTTGACATGCCGGTGTGACCTTGCTTGGGCCCAGTTGTCCCTTTGCCTCTGTTTCCTGTCCAGTTGTCCTCATGAAGCCCTTCCCGTCGCCGGGTTCTTCATCTTCTCACTGCAACCATGAGCTTTCCTCGTCCCTAGAAATACTTCACAGGTACTCCCCTCAGTAATGAGATCCACTAAAGTTTGTAGGTTTCGTGAAGGCCATTCTTGGCCGGGTCACTTCGGGACTGGCCATGTGTGTGTGTGTTTTGGGGTTCAGGAACTTAACCCTACGTACCCTCTGCCTGACCACACATGCAGTCACCTTAGGAACCGGCCACAGTAAGGGGGAACAGCTGGTCTGGGAATTCACTGCAACCCAGGCAGTGACTAACTAGAAACCAGGTGGTGACCACAATGCAGTTGCAGGTAAGGGAACATTTCTGTAGCCACTGTCCACAGAGAGTTGGCATTCCACGTATCAGAGGTGCACAGTCATGGAGCTGCTAAATGTGTTTTTGATAACCAGAGGACTGTAGCATGAGCCGTGTGTAAAAATTTGTGTATGGAAGGGGCATGTGAACCGACTCAACCAACATTATGAGCTGTAGCTTCCACGTGCCAAAGGTCCGGGTTGTTTTTTGTGTGTAAGCTTGTATCTAAACTTCAAAATCATGCAGCTGAACATGATATTTTGAATGGTTCGTTATTTTGGTTTTTAGAATGAGTAGGTCTGTCCAGCAGGCACATGTGACAGAAAGTTTCGTTGAGCCAGAAACCCATGGTGCAATGGCAGTTGAGTAATGGTCCCGCAGGCCCACCAGCAGTTCGTGCCTTAAGAAATGTTGGGACTGGTTTCTCTGTATTGGGTGAGGTATGGGTGCATTTCGATGTCACTTGTGTGGGAAATCAAGGAGGGGGAAAAAGTCTCCTGGGGTGGTCAGCTCTACTTAGATGAAAAACAGGGGATGGTAAATAGTTAATGGAAAATTGATAGAGAGTCTTGACTTGGTCCAGAAACCAAGGGTCATTCCAGTAGGGCAACACTTGTGCATGGAGAGGATAGGTGGGGGTTGGTGGTGGGGAGCCTGTGCCTGCATGCCTCAGTGCTCCTTTCTGCATTGCAAAGTAATGTTGGTGTTTCAATTGGTCAATGATTGGGAACCATGCCGTGAAGGTAGATTTTAGAATTAGGAAATACACCCGTATTGCTCCACGGTGGCCTGACCCAGACAATAACACAATATCTTGACGGAGATAGTTATGGGCCAATCCAGGGGCGTGGCAAAGGACCTGGGGAGCTCTGGGTCGCCTGCTAGAAAGACCGGGAGCATAGGGTGTTAATTGGATTTATGATTCTTTGTGGCTTCGGTTACGGCCTTCTTGTAGAAATGGATACTGTAGTAGGGGCGAAGGTGTAGGGTGGTGGGAGACTATTATGTCCTTGCGGTGAACGTGGGATTATGAACGTTTTTGTGTGTGGTTTTGTTATCCAATTGCGTTCAGACATCTTCAGGGCTTGGACGGGTGCGGCACTTCTTTTGGTTTTTTTGTATTAATTTGGTTGTTAGTTCCTGGGCGTTCATATTTAATAGATCTTGTCAGCACAAGTGCGTCCTCGTGCCTAAGTCATTTTCTTTGGGTGGAATATGTTGAAGAGAATGGGGGTTCATTATTAGGGTTGGGATGAGGCATCGGCATAAACTTTTCCAGCTACTATCAGGTTAAAGTGTCCTTTTATGTGGCGCATATTAGCATGAACAAAACCTGATGAGAGGAAAGGGGACAACTTAGTAATTTTTGTGGTATGACCTATGATAAAAAAAGAGTGGGGGGAGAGGAATCATATATTCTGTAAGTTTTGTATTCTGTATTTATTGTGTTGGATTTAGCGGGTTTATTGCGTTATTTATAGTGTTTATTTAGTTATTATTTTTTTTGGTTAAGGTGTACAGTTGTGCTCATGGAAGTCCTCCTTCCCGAACAAGTATACCCGATGGGGAAGAACGTTGTTGGGAGTGATGACGTGGAGCTTAAGAAGTCAGCAATTACTCCAGACTGGGCATAGTAACTTCCATAGCAGGTGTGTGGGGTGTCCCATCCTGGGACCTCTGAGAATGCATCCAATACAAGCGTAGCATCGTTGGAGTCGCTTGCCATACCATAGGCTCCCAGTGTTGATGTTTATGGGGACTTCATAACAAAACATAAGTTAAATCCGGTATTTGAGGCCACAGTCGGCTTATGCCTTACCTAGATCAGACTTTGGAGGCATCGGATATGTGTGAGAATTATAACCATTTGGGGATGGGTCAAAACCTCAAAGACTGAGTCACAAGTGGGGAAATATTCAAAATGTAATTAGTGATGTTGGGGGGCAAAGTGGGATGCGGAGGTGAAGTATGGACAATGAGAGATATGGTAGCCAAACTCATTGGCAACCATTGTCAAAGTAAAATACATGTGGCCTAAGGAAAGGGTTGGGAAACCTGGGTGTCAAGGGGAAACCGTGAATATTACTAGTAATCCATGGTCTGTAGCGTATGCTCATCCGCCCAGTGATGGGGTGAGTCAAGAATTATCAAATACCACGGACAGCTCTACAATACTATCTCACGCCCCCAACACCTAATGGGAGCACCTCCAGCTTCAGTGACTAAAGCAGAATGAAGCTCTTCATGGTGGAAGGTTCCACTGCTTCACCATTTGCAGATGGAATAATCCAAGGCCAGAGAATGCAGGTTACCCAGTTTCAGTGCTAGCGCAGAAAGATGGCTGGGCTTGCCTTAGTAAAAGGTTAATACAAAGGCTTCGGGCGGAAGTTGCTATAAGCGGGTACGACATCACTGCTGTCATGATCTGGTCAGTCCTAAACGATGCAGACTTTTTTCATCTAAATGGTAGGGTCCAGCTGACCTCCTGCGGGCCTCAACTCCTGGCTCCATAATTTCAACACCTCCAGGGGCACCAGCTCACAGTGTTGGGGTAAGTGCGGATACAAAAGGTAGAACTCAAACCAGATTACCACGGAAAGGTAGGTACATGTTGAACATAGTTTGTAGGGTGGGAGTATGTACAATCTGTAAGTGTAGATAAGCCAGCTGTGGTTGGCTGATGACACGATGCTTGTAGCAGGAATCCAAGGAGGGAATGAAGGAATGTAGTGACAGTGTTTGGGAAGGGGGGGGCGTAAAGAAGGAAGTTTAAGAGAAATAGGGGTAAAAATAAGGTGAGTAGAGGGGACAAGAGTATAAAGTGGCAGCAGACTGGAAGTGGGAGTACTAAGGGAGAGACACTAGGGGAAGTGGAAGTTTGAAGAGTACTTGGGTGTGAATGGGGCAGGAAAGGATGGGGATGGGAGATGGAGGTAGAATGTAGATTGGAGAGAACGGAGTATAAATGCCTTGGGGTATGAAAAAGTGTAAGGGAAAAATAGTTATTTGGGAATGGGATGGCGAAGACGAGACTGTATGAAGGTTGGATGGTGCCAACAGCACTGGGGACAGGGCAGAAACATGGAACAGAGAGGAAGAGAGAGGGATGTTTGAATGTGCGGTTGGGGGAGATGAGGTGCCTGAGAAGTATGATAGGGGGGTGTTACTAGGCTGGGGAATAGAATGAGAAATAAGGGGAGAGAGAACAGGGTGGGGAAAGGGAGGTGGGGAGATAGGGTTGAGGAAAGAGTATTGGGATGGTTTGGTTACATGGAAAGAATGAATGGAAGAAAAACTAGTAAAAGAGAGGTGGATGGAGTGAACATGAAGAGTTGTGTCTAGGATGAGAGGGATGGATAGGCTAAAAGGGGAATTGGGATAGAGAGGAAGGGCTGTTGAGGAAGGATGGGAGAAGGACAGAAGATAGGGTGAAGGGGGAAAATGGTTGGTGTATGAGATGATGCGGTGATGCCTTGAGAGTGAATTAGGTGGGGGATGAGGGAGTATGTATTGAAATAATTTGACGCAGCCGAAAGGGATTTCACCCCGTCGCGTTTCGGCACGAGGGAGCGGAGAGGGGGGTTAACCGATGTAATGAAGTGGGGCTTTGGGGGCCGGGTGGGGATTGCGCTGGGGTCCATGTGAGTACGACTTCTGACCCAGGGCCAGTGGGGTGGAGAGGCAGGGATGACCCATCATCCAGGAGGTGCCAAGGATAAGAGGGAGGGAAGAGGGTGGGGGAGGGAGTGGGAGCAGAATAGGAATGGAATGGGTGGGAGTGGTGTGTGGATAACTTTGGATTTTTTGTTGGCTACCTCCCTTATAAGGAGGAAAAAAGCGTTGGATAGAGGGATGTACATTGTGGTTAATGTTTCTAGAAGAATGGATTGAATGAACTTCTTTCAGGATTTAGTTAGTTTGATGGTAGGACTAGCTGCATACTAAGCGCCAAACGATGGTGGGGATTTCTCCAAGATTATTCCAAAAGAGAATGATTTGAGATTTTCATCGGTGAAGAGGGAACTCAGATGCAGAAAAGTGAAGTAGGAAAGTTTGTGTGAGTTTTGGTAAGAATAACAAGTATCATGGCCGACTTTCTACACACAATCACATACTCTCAAGAGTTGAGTAATGGGATTTGGATGGAAGTAGAATGTAACGGAAAATCAGGGGTATTGAAAAGCTATGAATCTCAAAACTAATTTAAGGAAACTGTAAAAGAAAGGTATAGTCATGGCATTTTACTACCTTAATGTGAGATTTGATTAATTGGAAAGAGGAAGGCAGGTGAGAGGGAAGGTGGGCAGAGTGTTGTTAGGGAATTGCTAAATGTGAAGGAGGATAGGGAGGGAAAGGTAGTTTGCAGTGGGGAAATGCTAAGAAAATGACCATGACGAGTGAGGAAAATGGAGGAGAAATGGAATGGGAAAGATGAAGGGAAGGCAGCGGTTAAGATGATGAGCGCATGTAAAGGGCATCCTGGGTCGGAGTGGGATGTCCAGACAGAATGGTCTGAGAAAGGAGGGACAGTGATGGGGGGGTACAGGCTGGTGAGGTTAGTTAATGGTTCGGTTAAGAGAGGGTGAGAGGACTGGAGGAGTGCCTGGATAGGTTCTATTTTACAAAGGAAAAGGGGACAAATGGAAGTGTAATAGTTGTCAGAGGGATCAGCTTGTGGAGTGGTAGTAGGGGAAGGCTTATGGGAGGGTTTTGAGTTAGAGGATTAGGAGAGGAACAGAGGGGAGTTATTGGGGGAGAACAGTGTGGGTTTAGGACAGGTAGGGGTTTGTGTAGATCAGATGTCTTGGGGAAAGAACAGATAATGTGAGAAAGGTATAGGATAAGGTAAAGGATGCTTTTTGGGGCTTTGATGGGAGCTAGAAAAGGCTTATGAACAGGATAGAC
>NC_134789.1:40471276-40528776 GCF_046742065.1 Oratosquilla oratoria
GACGAAATACTACATTAAGGATGTAATGTCAAAGGACAAAATATCACGATGGGACGTAATAATAGTGAGGGACAAAATATCACGAAGGAATTGTAATGATAGTGGAGGACAATAAAGAATACTAATGCTTGCCAAGTTCACCCTTTACGAATCAGCCACTTCTAAACAGAATAAAAATCGTCTAGCGTTTTACAACACACCACACACACACACCACACACACACACACACACACACACACACACCCTACTTCAACGAATGGACGGCTTAGAAAAACGTTTCTGAAGAAAAGTGAAGTCTGTGGATCCCACCTCAATGAGAAGTGACTCGTGTTTGTGCAGGGTGGGGGGGATAGTGCTCGTGGTGTTGTGGGTACGTAGGGAAAGAGGATATGGGGAGGGATTACTGAGGTAAATTGAAGTAATTGATGAGGGAGTAGACTTTGTCCAGCCATACATGCGGAAGGTAAACAAAAGAACCTTAGCGAGGATCAAATGTCAAATAAAAATGTAAAGATTGAGAATTATAGAGAGGATCAATACAGAAGAAAGTGACGAGAATTTGTTCCAGGTATTTAAAGAGCAATTACAAAACTGGCACCAACACTCTCAAAACTATCATATTAAAAGAGAGACTACAAAAACTTAAACTACAGACACTAGAGCAAAGAAGAGAGAGAGGAGATTTGATAGCTATTTTACAGAATCATGAAAGGCATAGAAATTACTGAAAGAGAGATATCTGATAAAATGGGATGCCAGAAATACAAGAGGACCACGGAAAGAAAATAAAAAAAGACAGCTATAGAAGAGATTTTGAAAAAGAACAGCTTTCCTTCACAGAGCATAAGACAGATGGAACAAGTGAGATGAGAAAGTGGTGTGTGCAAAAACAATACATGAATTTAAAAATAGTTTAGATAAAATGAGATATGAAAGACGGGACCCCCACGTGCATCAGCTCCCCTTGCCGTAAAAATACAACTAGGTAAATACAACTAGGTAAATACACACGCACACACACACACACACACACTTCAGCGAATGGACGGCTTGGATGACGTTCTGAAGAATACTGAAGTCTGTGGATCCCAACGCAAAGAGAATTGCCTAGTGTTTTTGCATGGTGTGGGGTAAATTGCTCGTGGAGTAGTTGGGAAAGTAGGGAAAGAGGAAACAGGGGAGGGATTACTGAGGGAAAATGGAAGGAAATGAGGAGGGAGTGGACTTTGCCCAGGCCAGACAAGCGAAAGGTAAAACAAAAGAACTGAGTGAGGATGGACATGTCATAAATAAAAATTGTAAAGATTAGAAGTATAGAGCAGGAGCAATACAGGAAGAAAGTGGACCCCCGAAAAAAAAAGAATATGTTCCAGGGATTTAAAAGAGGGTGGGGGGGACAACAACCCCCCCCCCCCCCCGCCTGATAAGACTAGAGGAGAGAGTTGGTAAGGTGATCGAGGACTTGGAACGTAAGTTAGGTAATGTAGACTCCATTTTACAGAGAATTTAAAGGTTGGAACAACTAGAGAAGGCTAACAGAAACTTAACTTAAGAACTAGAGGACCTAAAAAGACAGTTAGGAAATGTAAAGGAGGAGAATGAGAAATTGAAGAAGAATAGTAATGAAAACAGAGAGAATAACTCATGAAGGGAATAAGGTTTCATTCACTGACATAGTCAAACCGCAATTGAAAGAACATAATGAAGACTCAGTTATTAAAGTGATGAGGAGAGAAGGAGAATATAGTAAGAGAATTAGCTGACAAAAAGAAATGTATAATTATATTAGGAATGGAAGAGAAACATAACCCAGATAGAACCGCAAGAATCAAGGAGGAAAATGAAAGAGTAAGCAGTTTATTAAAATTAGTCCAGGAAGATGAACCAGAAAATATAAAGGAAATTGAGGAAAAATTCAGACTCGGAAAATATAGTACAGATAAGACCAGACCAATTAAGATTAAATTCAGGTCACAAACAACGGCAGAGAAAATTCTATCCAAGACAGGGAAACTAGCAACAAATGATCAATATAAAAAGGTATGGATAAAAAGAGAAATGAATAAGGAGGAAAGAGAGGCAGAAAAGCAGAAAAGAATTGAAGCTAAGGCAAAAACGAGGAAAGAACGGAGTCAGAGAAAGAGAGATTCTATTGGAGAGTAGTGAACATGAAAATAAAGCAGTTCGACATACTAAAGAAAAACATAAGGGAAACAGAGAACACAATGGAAGTGGCAGAAAACTAAGAGTGTCTTACACAAATATAGATGGATTGATAACAGGATTGAATGAACTGCATGATTATTTGAAAGAAACAGAACCGGACATAATGGGAATTGTAGAAACAAAATTAAAAGGCCCACTACCACCCAACAGTGTAGGACATGATACATACAACTATTGGATTAGAAACAGAGAGAAAAAACAAAGGGGTGGAGTTCTGTTCCTGACTAAGAAGGATATAAACGTGAAAGGTGTCATATATGGAAAGAATACAGTAGAGATGATTATGATAGAAGTGGAAGACCGAGATAAGAAGAGCAGAAAATTTGTGATCAATTATGTGCCTCCGAAAACAGCCTCATGGGAGGAGAGTGAACATAAAAGTATGTTAGAGGACACAAAGATAGCATTAACTAAAATAATGGAAGACGGAGGAAGAATAGTTATAATGGGCGACTTTAATTGCAAAGAAGTCTGCTGGGAAGAACTGACAGTAAATACTGGTGATGACTCATTAGGAAATGCTCAACTTCAGATGATAACTGACCATTCAATGACACAATGGATACAAGAGAACCACTAGGTATAGAAATGAAGAAGAACCATCGAGGCTAGACTTAATAATTACATCTGAAACCTAGAATAGTGGACAAGATTGAATATAAAACACCAATAGGTTAAAAGTGACCACATATTGATTGAACTGGAACTTAATGAAGAAAAATTAAATTAAAAGAAATTAACAATATAGAAAAGGTAGAATGATGTATGAAAAAACAAACTTTGATAAAATAAGAGGAATTCTTCCAACAAGAAAACTGGGAAGAAATATACAAAGAGACATCAGTGGAAGAGAAATGGAATATTTTGACAAAAATTTACAAAAAAGGAGTGGAAAAGTATGTCCCAAGACAAAAACAAGAAAAAGAATATGTAAAATGCTGGTACAACAAAAGTTGTAGGGAGTTAAAAGACAAAAGAGACAAAGCCTGGACCAGATGGAAAAAAGACAGAAGACCTGAAAAATGGAAAATATATACTGGTTATAGAAATGAATATGTACAAAAGTGCAGAGAGGAAAAAAGAAAATATGAAAAAGATGTTATAGAAAAGTGTAAAGATCAACCAAAACTATTCTACAGATTTGTAAACAATAAACTGAAAAAACAAACAAGACTTGGAGAAATTAAGACAAGGAGGAGTTGAATACACTGAGGAAAAGGAAATGGCCAGAAATTATGAACAAACATTTTAAATCAGTGTTTACAAGGGAAAATATACAACCTGAAGAGATTGAGTGGAAAGAAAAAGTCCCCCCTATGGAAGAAATAGAAGTAACAAAGAATGAAATATTGACCACACTTGGGTAATTTTGATGTCAGAAAATCGCATGGGCCAGATGAAATAGCAAACTGGATTCTGAAAGAATGCAGGAATGAACTGGCAGACAAAATACATAGCATAATAAGCAGTTCCTTAAAAGAAGGAAAAGTTCCAGAAGATTGGAAAAAAGCAAATATAGTACCTATATATAAAGGAGGAAATAAAGAAGAACCTACCAACTATAGACCAGTCTCTCTAACAAGTACAATAGCAAAAATATGTGAAAGAATTATCAAAAGTAGATGGGTAAAATACTTGGAAAAAAACAACGTACTAAATCCAAGGCATTTTGGATTCAGACAAGGACGATCATGCGTCACCAATTTAATATGTTTCTATTCAAGGCTAATAGATATAATACAAGAAAGAGATGGATGGGCTGATTGTGCATTCCTAGACCTAAAAAAGCTTTTGACAAAGTACCACATAAGAAGTTGCTTAAGAAATTAGAATATGAAAGGAGGAATACAAGGTAAATTGCTAAATTGGATGGAAGACTTTTTGCAAGAAAGAAAAATGAGAGTAGTGATAAGAGATCAGCACTCAAAATGGAATGAAGTAATAAGCGGTGTCCCGCAGGGAACAGTTCTGGCCCCAATAATGTTTGCTATATATATTAATGATATGGATGGAAGGAATTGAAAGCTATATGAGCTTCTTTGCAGGATGATGCCAAAACTACTGAAAAGAGTGAAAACTGAAGAAGATTGTGAATCACTACAGAGAGATCTAAATAAAGTACAAGAATGGAGTAGGAAGTGGGAGATGGAGTTCAATACAAAAAAGTGTAGTATAATGGAGTTTGGAAAAAAGCAAAAACAGAATAACAGGATCATATAATTTGGGAGAAGAAGGAATAAAAAAAGTAGAAAATGAGAAGGACCTGGGAGTCATTGTTATGAAATAATATATCACCTGAGAAACATATAAATAAGATTTTTGGAGAAACTTATAATTTAATAAGAACAATCAAAGTGGCATTCACATACCTGGATGAAGAAATGGTGAGGAAAATCCTAATCACCCTGATAAGACCAAGATTGGAAATATGCAGCAACGATTATGGTCACCAAGTACAAAAAAAATGTATAAAAAAACTAGAAAGAATACAAAGAGCAATCACAAAACTGGCACCAACACTCTTAAAACTATCATATGAAGAGAGACTACAAAAACTTAAACTACAGACACTAGAAGCAAAGAAGAGAGAGAGGAGATTTGATAGCTATTTACAGAATCATGAAAGGCATAGAAATTACTGATAGAGAGAATCTGATAAAATGGGATGACAGAAATACAAGAGGACACGGAAAGAAAATAAAAAAAGACAGCTATAGAAGAGATTTGAAAAAGAACAGCTTTCCTCACAGAGTAATAGACAGTTGGAACAAGTTAGATGAGAAAGTGGTGTGTGCAAAAAACAATACATGAAATTTAAAAATAGTTTAGATAAAATGAGATATGAAGACGGGACCCCACGAGTCATAGCTCCCCTTCCCGTAAAATACAACTAGGTAAATACAACTAGGTAAATACACACTTCAGCGAATGGACGGCTTGGATGACGTTCTGAAGAAAACTGAAGTCTGTGGATCCCCAACGCAAAGAGAAGTGCCTAGTGTTTTTGCAGGGTGGGGGGGAAATTCCTCGTGGAGTAGTGGGAACGTAGGGAAAGAGGAAAAGGGGAGGGATTACTGAGGGAAATGGAACGAAATGAGGAGGGAGTAGACTTTGCCCAGCCAGACAAGCGAAAGGTAAACAAAAGACTGAGTGAGGATGACATGTCTAATAAAAATGTAAAAATTAGAAGTATAGAGAGGAGCAATACAGAAGAAAGTGACGAGAATAAGATCCAGGGATTTAAAGAGGGTGGGGGGGACACAACCCTCCCCCCCCCGGCCTGATAAGATTAGAGGAGAGAGTTGATAAGGTGATCGAGGACTTGGAACTTAAGTTAGGTAATGTAGACTCCATTTTCCAGAGAATTGAAAGGTTGGAACAACTAGAGAAGGCTAACAGAAACTTAACTGAAGAAATAGAGGACCTAAAAAGACAGTTAGGAAATGTAAAGGAGGAGAATGAAAAATTGAAGAAGAATAGTAATGAAAACAGAGAGAAATAGCTAAAGAAGCTAAAAATTGGAGAATAACTCAAGAAGGGAATAAGGTTTCATTCACTGACATAGTCAAAACAGCAATTGAAAGAACATAATGAAGACTCAGTTATTAAAGTGATGAGACAGAAGGAGAATATAGTAAGAGAATTAGCTGACAAAAAGAAATGTATAATTATATTAGGAATGGAAGAGAAACATAACCCAGATAGAACCGCAAGAATCAAGGAGGAAAATGAAAGAGTAAGCAGTTTATTAAAATTAGTCCAGGAAGATGAACCAGAAATTATAAAGGAAATTGAGGAAAAATTCAGACTCGGAAATATAGTACAGATAAGACCAGACCAATTAAGATTAAATTCAGGTCACAAACAACGGCAGAGAAAATTCTATCCAAGACAGGGAAACTAGCAACAAATGATCAATATAAAAAGGTATGGATAAAAAGAGAAATGAATAAGGAGGAAAGAGAGGCAGAAAAGCAGAAAAGAATTGAAGCTAAGGCAAAAAACGAGGAAAGAATGGAGTCAGAGAAAGAGAGATTCTATTGGAGAGTAGTGAACATGAAAATAAAGCAGTTCGACATACTAAAGAAAAACATAAGGGAAACAGAGAACACAATGGAAGTGGCAGAAAACTAAGAGTGTCTTACACAAATATAGATGGATTGATAACAGGATTGAATGAACTGAATGATTATTTGAAAGAAAAAGAACCGGACATAATGGGAATTGTAGAAACAAAATTAAAAGGCCCACTACCACCCAACAGTGTAGGACATGATACATACAATTATTGGATTAGAAACAGATAGAAAAAACAAGGGGGTGGAGTTATGTTCCTGACTAAGAAGGATATAAACGTGAAAGGTGTCATATATGGAAAGAATACAGTAGAGATGATTATGATAGAAGTGGAAGACCGAGATAAGAAGAGCAGAAAATTTGTGATCAATTATGTGCCTCCGAAAACAGCCTCATGGGAGGAGAGTGAACATAAAAGTATGTTAGAGAACACAAAGATAGCATTAACTAAAATAATGGAAGACGGAGGAAGAATAGTTATGATGGGCGACTTTAATTGCAAAGAAATCTGCTGGGAAGAAATGACAGTAAAGAGTGGTGATGACTCATGGGGAAATGCTCTACTTGAGATGATTACTGACCATTCAATGACACAATGGATACAAGAGAACACTAGGTATAGAAATGAAGAAGAACCATCGAGGCTAGACTTAATAATTACATCTGAACCTAGAATAGTGGACAAGATTGAATATAAAACACCAATAGGTAAAAGTGACCACATATTGATTGAACTGGAACTTAATGAAGAAAAATATATGAAAAGAAATTAACAATATAGAAAAGGAAGAATGATGTATGAAAAAACAAACTTTGATAAAATAAGAGAATTCTTTCAACAAGAAAACTGGGAAGAAATATACAAAGAAGAAACATCAGTGGAAGAGAAATGGAATATTTTGACAAAAATTTACAAAAAAGGAGTGGAAAAGTATGTCCCAAGACAAAAACAAGAAAAAGAATATGTAAAATGCTGGTACAACAAAAGTTGTAGGGAGTTAAAAGACAAAAGAGACAAAGCCTGGACCAGATGGAAAAAAGACAGAAGACCTGAAAAATGGAAAATATATACTGGTTATAGAAATGAATATGTACAAAAGTGCAGAGAGGAAAAAAGAAAATATGAAAAAGATGTTATAGAAAAGTGTAAAGATCAACCAAAACTATTCTACAGATTTGTAAACAATAAACTGAAAACCAAACAAGACTTGGAGAAATTAAGACAAGGAGGAGTTGAATACACTGAGGAAATGGAAATGGCAGAAATTATGAACAAACATTTTAAATCAGTGTTTTACAAGGGAAAATATACAACCTGAAGAGATTGAGTGGAAAGAAAAAGTCCCCCCTATGGAAGAAATAGAAGTAACAAAGAATGAAATATTGACACACTTGGGTAATTTTGATGTCAGAAAATCGCATGGGCCAGATGAAATAGCAAACTGGATTCTGAAAGAATGCAGGAATGAACTGGCAGACAAAATACATAGCATAATAAGCAGTTCCTTAAAAGAAGGAAAAGTTCCGGAAGATTGGAAAAAAGCAAATATAGTACCTATATATAAAGGAGGAAATAAAGAAGAACCTACCAACTATAGACCAGTCTCTCTAACAAGTACAATAGCAAAAATATGTGAAAGAATTATCAAAAGTAGATGGGTAAAATACTTGGAAAAAAACAACGTACTAAATCCAAGACAATTTGGATTCAGACAAGGACGATCATGCGTCACCAATTTAATATGTTTCTATCCAAGGCTAATAGATATAATACAAGCAAGAGATGGATGGGCTGATTGTGCATTTCTAGACCTAAAAAAAGCTTTTGACAAAGTACCACATAAGAAGTTGCTTAAGAAATTAGAATATGAAGGAGGAATACTAGGTAAATTGCTAAATTGGATGGAAGACTTTTTGCAAGAAAGAAAAATGAGAGTAGTGATAAGAGATCAGCACTCAAAATGGAATGAAGTAATAAGCGGTGTCCCGCAGGGAACAGTTCTGGCCCCAATAATGTTTGCTATATATATTAATGATATGGATGAAGGAATTGAAAGCTATATGAGCTTCTTTGCAGATGATGCAAAACTACTGAAAAGAGTGAAAACTGAAGAAGATTGTGAATCACTACAGAGAGATCTAAATAAAGTACAAGAATGGAGTAGGAAGTGGGAGATGGAGTTCAATACAAAAAAGTGTAGTATAATGGAGTTTGGAAAAAAGCAAAAACAGAATAACAGGATCATATAATTTGGGAGAAGAAGGAATAAAAAAAGTAGAAAATGAGAAGGACCTGGGAGTCATTGTTATGAATAATATATCACCTGAGAAACATATAAATAAGATTTTTGGAGAAACTTATAATTTAATAAGAACAATCAAAGTGGCATTTACATACCTGGATGAAGAAATGGTGAGGAAAATCCTAATCACCCTGATAAGACCAAGATTGGAATATGCAGCAACGATATGGTCACCAAGTACAAAAAAATGTATAAAAAAACTAGAAAGAATACAAAGAGCAATCACAAAATTGGCACCAACACTCTCAAAACTATCATATGAAGAGAGACTACAAAAACTTAAACTACAGACACTAGAGCAAAGAAGAGAGAGAGGAGATTTGATAGCTATTTACAGAATCATGAAAGGCATAGAAATTACTGATAGAGAGAATCTGATAAAATGGGATGACAGAAATACAAGAGGACACGGAAAGAAAATAAAAAAAGACAGCTATAGAAGAGATTTTAAAAAGAACAGCTTTCCTCACAGAGCAATAGACAGTTGGAACAAGTTAGATGAGAAAGTGGTGTGTGCAAAAACAATACATGAATTTAAAAATAGTTTAGATAAAATGAGATATGAAGACGGGACCCCACGAGCATAGCTCCCCTTCCCGTAAAATACAACTAGGTAAATACAACTAGGTAAATACACACACTTCAACGAATGGACGGCTTAGAAGACGTTCTGAAGAAAATTGAAGTTTTGTGGATCCCAACGCAAAGAGAAGTGCCTATTGTATTTACAGGGTGGGGGGAAATTGCTCGTGGGGTAGTAGGAAAGTAGGGAAAGAGGAAAAGGGGAGGGATTACTGAGGTCAATGGATGTAAATGAAGAAGGAGGAGTCTTGGCCCAGGCTGCTTTGCCAACGGTAAAACAACGGCCCCCCGACGACGATGAAATGTCTAATAAAAATGTAAAGATTAGAAGTATAGATAAGAGCAATACAGTAGAAAGTGATGAGAATATTTTCCAGGGATTTAAAGAGGGTGGGGGGGACACAAACCCCCCCCCCCCCCCCCCCCCCCCCGACTGACAAGACTAGAAGAGAAGGTCGATAAGATGATCGAGGATTTGGAGCGTAGGTTCGGTCATGTTAACAACATTGTACGGAGAGTTGAAAAATTGGAAGAACTAGAGAAGGCGAACAAAGACTTAACTAAGGAAATTGAAGAATTAAAAAAACAGTTAAAAGAAGTAAAAGAAGAGAATAAAATCTTAAAGTAGAATTATAAGGACAACAAGGAGGGTTGGAAAAAAAAAATCAAAGAAAATAGCAAAGTTGCATTCACTGACATAATCAGACAGCAAATGAATGAACAAACTGAAAACTCAGTTATTAAAGTGATGAGACAGAAGGAGAATATAGTAAGAGACTTAGAAGACAAAAAGAAATGTATAATTATATTAGGAATGGAAGAGAAATATAACCCAGATAGAATCACAAGAACCAAAGACGAAAATGAAAAAGTAAGAAATTTACTAGAATTAGTTCAGGAAGATGAACCAGAAATAATGAAACAAATCGAAGAAAAATTCAGGCTCGGGAAATATAGTACAGACAAGATCAGTCCTATTTAGATTATATTCAGGTCACAATCTACGTCTGAGAATTTCTTATCCTACACATTGTAAATAGCAACAAGTAAACAATTTAAAAAGGTATGTATAAAAAGGGAAATGAATAAAGAGGAAAGAGAGCATGAAAAACAGAAAAGACTTGAAGCTAAGGAAAAAAACGAGATAAGAACGGAGTCAGAAAAAGAGAGATTCTATTGGAGAGTAGTGAATATGAAACTAAAGAAAGTCGACATACAAGAGAAAAACAAAAGGGAAACAGAGAACACAATGGAAGTGGCAGAAAACTAAGAGTGTCTTAAACAAATATAGTTGGATTAATAACAGGATTGAATGAGCTGAATGATTATTTGAAGGAAAAAGAACCAGACATAATGGGAATTGTAGAAACAAAATTAAAAGGTCCACTACCACCCAACAGTGTAGGACATGATGCATATAATTATTGGATTAAAAACAGAGTGATAAAGGAAGGGGGTGGAGTTATGTTCCTGACTAAGAAAGATATAAACGTGAAGTGTGTCACATATGGAAAGAATACAGTAGAGATGATAATGATGGAAGTAGAAGACAGAGATAAGAAGAGCAGAAAGTTTGTGATAAATTATGTGCCCCCGAAAACAGCCTCATGGGAAGAGAGTGAATATAAAAGTATGTTAGAGGACACAAAGATAACATTAAACAAGATAATGGAAGAGGGAGGAAAAATAGTTATGATGGGCGACTTTAATTGCAAAGAAATCTGCTGGGAAGAAATGACAGTAAAGGGTGGAGACGGCTCATGGGGAAACGCTCTACTTGAGATGGTTACTGACCATACAATGACACAATGGATACAGGAGAACACGAGGTATAGAAATGAAGAAGAGCCATCGAGACTAGACCTAATAATTACATCCGAACCTAGAATAGTGGACAAGATTGAATATAAAACACCAATAAGTAAAAGTGACCACATATTGATTGAACTGGAACTTAATGAAGAAAAATATATGAAAAGAAATGAACAATATAGAAAAGGAAGAATGATGTATGAAAAAACAAACTTTGATAAAATAAGAGAATTCTTTTAAAAGGAAAACTGGGAAGAAATATACAAAGAAGAAACAACAGTAGAAGAGAAATGGAATATTATGACAAAAATTTACAAAAAAGGAGTGGAAAAGTATGTCCCAAGACAAAAACAAGAAAAAGAATATGTAAAATGCTGGTACAACAAAAGTTGTAGGGAGTTAAAAGACAAAAGAGACAAAGCCTGGACCAGATGGAAAAAAGACAGAAGACCTGAAAAATGGAAAATATATACCTGTTATAGAAATGAATATGTACAAACGTGCAGAGAGGAAAAGAGAAAATATGAAAAAGATGTCATAGAAAAGTGTAAAGATCAACCAAAACTATTCTACAGATTTGTAAACAATAAACTGAAAAACAAACAAGACTTGGAGAAATTAAGACAAGAGGGAGTTGAATACACTGAGGAAATGGAAATGGCGGAAATTATGAACAAACATTTTAAATCAGTGTTTACAAGGGAGAACATACAACCTGAAGAGAACGAATGGAAAGAGAAAGTCCCCCCCTATGGAAGAAATAGAAGTAACAAAGAATGAAATATTAACACACTTGAGTAATCTTGATGTCAGAAAATCGCATGGACCAGATGAAATAGCAAACTGGATACTGAAAGAATGCAGGAATGAACTGGCAGACAAAATACATAGCATACTAAACAGTTCCTTGAAAAAAGGAAAAGTTCCAGAAGATTGGAAAAAAGCAAATATAGTACCTATATATAAAGGAGGAAATAAAGAAGAACCTACCAACTATAGACCAGTCTCTCTAACAAGTACAATAGCAAAAATTTGTGAAAGAATTATCAAAAGTAGATGGGTAAAATATTTAGAAAAACAAACAAACAAAGTGTTAAATCCAAGGCAATTTGGATTCAGACAAGGACGATCATGCGTCACCAATTTAATATGTTTCTATTCAAGACTAATAGATATAATACAAGAAAGAGATGGATGGGCGGACTGTGCATTTTTAGATCTAAAGAAAGCTTTTGACAAAGTACCACATAAGAAGTTGCTTAAGAAATTAGAATATGAAGGAGGAATACAGGGCAAACTACTAAATTGGATGGAAGACTTTTTGCAAGAAAGAAAAATGAGAGTAGTGATAAGAAACCAGCACTCAAAATGGGATGAAGTAATAAGCGGTGTTCCGCAGGGAACAGTTCTGGCCCCAATAATGTTTGCTATATATATTAATGATATGGATGAAGGAATTGAAAGCTATATGAGCTTCTTTGCAGATGATGCAAAACTACTGAAAAGAGTGAAAACTGAAGAAGATTGTGAATCACTACAGAGAGATCTAAATAAAGTACAGGAATGGAGTAGGAAGTGGGAGATGGAGTTCAATACAAAAAAGTGTAGTATAATGGAATTTGGAAAAAAGCAAAAACAGAATAACAGGAGCATATAAATTGGGAGAAGAAGGAATAAAAATAAGTAGAAAATGAGAAGGACCTGGGAGTCATTGTTATGAATAATATGTCACCTGAGAAACATATAAATAAGATTTTTGGAGAAACTTATAATTTAAAGAACAATCAAAGTTGCATTTACATACCTGGATGAAGAAATGGTGAAGAAAATCCTAATCACCCTGATAAGACCAAGATTGGAATATGCAGCAACGATATGGTCACCAAGTACAAAAAAATGTATAAAAAAAACTTGAAAGAATACAAAGAGCAATTACAAAATTGGCACCAACACTCTCAAAACTATCATATGAAGAGAGACTACAAAAACTTGAACTACAGACACTAGAGCAAAGAAGAGAGAGAGGAGATTTGATAGCTATTTACAGAATAATGAAAGGCATAGAAATTACTGATAGAGAGAATCTGATAAAATGGGATGACAGAAATACAAGAGGACACGGAAAGAAAATAAAAAAAGACAGCTATAGAAGAGATTTGAAAAAGAACATCTTTCCTCACAGAGTAATAGACAGTTGGAACAAGTTAGATGAGAAAGTGGTGTGTGCAAAAACAATACATGAATTTAAAAATAGTTTAGATAAAATGAGATATGAAGACGGGACCCCACGAGCATAGCTCCCCTTCCCGTAAAATACAACTAGGTAAATACAACTAGGTAAATACACACACACACACTTCAACGAACGGACGGCTTAGACGACGTTCTGAAGAAAAAGTGAAATTTCGTGGATCCCGAAGCAAAGGAAGTACCTATTGTATTTACAGGGTGGGGGGGAAATTGCTCGTGGTGTAGGGGAAAGTGAGGAAAAAGGAGAAGGGGAGGGATTACTGAGGGAAATGGAAGGAAATGAGGAAGGTGAAGACTTGGCCCAGGCAGGCAGACGCCATCTAAACAAAAGAGGTCCGGACCAATTTAGCGACGACGAAATGTCTAACAAAAATGAAAAGATCAGAAGTATAGATAAGAGCAATACAGCAGAAGGTGATGAGAATATTTTCCAGGGATTTAAAGAGGGTGAGGGGGACACCCCCCCCCCCTCCGATTAACAAGACTAGAAGAGAAGCTCGATAAGATGATCGAGCACTGGGAACTTAGGTTCGGTCACGTTAACAACATTGTGCAGAGGGTTGAAAAATTGGAAGAACTAGAGAAGGCGAACAAAAACTTAACTAAGGAAATTGAAGAATTAAAAAAAACAGTTAAAAGAAGTAAAAGAGGAGAATAAAGTCTTAAAGGAGAATAATAAGGACAACAAGGAGGGTTGGAAAAAAATTCAAGAAAACAGTAAAGTTGCATTTACTGACATAATCAAACAGCAAATGAAAGAACAAACTGAAGACTCAGTTATTAAAGTGATGAGACAGAAGGAGAATATAGTAAGAGACTTAGCAGATAGAAAGAAATGTATAATTATATTAGGAATGGAAGAGAAACATAACCCAGATAGAATCACAAGAGCCAAAGAGGAAAATGAAAAAGTAAGACATTTACTAGAATTAGTTCAGGAAGATGAGCCAGAAATAATGAAACAAATCGAAGAAAAATTCAGGCTTGGGAAATATAGTACAGACAAGACCAGACCAATTAAGATTAAATTCAGGTCACAAACGACGGCAGAAAATATCTTATCCAAAACAGGGAAACTAGCAACAAGTGAACAATATAAAAAGGTATGGATAAAAAGGGTAATGAATAAAGAGGAAAGAGAGGAGGAAATAAGGAATAGACATGAAGCTAAGAAAAAAAAACGAGACCAGAACGGAGAGTAGTGAATATGAAATTGAAGAAATGGAACATAAAAGAGAGAAACACAAAAGAAACAGAGAATACAATGGAAATAACAGAAAGTTAAGAGTATCCTACATAAATATAGATGGATTAATAACAGGACTGAATGAACTGAACAAATATCTGAAAGAAAAAGATCCGGACATAATGGGAATTGTTGAGACAAAATTAAAAGGCCCACTACCACCCAACAGCATAGGACACAATGCATATAATTATTGGATTAGAAACAGAAAGATAAAACAAGGGGGTGGAGTTATGTTCCTGACTAAGAAGGATATAAACGTGAAGAGTGTCACATATGGGAAGAATAGAGTAGAGATGATCATGATAGAAGTAGAAGATAGAGATAAGAAGAGCAGAAAGTTTGTAATAAAATACGTGCCCCCAAAAACAGCCTCATGGGAAGAGAATGAACATAAAAGCATGTTAGAAGACACAAGAGTAACACTAAACGAGATAATGGAAGATGGAGGAAGAATAGTTATGATGGGCGACTATAATTGCAAAGAAATATGCTGGGAAGAGATGACCGTAAAGGGTGGAGAAGACTCATGGGGAAGTGTTCTACTCGAGGTGATTATTGACCACGCAATGACACAATGGATCCAAGAGAACACTAGGTATAGAAATGAAGAAGAACCATCGAGACTAGACCTAATAATCACATCAGAACCTAAAATAGTGGAAAAGATAGAATACCAGGCACCAATAAGCAAAAGTGACCACATATTGATAGAACTAGAACTAAATGAGAAAAAGTACATGAAAAGAAATGAACAATATAGAAAAGGAAGATTGATGTATGAAAAAACAAACTTTGATAAAATAAGAGAATTCTTCCAAAATGAAAACTGGGAAAGAATACACAAAGAAGATACAACAGTAGAAGAGAAATGGAATATTTTGACAAAAACTTATAAAAAAAAAGGAGTGGAAAAGTATGTCCCAAGACAAAAACAAGAAAAAGAACATGTAAAGTGCTGGTACAACAAAAGTTGTAGGGAGTTAAAAGACAAAAGAGACAAAGCTTGGACCAAATGGAAGAAAAAAAAAACATAAAAATGGAAAATATATACTTGTTATAGAAATGAATATTTAGAATCGTTCAGAGAGGAAAAGAGAAAATATGAAAAAGATGTCATAGAAAAATGTAAAGATCTACCAAAACTATTCTACAGATTTGTAAACAACAAACTGAAAAACAAATAAGATTTGGAGAAATTAAGACAAGGAGATGAATACCCAGAGGAAATTGAAATGGCGGAAATTATGAACAAACATTTTAAATCAGTGTTTACAAGGGAGAACATACAACCTGAAGAGTTCGATTGTAAAGAGAAAGTCTCACCTATTAAAGAAATAGAAGTAACAAAGAATGAAATATTGAACCACTTGAGTAATCTTGATGTCAGAAAATCACATGGACCAGATGAAATAGCAAACTGGATACTGAAAGAATGCAGGAATGAACTAGCAGACATAATACATAGCATACTAAACAGTTCCTTGAAAGAAGGTAAAGTTCCAGAAGATTGGAAAAAGCAAATATAGTACCTATATATAAAGGAGGAAATAAAGAAGACCCTAACAACTATAGACCAGTCTCTCTAACAAGTACAATAGCAAAAATTTGTGAAAGAATTGTCAAAAATAGATGGGTAAAATATTTAGAAAAAAAAACAACGTGCTCAATCCAAGGCAATTTGGATTCAGACAAGGACGATCATGCGTCACCAATTTAATATGTTTCTATTCAAGACTAATAGATATAATACAAGAAAGAGATGGATGGGCGGACTGTGCATTTCTAGACCTAAAAAAAAAGCTTTTGACAAAGTACCACATAAGAAGTTGCTTAAGAAATTAGAAACTGAAGGAGGAATACAGGGCAAACTACTTAATTGGATGGAAGACTTTTTGCAAGAAAGAAAAATGAGAGTAGTGATAAGAGATCAACACTCAAAATGGGATGAAGTAATAAGCGGTGTTCCACAAGGAACAGTTCTGGCCCCAATAATGTTTGCTATATATATTAATGATATGGATGAAGGAATTGAAAGCTATATGAGCTTTTTTGCAGATGATGCAAAACTATTGAAAAAAGTGAACACGGAAGAAGATTGTGAATCACTACAAAGAGATCTATATATAGTACAGGAATGGAGTAGGAAGTGGGAGATGGAGTTCAATACAAAAAAGTGTAGTATAATGGAATTTGGAAAAAGCAAAAACAGAATAACAAGAGCATATAAATTGGGAGAAGAAGGAATAAAAAAAGTAGAAAATGAAACGGACCTAGGACTCATGGTTATGAATAATATGTCACCTGAAAAACATATAAATAAGATTTTTGGAGAAACCTATAATTTAATAAGAACAATCAAAGTGGCATTTACATACCTGGATGAAGAAATCTTGAAGAAAATTCTTATCACTCTGATAAGACCAAGATTGGAATATGCAGCAACGATATGGTCACCAAGTACAAAAAAATGTATAAAAAAACTTGAAAGAATACAAAGAGCAATTACAAAATTGGCACCAACACTCTCAAAACTATCATATAAAGAGAGACTAGCAAAACTTGAACTACAGACACTAGAGCAAAGAAGAGAGAGAGGAGATTTGATAGCTATTTACAGAATCATGAAAGGCATAGAAATTACTGATAGAGAGAATCTGATAAAATGGGATGACAGAAATACAAGAGGACATGGAAAGAAAATAAAAAAAGACAGCTATAGAAGAGATGTGAAAAAGAACAGCTTTCCTCACAGAGTAATAGACAGTTGGAACAAGTTAGATGAGAAAGTGGTGTGTGCAAAAAACAATACATGAATTTAAAAATAGTTTAGATAAAATGAGATACTAAAACGGGCATAGCTCCCCTTCCCGTAAAATACAACTAGGTAAATACAACTAGGTAAATACACACACACACACACACACTTCAGCGAATGGACGGCTTGGATGACGTTCTGAAGAAAACTGAAGTCTGTGGATCCCAACGCAAAGAGAAATGCCTAGTGTTTTATACAGGGTGGGGGGGAAATTGCTCGTGGAGTAGTGGGAAAGTAGGGAAAGAGGAAATGGGGAGGGATTACTGAGGGAAATGGAAGGAAATGAGGAGGGAGTAGACTTGGCCCAGCCAGACAAGCGAAAAGACTGAGTGAGGATGAAATGTCTAATAAAAATGTAAAGATTAGAAGTATAGAGAGGAGCAATACAGTAGAAAGTGACGAGAATATGTTCCAGGGATTTAAAGAGGGTGGGGGGAACACAACCCCCCCCCCCGACTGATAAGACTAGAGGAGAGAGTTGATAAGGTGATCGAGGACTTGGAACGTAAGTTAGGTAATGTTGACTCCATTTTCCAGAGAATTGAAAGGTTGGAACAACTAGAGAAGGCTAACAGAAACTTAACTGAAGAAATAGAGTACCTAAAAAGACAGTTAGGAAATGTAAAGGAGGAGAATGAGAAATTGAAGAAGAATAGTAATGAAAACAGAGAGACAATAGCTAAAGAAGCTAAAAATTGGAGAACAACCCAAGAAGGGAATAAGGTTTCATTCACTGACATAGTCAAACAGCAATTGAAAGAACATAATGAAGACTCAGTTATTAAAGTGATGAGACAGAAGGAGAATATAGTAAGAGAATTAGCTGACAAAAAGAAATGTATAATTATATTAGGAATGGAAGAGAAACATAACCCAGATAGAACCGCAAGAATCAAGGAGGAAAATGAAAGAGTAAGCAGTTTATTAAAATTAGTCCAGGAAGATGAACCAGAAATTATAAAGGAAATAGAGGAAAAATTCAGACTCGGGAAATATAGTACAGATAAGACCAGACCAATTAAGATTAAATTCAGGTCACAAACAACGGCAGAGAAAATTCTATCCAAAACAGGGAAACTAGCAACAAATGATCAATATAAAAAGGTATGGATAAAAAGAGAAATGAATAAGGAGGAAAGAGAGGCAGAAAAGCAGAAAAGACTTGAAGCTAAGGCAAAAAAACGAGGAAAGAACGGAGTCAGAGAAAGAGAGATTCTATTGGAGAGTAGTGAACATGAAAATAAAGCAGTTCGACATACTAAAGAAAAACATAAAGGAAACAGAGAACACAATGGAAGTGGCAGAAAACTAAGAGCGTCTTACACAAATATAGATGGATTGATAACAGGATTGAATGAACTGAATGATTATTTGAAAGAAAAAGAACCGGACATAATGGGAATTGTAGAAACAAAATTAAAAGGCCCACTACCACCCAACAGTGTAGGACATGATGCATACAATTGTTGGATTAGAAACAGAGAGAAAAAGCAAGGGGGTGGAGTTATGTTCCTGACTAAGAAGGATATAAACGTGAAAGGTGTCATATATGGAAAGAATACAGTAGAGATGATTATGATAGAAGTGGAAGACCGAGATAAGAAGAGCAGAAAATTTGTGATCAATTATGTGCCTCCGAAAACAGCCTCATGGGAGGAGAGTGAATATATAAGTATGTTAGAGAACACAAAGATAGCATTAACTAAAATAATGGAAGACGGAGGAAGAATAGTTATGATGGGCGACTTTAATTGCAAAGAAATCTGCTGGGAAGAAATGACAGTAAAGAGTGGTGATGACTCATGGGGAAATGCTCTACTTGAGATGATTACTGACCATTCAATGACACAGTGGATACAAGAGAACACTAGGTATAGAAATGAAGAAGAACCATCGAGGCTAGACTTAATAATTACATCTGAACCTAGAATAGTGGACAAGATTGAATATAAAACACCAATAGGTAAAAGTGACCACATATTGATTGAACTGGAACTTAATGAAGAAAAATATATGAAAAGAAATTAACAATATAGAAAAGGAAGAATGATGTATGAAAAAACAAATTTTGATAAAATAAGAGAATTCTTCCAACAAGAAAACTGGGAAGAAATATACAAAGAAGAAACATCAGTGGAAGAGAAATGGAATATTTTGACAAAAATTTACAAAAAAGGAGTGGAAAAGTATGTCCCAAGACAAAAACAAGAAAAAGAATATGTAAAATGCTGGTACAACAAAAGTTGTAGGGAGTTACAAGACAAAAGAGACAAAGCCTGGACCAGATGGAAAAAAGACAGAAGACCTGAAAAATGGAAAATATATACTGGTTATAGAAACGAATATGTACAAAAGTGCAGAGAGGAAAAAAGAAAATATGAAAAAGATGTTATAGAAAAGTGTAAAGATCAACCAAAACTATTCTACAGATTTGTAAACAATAAACTGAAAACCAAACAAGACTTGGAGAAATTAAGACAAGGAGGAGTTGAATACACTGAGGAAATGGAAATGGCAGAAATTATGAACAAACATTTTAAATCAGTGTTTACAAGGGAAAATATACAACCTGAAGAGATTGAGTGGAAAGAAAAAGTCCCCCCTATGGAAGAAATAGAAGTAACAAAGAATGAAATATTGACACACTTGGGTAATTTTGATGTCAGAAAATCGCATGGGCCAGATGAAATAGCAAACTGGATTCTGAAAGAATGCAGACAAAATACATAGCATAATAAGCAGTTCCTTAAAAGAAGGAAAAGTTCCAGAAGATTGGAAAAAAGCAAATATAGTACCTATATATAAAGGAGGAAATAAAGAAGAACCTACCAACTATAGACCAGTCTCTCTAACAAGTACAATAGCAAAAATTTGTGAAAGAATTATCAAAAGTAGATGGGTAAAATACTTGGAAAAAAACAACGTACTAAATCCAAGGCAATTTGGATTCAGACAAGGACGATCATGCGTCACCAATTTAATATGTTTCTATTCAAGGCTAATAGATATAATACAAGAAAGAGATGGATGGGCTGATTGTGCATTTCTAGACCTAAAAAAAGCTTTTGACAAAGTACCACATAAGAAGTTGCTTAAGAAATTAGAATATGAAGGAGGAATACACGGTAAATTGCTAAATTGGATGGAAGACTTTTTGCAAGAAAGAAAAATGAGAGTAGTGATAAGAGACCAGCACTCAAAATGGAATGAAGTAATAAGCGGTGTCCCGCAGGGAACAGTTCTGGCCCCAATAATGTTTGCTATATATATTAATGATATGGATGAAGGAATTGAAAGCTATATGAGCTTCTTTGCAGATGATGCAAAATTACTGAAAAGAGTGAAAACTGAAGAAGATTGTGAATCACTACAGAGAGATCTAAATAAAGTACAAGAATGGAGTAGGAAGTGGGAGATGGAGTTCAATACAAAAAAGTGTAGTATAATGGAGTTTGGAAAAAGCAAAAACAGAATAACAGGATCATATAATTTGGGAGAAGAAGGAATAAAAAAAGAAGAAAATGAGAAGGACCTGGGAGTCATTGTTATGAATAATATGTCACCTGAGAAACATATAAATAAGATTTTTGGAGAAACTTATAATTTAATAAGAACAATCAAAGTGGCATTTACATACCTGGATGAAGAAATGGTGAGGAAAATCCTAATCACCCTGATAAGACCAAGATTGGAATATGCAGCAACGATATGGTCACCAAGTACAAAAAAATGTATAAAAAAAACTTGAAAGAATACAAAGAGCAATTACAAAATTGGCACCAACACTCTCAAAACTATCATATGAAGAGAGACTACAAAAACTTAAACTACAGACACTAGAGCAAAGAAGAGAGAGAGGAGATTTGATAGCTATTTACAGAATCATGAAAGGCATAGAAATTACTGATAGAGAGAATCTGATAAAATGGGATGACAGAAATACAAGAGGACACGGAAAGAAAATAAAAAAAGACAGCTATAGAAGAGATTTGAAAAAGAACAGCTTTCCTCACAGAGTAATAGACAGTTGGAACAAGTTAGATGAGAAAGTGGTGTGTGCAAAAACAATACATGAATTTAAAAATAGTTTAGATAAAATGAGATATGAAGACGGGACCCCACGAGCATAGCTCCCCTTCCCGTAAAATACAACTAGGTACAACTAGGTAAATACACACATATATATATATATATATATATATATATATATATATATATATATATATATATATATATGCGTGTGTGTGTGTGTGTGTGTATTTACCTAGTTGTATTTACCTAGTTGTATTTTACGGGAAGGGGAGCTATGATCGTAGGGTCCCGTTTTCATATCTCATTTTATCTAAACTATTTTAAATTCATGTATTGTTTTTGCACACACCATTCTCTTATTTTATCAAAATTTGTTTTTTTCATACATCATTCTTCCTTTTCTATATTGTTCATTTCTTTTCATATATTTTTCTTCATTAAGTTCCAGTTCAATCAATATGTGGTCACTTTTACTTATTGGTGTTTTATATTCAATCTTGTCCACTATTCTAGGTTCAGATGTAATTATTAGGTCTAGTCTCGATGGCTCTTCTTCATTTCTATACCTAGTGTTCTCCTGTATCCACTGTGTCATTGTATGGTCAGTAATCATCTCAAGTAGAGCGTTTCCCCATGAGCCGTCTCCACCCTTTACTGTCATTTCTTCCCAGCAGATTTCTTTGCAATTAAAGTCGCCCATCATAACTATTCTTCCTCCATCTTCCATTATCTTGTTTAATGCTATCTTTGTGTTCTCTAACATACTTTTATATTCCCTCTCTTCCCATGAGGCTGTTTTCGGGGTGCACATAATTTATCACAAACTTTCTGCTCTTCTTATCTCTGTCTTCTACTTCCATCATTATCATCTCTACTGTATTCTTTCCATATGTGACACTCCTCACGTTTATATCCTTCTTAGTCAGGAACATAACTCCACCCCCTTGCTTTTTCTCTCTGTTTCTAATCCAATAATTATATGCATCATGTCCTACACTGTTGGGTGGTAGTGGACCTTTTAATTTTGTTTCTACAATTCCCATTATGTCCGGTTCTTTTTCCTTCAAATAATCATTCAGCTCATTCAATCCTGTTATTAATCCATCTATATTTGTGTAAGACACTCTTAGTTTTCTGCCATCTCCATTGTGTTCTCTGTTTCCCTTTTGTTTTTCTCTTGTATGTCGACTTTCTTTAGTTTCATATTCACTACTCTCCAATAGAATTTCTCTTTCTCTGACTCCGTTCTGTTCTCGTTTTTTCCTTAGCTTTAAGTCTTTTCTGTTTTTTTTTCCTCTCTTTACTCTTTAATCATTTCCATTTTTATCCATACCTTTTTATATTGTTCACTTGTTGCTAGTTTCCCTGTTTTGGATAAGATATTCTCTGCCGTCGTTTGTGACCTGAATTTAATCTTAATTGGTTTGGTCTTGTCTGTGCTATACTTTCCAAGTCTAAATTTCTCTTCGATTTGCTTCATAATTTCTGGTTCATCTTCCTGTACTGATTCTAGTAATTGGCTTACTTTTTCGTTTTCTTCTTTGATTCTTGTGATTCTATCTGGGTTGTGTTTCTCTTCCATTCCTAATATAATTATACATTTCTTCTTGTCTGCTAAATCTCTTACTATATTCTCCTTCTGTCTCATCACTTTAATAACTGAGTCCTCAGTATGTTCTTTCAATTGCTGTTTTGATTATGTCAGTGAATGACACTTTGTTTTCTTCTTGGGTTGTCTTCCAATTTTTAGCTTCTTTAGTTATGGTTTCTCTGTTTTCTTTACTATTCCTCTTCAATTCCTCATTCTCCACCTTTACTTCTCTTAACTGTCTTTTTAGGTCTTCTATTTCATCAGTTAAGTTTTTGTTCGCCTTCTCTAGTTTTTCCAATTTTTCAAACCTCTCGGCAATTTTAGTCATCTTGCCAAACCTAACTTCCCAGTTGTCAGACATTTGTTCAAGTTTTTCCTCCAGTTTTTTCAGTCGGGGGAGGTTGGTATCCGCCGCCCTTTCATTAAATCCTTGGAAATTATCATCCTCACCTTCCATTGAACTGCTTTTATCTATGTTTCTGATCTTTACATTTTTATTAGACATTTCGTCGTCACTCAGCTGATCGGGGGGCCGTTTCTTGTTTACATTACGTCTGTCTGCCTGGGCCAAGTCTTCTCCTTCCTCATTTCCTTCCATTTCCCTCAGCAATCCCTCCCCTTCTCCTCTTTCCCTACTTTCCCACTACCCCACGAGCAATTTCCCACCCCCACCCTTTAAATACAATAGGTACTTCCTTTGCTTCGGGATCCACGAAATTTCACTTTTTCTTCAGAACGTCGTCTAAGCCGTCCGTTCGTTGAAGTGTGTGTGTGTGTGTGTGTGATTCACCATGGTCTTGGAACACGTGTTGTAATGATCGTCAGTTATTTCCATTCCGGAAGAGAGCTCAGAGCTTATATATGACCGATCTATGGGTAATGCTGTGACCTTACACGCTCACACACACAACTCACCGCCCACGAAAGTTGGAGTAACGACTCGCGGCGCAGCGATAATGAAATTATTTCAGCCCTGGGCGGGATTCAAACCCAGACCTCCGTAGTGGCAGCCGGGAACTCTACCAACCGCGCCATCAAGTCGTGTGTTTTTGTGTGTATTTACCTAGTTGTATTTACCTAGTTGTATTTTACGGGAAGGGGAGCTATGCTCGTGGGGTCCCGTCTTCATATCTCATTTTATCTAAACTATTTTTAAATTCATGTATTGTTTTTGCACACACCACTTTCTCATCTAACTTGTTCCAACTGTCTATTACTCTGTGAGGAAAGCTGTTCTTTTTCAAATCTCTTCTATAGCTGTCTTTTTTTATTTTCTTTCCGTGTCCTCTTGTATTTCTGTCATCCCATTTTATCAGATTCTCTCTATCAGTAATTTCTATGCCTTTCATGATTCTGTAAATAGCTATCAAATCTCCTCTCTCTCTTCTTTGCTCTAGTGTCTGTAGTTTAAGTTTTTGTAGTCTCTCTTCATATGATAGTTTTGAGAGTGTTGGTGCCAATTTTGTGATTGCTCTTTGTATTCTTTCAAGTTTTTTTTTTATACATTTTTTTCAACTTGGTGACCATATCGTTGCAGCATATTCCAATCTTGGTCTTATCAGGGTGATTAGGATTTTCCTCACCATTTCTTCATCCAGGTATGTAAATGCCACTTTGATTGTTCTTATTAAATTATAAGTTTCTCCAAAAATCTTATTTATATGTTTCTCAGGTGACATATTATTCATAACAATGACTCCCAGGTCCTTCTCATTTTCTACTTTTTTTATTCCTTCTTCTCCCAAATTATATGATCCTGTTATTCTGTTTTTGCTTTTTCCAAATTCCATTATACTACACTTTTTTGTATTGAACTCCATCTCCCATTTCCTACTCCATTCCTGTACTTTATTTAGATCTCTCTGCAGTGATTCACAATCTTCTTCAGTTTTCACTCTTTTCAGTAGTTTTGCATCATCTGCAAAGAAGCTCATATAGCTTTCAATTCCTTCATCCATATCATTAATATATATAGCAAACATTATTGGGGCCAGAACTGTTCCCTGCGGGACACCGCTTATTACTTCATTCCATTTTGAGTGCTGGTCTCTTATCACTACTCTCATTTTTCTTTCTTGCAAAAAGTCTTCCATCCAATTTAGCAATTTACCGTGTATTCCTCCTTCAGTTTCTAATTTCTTAAGCAACTTCTTATGTGGTACTTTGTCAAAAGCTTTTTTTAGGTCTAGAAATGCACAATCAGCCCATCCATCTCTTTCTTGTATTATATCTATTAGTCTTGAATAGAAACATATTAAATTGGTGACGCATGATCGTCCTTGTCTGAATCCAAATTGCCTTGGATTTAGTACGTTGTTTTTTTCCAAGTATTTTACCCATCTACTTTTGATAATTCTTTCACATATTTTTGCTATTGTACTTGTTAGAGAGACTGGTCTATAGTTGGTAGGTTCTTCTTTATTTCCTCCTTTATATATAGGTACTATATTTGCTTTTTTCCAATCTTCTGGAACTTTTCCTTCTTTTAAGGAACTGCTTATTATGCTATGTATTTTGTCTGCATTCTTTCAGAATCCAGTTTGCTATTTCATCTGGCCCATGCGATTTTCTGACATCAAAATTACCCAAGTGTGTCAATATTTCATTCTTTGTTACTTCTATTTCTTCCATAGGGGGGACTTTTTCTTTCCACTCAATCTCTTCAGGTTGTATATTTTCCCTTGTAAACACTGATCTAAAATGTTTGTTCATAATTTCTGCCATTTCCATTTCCTCAGTGTATTCAACTCCTCCTTGTCTTAATTTCTCCAAGTCTTGTTTGGTTTTCAGTTTATTGTTTACAAATCTGTAGAATAGTTTTGGTTGATCTTTACACTTTTCTATAACATCTTTTTCATATTTTCTTTTTTCCTCTCTGCACTTTTGTACATATTCGTTTCTATAACCAGTATATATTTTCCATTTTTCAGGTCTTCTGTCTTTTTTCCATCTGGTCCAGGCTTTGTCTCTTTTGTCTTTTAACTCCCTACAACTTTTGTTGTACCAGCATTTTACATATTCTTTTTCTTGTTTTTGTCTTGGGACATACTTTTCCACTCCTTTTTTGTAAATTTTTGTCAAAATATTCCATTTCTCTTCCACTGATGTTTCTTCTTTGTATATTTCTTCCCAGTTTTCTTGTTGGAAGAATTCTCTTATTTTATCAAAATTTGTTTTTTCATACATCATTCTTCCTTTTCTATATTGTTAATTTCTTTTCATATATTTTTCTTCATTAAGTTCCAGTTCAATCAATATGTGGTCACTTTTACCTATTGGTGTTTTATATTCAATCTTGTCCACTATTCTAGGTTCAGATGTAATTATTAAGTCTAGCCTCGATGGTTCTTCTTCATTTCTATACCTAGTGTTCTCTTGTATCCACTGTGTCATTGAATGGTCAGTAATCATCTCAAGTAGAGCATTTCCCCATGAGTCATCACCACTCTTTACTGTCATTTCTTCCCAGCAGATTTCTTTGCAATTAAAGTCGCCCATCATAACTATTCTTCCTCCGTCTTCCATTATTTTAGTTAATGCTATCTTTGTGTCCTCTAACATACTTTTATGTTCACTCTCCTCCCATGAGGCTGTTTTCGGAGGCACATAATTGATCACAAATTTTCTGCTCTTCTTATCTCGGTCTTCCACTTCTATCATAATCATCTCTACTGTATTCTTTCCATATATGACACCTTTCACGTTTATATCCTTCTTAGTCAGGAACATAACTCCACCCCCTTGCTTTTTCTCTCTGTTTCTAATCCAACAATTGTATGCATCATGTCCTACACTGTTGGGTGGTAGTGGGCCTTTTAATTTTGTTTCTACAATTCCCATTATGTCCGGTTCTTTTTCTTTCAAATAATCATTCAGTTCATTCAATCCTGTTATCAATCCATCTATATTTGTGTAAGACGCTCTTAGTTTTCTGCCACTTCCATTTCTGCCACTTCCATTGTGTTCTCTGTTTCCCTTATGTATGTCGAACTGCTTTATTTTCATGTTCACTACTCTCCAATAGAATCTCTCTTTCTCTGACTCCGTTCTTTCCTCGTTTTTTGCCTTAGCTTCAAGTCTTTTCTGCTTTTCTGCCTCTCTTTCCTCCTTATTCATTTATCTTTTTATCCATACCTTTTTATATTGATCATTTGTTGCTAGTTTCCCTGTTTTGGATAGAATTTTCTCTGCCGTTGTTTGTGACCTGAATTTAATCTTAATTGGTCTGGTCTTATCTGTACTATATTTTCCGAGTCTGAATTTTTCCTCTATTTCCTTTATAATTTCTGGTTCATCTTCCTGGACTAATTTTAATAAACTGCTTACTCTTTCATTTTCCTCCTTGATTCTTGCGGTTCTATCTGGGTTATGTTTCTCTTCCATTCCTAATATAATTATACATTTCTTTTTGTCAGCTAATTCTCTTACTATATTCTCCTTCTGTCTCATCACTTTAATAACTGAGTCTTCATTATGTTCTTTCAATTGCTGTTTGACTATGTCAGTGAATGAAACCTTATTCCCTTCTTGGGTTGTTCTCCAATTTTTAGCTTCTTTAGCTATTGTCTCTCTGTTTTCATTACTATTCTTCTTCAATTTCTCATTCTCCTCCTTTACATTTCCTAACTGTCTTTTTAGGTCCTCTATTTCATCAGTTAAGTTTCTGTTTGCCTTCTCTAGTTGTTCCAACCTTTCAATTCTCTGGAAAATGGAGTCAACATTACCTAACCTACTTTCCAAGTCCTCGATCACCTTATCAACTCTCTCCTCTAGTCTTATCAGTCGGGGGGGGGTTGTGTCCCCCCCACCCTCTTTAAATCCCTGGAACATATTCTCGTCACTTTCTACTGTATTGCTCCTCTCTATACTTCTAATCTTTACATTTTTATTAGACATTTCATCATCGCTCAGTCTTTTGTTTACCTTTCGCTTGTCTGGCTGGGCCAAGTCTACTCCCTCCTCATTTCCTTCCATTTCCCTCAGTAATCCCTCCCCTTTTCCTCTTTCCCTACTTTCCCACTACTCCACGAGCAATTTCCCCCCCACCCTGTAAAAACACTAGGCACTTCTCTTTGCGTTGGGATCCACAGACTTCAGTTTTCTTCAGAACGTCTTCTAAGCCGTCCATTCGCTGAAGTGTGTGTGTGTGTGTGTGTGTGCATGTGCGCATGCGTGTGTACACGCGCGCATGTGTGCATATATGCGTTTCACGACTTCATCTGTTGTGTCAAATCTTTTGGCGTCCTCGACGATGTTCATTCTCCTATTGTTGTTTATGTTGTTGTGGTAATTGTACCATATTTACCACGAACCAGACATAGATCCGGTTCCCATCTCTCTGAATACAAAGGGCAAAGGTGGTTCGGTCGCATATAAGCCTTAGATAACTCGAACCTCATTCGGTATTGCTCGGAAATATTTTTGCTGTACGGAGTCGAGAACGACGAGAAGTCTGATGATGATGAGCGAATGAAGAAGAATCGAGTTCGAATCGTCTTGAAAGTTTATTTTGAAGGTCCTCCACATCATGGACTTAGTAACCATGTAGTAAGTGGTTTGTTTATTATTTAACTTATTTGTTTATTATTTAACTATACCTATGCACTTATTTATGTATTTTATTTGTTATTTACATTATCATAGTTTTTATTTATTATTCTATTATTAATATGATGATTTTTTTCGCATCCGACCTAGATATGGATCAAAAGGTCTCCTGTCGGCATGCTCCGCCTTTGTAATTCTTTGCAATTGGTTGTTTTAAGAAATAACTTTATGGATAGGGATGACAAGCAGTAAGGGACATGGAACTGTCTAGTGTAGGCCCTATGGTCTCTTGCAGTCTCCTCCATGCTGTTCTTGACATCCAATTTCGCCTAGGGAGAGCTAACAGGCAACGAACATACGCTAGTCGCCAGGAGGCTGCTAGTTGTTGCCAAAGCTCTCATCTTTGTCCTATGGGGTATGTGTGTTTGATGGAGTGTACGGGGTTGGAGCTCTTTGTTTCCTGTCTGTATTTGCATTTACCAGTTTTTGTCATAAATACATGTTATCGGACTGGATTATTTTTTCTTAATCTATTACACAAAATGACGTATTGTATGTGGACAGCTATGACTGCTAACATTTATGAAGCAATCTTTATTTATTTATTTATTTTTTGCTATGGGTGTGCGCGTGTGATAGTCTGGGAGATGTTTAAATGCTTTGTTAAAGCGTTAGCCCTGTCATGACTAGTCTACACAGCTAGACACGCACACATTTTTCACATATTATTTCAATACTTTCTAAACCTACAAACTAGTATGCTGGAGAGAGAGAGAGAGAGAGAGAGAGAGAGAGAGAGAGAGAGAGAGAGAGAGAGAGAGAGAGAGAGAGAGAGAGAGAGAGAGAGAGAGAGAGAGAGAGAGAGAGAGAGAGAGAGAGAGAGAGAGAGAGAGAGAGAGAGAGAGAGAGAGAGAGAGAGAGAGAGAGAGAGAGAGAGAGAGAAGAGAGAGAGAGAGAGAGAGAGAGAGAGAGAGAGAGAGAGAGAGAGAGAGAGAGAGAGAGAGAGAGAGAGAGAGAGAGAGAGAGAGAGAGAGAGAGAGAGAGAGAGAGAGAGAGAGAGAGAGAGAGAGAGAGAGAGAGAGAGAGAGAGAGAGAGAGAGAGAGAGAGAGAGAGAGAGAGAGAGAGAGAGAGAGAGAGAGAGAGAGAGAGAGAGAGAGAGAGAGAGAGAGAGAGAGAGAGAGAGAGAGAGAGAGAGAGAGAGAGAGAGAGAGAGAGAGAGAGAGAGAGAGAGAGAGAGAGAGAGAGAGAGAGAGAAAGAGAGAGAGAGAGAGAGAGAGAGAGAGAGAGAGAGAGAGAGAGAGAGAGAGAGAGAGAGAGAGAGAGAGAGAGAGAGAGAGAGAGAGAGGTGGGGGCGGGTGGAAGACGGGGTCGGGGTGTGATAAAATATGAATTAGTCGCTGGAAGTACTCGCCCACTGTTGCGGTTGACCCCCGACTCGACCCCAGTGTGCTGCAAATGCCACGCATACCGACCAATGGGGTTAGTTAGTAAGCAAGCCAAATGGCCAATTTTCGCGGATCACCAGCAATGTAATTCGACTTGATTATTTTTTTCCGTTGCCCCTAGGGAAAGGTCGTGGGACCGCCCAAGCGGGCAATCAGAGGACTCAGACATCAAGCTTGGGGTGTGTGGGTAGTCAGTTTCTCATTAGGAAGTTTAGGGAGATGGTGGGGGGTAGGGGGGAATGATGGTCATCATTCTTGGGTAGAAAGCTCAGGGTCTAAGGCGTTTCGCTAATCGTCTGTCATGAAGCGGCCATGGCAGTCTTTGTGTCGGTGTTGGGAGTGGGAGGTGCCTGGCTAGCTTAACTCCTTCACGGCCGTGCTTAACCTCTTAGGTGCGAGAGGTCGCCACGCGCAAATTGATTTGGTTCCAGCGTCCTGCCGGGCGGTCACTATTTCACCTGTCCGGCGGAAATGACGCGTACAAGGCAGTGATGTAATTTTCGGTTTGGGTGCCTTGGCGGTGGAAGTTGTCCGAAGCGAGGAGAGCTTCGAGTTGGTCAGAAGGTAAAATCGGCGTGTGCCGGAGCTGTGCTCACCCATGCCCGTAGCCCGAGGGTAGGTCGGGCCATTCAAAGTGGTTCTACCTCTCCTACTCCATCCGGGATCAGCCGCTGCAATGAAGGAGAGGGGGAGAGAACATAACCCTACCCAACACCGATCTCTGGTAAAAGAGAAAGTCTCCTCCGCAATCGTTTCAATGTATATATTCATTAAGTTGTTTTTCATGTTTTATAGTAGGCCGTGGGTGGGTGGCTTAGTGTAGGCGCTCTTTATCACGTCACCGAGGCTTTCCGTTCCAAGCTGAAAGAATATTATCTTGTCTCTGGATACCTGCCTGGACACATTAATTGCTTTTCTCTGCTATGGGAATAATCGGGGGGCAAGGGATACCATGTCAATATAATCTTGAGGCATGCTAATTCATTACATATTTTATTTTTGTCATGAATTTCTTGTAGTCGGAGGTGAAACAAATAAAAATAGCTGAAGAAAAACTTCGCTTACAGTAGATAACCTCTAATGACAATATCCAATGGAGGCACTTATAACACAGAGGTTTAGAAGTGAGAAGTTCAGAATACGTATTTTGATAATTATAATTGTATTGTATAAGCATTATTATTCATAAAGTTCCCAATATGATATTCATAATGGTGAAATGAAATGTGTAGTATTTCTATGGATTCTCATTTGACTGCTTGTTTCGGAGTAGCAGTCAAGGTGAGATTTGTGGTCATGCCCGTCGGAGGAGGTCGAGATGAAAAGAAATTTGACTCAGAAGATGTGACCACGGTATGGTGATCTTTTAAAAATTCGAGGAAAAATTGTTCAGTGGTTGTGTGTTCAACATGAGTCCCGAAAAAGGATAACTCGGTGCCATGGTAAGGAGGAAAGGGTGTGTTTTGCTAGATGCTGCAAGTAGTGCCCAGCTTCAGCCAAATCTGGGAGAACCATTGCTTACAGAATGGCCTTAAGTAAGCTTTTAAGTGAATGTGCTCGTCGCAGTTACGGTGTGTACAGTGTTGATGATATAGAATAACAACTTATAAATACCAACACCTGAATTTCGCAAATTTCATGTTTGTGGGACTTCAGAACAAGAACAAGATAGCTTTGATGGTTCGATGTTGGTGTAAACAATTGGACATTTCGAGTGGTTAAACTGAAAAAGTTAATTAGAGGTGAACTGTAGAGTTTCTTCATAGGGCCAAAAACGTGACATATTTAATAGTGTGTATTAAGTTGTGCTGTGTGTAACTGAAGACCTTTTCTTGTGTCTGGAAGAGTGGTTTGTTATGTAGTTGTCAAATGTTAACAACACATGGAAGACATGAAGTGAATGTGTATATATTGAATAAAATTGATGACAAACTGTATAAATCTAACAGACTTTAAGCCAAAGCAGTTAGGTTGTATTTGTTTACCATTAAAGTCAGCAAATGCATGAAAGTCATGCAGTTTTTTAAAACAAGTTATGGAAGTGTGCTATTTATTTAGGTGGTGACAGTACAAGGAATATTATATCACACCTAATAAATATCAATATGTAATGGAAATTGTGAAGGGATGAGCTGATGGGAGATGAATCATCTTCAGAGAACAGGTGTCAGATATAATTATCATCATGACATTTCTGCATGAAAAAAATTGAAACAGTACTGTAATATATTAACTTGTTATATTTATTTATGGTGGAATATAGTTTTGTTTGCAGGACATTGATAAATATTAACCAGTATATTATTGCTACTGATGTCATGAGATGAACAGTAGATTTTCTTGCCTGGCTGTCAGAATTAGGCTGACTGCATCTTGACGATGATGTTTATAAATCTTACAGCTCTTACCATTGGGGGATTAGTTGTCATGAACGTGCTTAATCTTATAAACCTATGTAAGAGATATACAATGAATAATGTTTAAATTGATATTCATATAATTTTGTTTGGACATTGGGATAGCGTTTTATATTTTCCATAAAATCAATCTGTTGTTTCTGGTCCACTCTTGCAGGAAAACTGTGGTTCCCAATAAGGTGGCCATGGACAATGATTCAATTTATAAGTGACTCAGAGAAGAGATTTCCTGTCAATATGTGGAAAGAATGAGTGTAGGATAATGTAATGTGTGGTGGTTACACATGAGGCACTTGGTGATTGTTACCGAGCCAACTCTATGTTGGGGTATTGTTTTAGTACTATACACTACAGTGTGGACTGTTAGTATAGTCTACATCACTATTTATATTAGTTTAACTTAATGTGTGGTGGTTACACATGAGGTACTTGGTGATTGTTACCGAGCCAACTCTATGTTGGGGTATTGTTTTAGTACTATACACTACAGTGTGGACTGTTAGTATAGTCTACATCACTATTTATATTAGTTTAACTTTGCTTTAGACATATTTCATGACCAAAAAGTCTGCATGATTGAGATCAGTAGTCCAGTAACCAACATAAGTAAGAGGAGAATTCACCTTGGACTTCAGTAAGTTATTTGATAGAATTACAGTTTGTGTCACATTTTTAGTGTTCTTTTTACAAACCTGAATCCAGTCAATTAAATTAGACAAACAGGTGACATCAGTGATTAATATACAAATACATATATGAAAAGGCTTCTTCCCCCATATAAAAGAGCTGGCCAGCCAAGGCATGCACCCACACTTCACCCATCCCATACCTATTCCACACACAACCAAACCTATTTATTGTCCATTTTATTTTAACATCAAATGGATGGAAGGTCATCCCTGCCTCCCACCCACTGCCTGGATCAGAAGCATTGCAGCAAGACTCAACACCTCCACAGCAGGGCCTGACATCCAAAGCGGGTTTACCCCCTCCTTTGTTATACGGCCCTACACTGGCTGGCAACATTCCCTGGGCCCTCACAGATCTCTATGGGAAGAAATGTTTGAGTGTTGTTCCTTGTATTAGTGTGAAATTTTTTTTATGTTACTATAGGAAGAGGTGAGCAGTTATCACTGGTCAGATCTCCTTATGTGAAAAGATTGAGGAGATATATTTGAGATTGATAGAGATGTAAGGTCTGGTTAGGAGATGAAGTGTCACCCCCTTGAGATAGAGGTGAGGGTGTTGATAGTGTACATACACTTCATACACCAAACCCATTCAACTATTTCTTCCATTTCAATACTTCAAGGATCTAGGGTTGCTATGTCCCTTTGCACACTGCTTAGGTTAAAGGCAATGCAGCAAGGTACAGATCATCCATAGCAGAACCCAACAGCTGGAGTTGGTTTACCTCCAATGCTTCATTGTATGGCATCTACCTCTTCCTCATTCCATGTCACTTATTTTAATTGCTAACTGTATCAAGCATTGGGGTCTGTCAAATATGTGTGTATGCACTACTTGACTCGTACATATAGCTCTTCATGCTCAAGCCCACTGAATGCATAAGTTGTGGATGAACCCATGCAGGATCCTCTCCACTCTGGATAGGATATTGCTTTAAATTAAAAGTTTTCTACCTTGGAGACTCAGAGCAAGTCAGATTCATGATAATTAAACCAGAAATCATGTGTACAGAAGCACTGTGATCAGCTACACTGGTATGACCCCCTCACAGCATTTCTGTCATGGCAGCTCCATCCAGCAAACTCTCAAGCACAACACAAGGACCCAGTGCACAGCCTTTCATTCCCTTCATTTCCCCATGCTCCATTACACAAGTAGCCTTAACTCACACTGATCCATATCCTCTCACTATGAACTTGCCCCCTACTGTTCTCATCCACCCCACCACCCACAATCTTGTATTCATCATCCAAAGAAGAGAATCAACTTCTCAGCTGAAACAGTATAACAGGAACATAATATGTAGAAAGTATCACATGTATCTTCTCAACCTTGAAAGGATCATCAAAGCAGCTTCATCTAAAACCATAAAGACATTTTATCTCCATCCTCTCTACCCAGTGGAACTTGTGCTACCTCAGATTATGAGATCTAAGTTAAAATCCACCCTGCAGTCACCACCTTCAGAAACACTATCAGATTATCTGATTTACTTTCACAGCTACCCCCTCACTTGTCTGCTAAAGGGTTTAAATGCCCAACACATCACCATGAGGGTAGATTGATAACCCCGCGTATGTACTTATTATTACCCACACCTTAACTCCTTGAATATGATGACGCCTACATAGGCGTCACGAGGCCCAAGTGTGTATATGAGGATGCCAGTGTTGGCTTCCTCATTATATTTATTTTGTAGTTGTAGCTGAGTGAACCTTGAATTCTCAGAACAGTCTTGATAATTTTTTTCAGTGGTTACATTCTGGGTGAAAGAGAAGGAATATAACAGCTAACAGCTGTAATTTTATATTCTGTAATGCGTGTATTGTGATGCATCATTGTACATCAGGGAGCTAATGTGCATGCAGATATTTGACTTGTATTGAAGAGATTAATATCAAACAACCCTTAGCTTTATCCCTTCAAACTCTTACCTATATTTCCATCAACTAATATCTGTGCATTGGCATTCCTATGTTTAGGTCCACCACCCTTCACTAAAACAGTACCAACACAATCTGCTTAGTGATAGACAGCGGTGGCCTCATATGCACCCTTCTCACAGAATACATGGAATACTGTACTACACTGACCTACTGCTCTTTCTTTTTCCAGATAGCAACACATAGTTTCTTCATTGAATGACTTAAGGGTTAAACTGGTGACCATGACTGGTGTCCTGGGGGCTGTGGGTCCTATGCAAGAGAATAGAGTCAAGAGTGTGGTTGATTGATGATTCTCAATTGTAATCTTCTGTAAAATAAGCTTCAAACTTGGTACCCAAGAAAACGGAAAAAAACACAGTATAAAGCCAGGTATAGAAGCTACTTCACCCTTCTCTAACAAAGAAACAATTTTTTTTTAATAAAATAGCTGAATAAAACATTCATGCAGAAGGCCCAGGTATAATACCAATTTACCATCTAAAACACCTGAGTCAAAGAGCAGTACAGACTGACAGATACCCTCAACTACACCTGGGTGCATAGCAGAATCCCAACAATTTGGAAAAGAGCACACATGATTCCCATACTGAAACAAAAGTGCTTGAAAACCTAGTATGTATCTTATAGACCTGTCAGTCCTATCCACCATATCCATACTTATGGGATGACTGAACTGTGAAGGAAACGTACTAAAACTGTCTAAACCCAACATCTTGTTGACCTATCTCCCACATTCCCACTCTATTCAAACTGATGGAATGACTAAAGGAATCAAACCACAATTAAGCACCTCCCCAGATTAACACAATTCAAAGAGGGCCATCCCACTGGTGTGTCACACACAAATGTCACTTATTAAGTACAGGGCTTCAACAAGCATTATCAGATAGGTAGTGAGAGTAACAACAGATATAAACAAAGCTTTAGACAAAGTCCTTAGATATATGAGAAAAAACCCCCCCACTGACATTCACAACAATGACAAAAAAGATTGCTGACAAACTTTCTATCTGGTAGAGTGCAGAATATCCCAGAACAACCATGTATTAGGAACCAAAAGATTATACAATCTGAGTCCCTCAAGGAGCAGAACTATCACCAGCACTCCTTAACCTGTTCGTGCATCTTCAGTAATGTACTGCCTTTACCTCACATCCTTACAAAAACATGTACATGCTCAGATCACAAAGTAAATACTCCACGACAGACCCCAAAACTATATTCATCACTTCTCTTAGACGTCAACCCACCTGAGAAATCCCTCCCAACACAAACAAGAACCATACTGGTACAACTGTTGATGGTGGCTGCTCCTTCCTCTTCCACCTAATAGTTGGTGACATGGAAACCATTCCATAGTCACTTGACATAGATACCATTCTCAACTTTTCATCCCAAAGAGATTTGTAGAAAGGCCTAAGGCACCTTGTTGTTGTTGTTGTTGTCGTTCCCTAGACTGTCTGTCCGAGCAGTCCCGTCTCCCCAAGGAATGCCATAGCCGAAACTGGGTTTTCCCACAAATCCTTTATAGAGCGTATGTTGTGTTGTTTGCGTGCATGATTGTGTATAATGCAGTCTTCCATTATGTGTTGTATGGTATGGGGTGAAGTGTTACATCCTGGGCAGCTGTTCACAACGCGGTCATCCAGCCTCTTCTGGTAGCTTAGAAGTGCTGGGTGGTGACCGCAGTCTGGCCAAGTGGACTCTGTCCTTTCGTGGGAGAGAGGATTCAGAAGGGTGGATATCAGGGGGTCTGGCATGTAGCAGTGAGTTGTCTTTCAGTGTGTTAATGGAGCGGTGAGTAATATGATTATGAATATGTTTCTGGAGGCTGGTATTTGGTGATTGTGGAGGAAGAGAAGAGAGTATCTGTGTCTTTGGGTGTTGTTTTAATGTTTCTTGGTGTGTGTGGGTGTTCTGCTATGTAGTGTAGCGGGTGTAATGTGTTTGTGGTGGCTGCGGCAAGTGTTTGTGTGCCTCTCATGTCGAGGTGGTCCTTGACTTTGAGGACTTTTGTTTCATGGTGTAAATGGTCTGTAGGTGTTGTATTTGTGCAGCCTGTAATTGTTTTTAGGGCTTTGTTTTGTATGATTTGAAGGGTGTTGTGGTGTGTCTCACTGAGATTAGGAGCCCATGCAGGACGCATAATTCAACACTGAGCGTATGCATTGTTTGTATATTGTTATATTAGTTTCTTTGTTTTGTCCAAATGTTGTTCCAGTGATTGACTTGAGTGCATTAAGTCTGGGTGTGCATTTGTTTTTTATGTTTGTGATGTGTTTGAAAGACATGGATGTATCGTATGTTACACCAAGAATTTTCGGTGTGTTTGTGTGTGGTATTAGAGTGTTGTTGATGTAGAGATGAGGTATGTATTTGTGTTGTATTGTCCAGTTGGTGAGAAGTGTTGCTGTAGATTTGGTTGGAGCTATTTTGAGTCTGTTTGTGATGAACCATGTGTTGAGTGTATCAAGGTATGGCTGGATTATTTCTGCAGCTTTGTCTGTGTTACGATGTGTGCATGTGATTGTTATGTCGTCTGCGTAGGAAGAGATTTGTATTTCTGAGGTGTCTGGCGTGGGTAAGTCATGCATGTATAGATTAAATTGTGTAGGGGATAGAACCGAGCCCTGTGGTACTCCGTTCTTAATGTTTCTGATGTGCGATGATTGGCCATTATATGACACGTAAGCATTCCTACCTGCCAGATAATTGGCCAGCCATCTTTTGGTGTTATTGTGCATGTCTGTGTTATATATTTTATTTGTTAGGTTGTGGCGGGGGATAGCATCAAAAGCTTTACTAATGTCTAATGTTATAAGAAGTTTTCTTTGGTGGGGCCTATCTGAATTGATGCCATCTAAAATTCTTTGTGTGAGGTTTGTCAGAAGAGTGTTTGTGGAGTGTAGTGGCCTAAAACCGTGTTGTGAGTCAGCAAGGGGAATATGTGGTGTGACAAGTTTAAGTATTAGGCGTTCAATGACTTTAGAGGGGGTGCAGAGAAGTGTGATTGGACGGTGCGATGTTGGGATTGTTGGGTCTTTGTTCGGTTTTGGAATGGTGATTATTTTACCATGCTTCCAGATGTCGGGTATAGTGTTGTGTGAATAGCTGTAGTTTGCAATGTTTGTGAGTGCGTGTATACCTTGTGGTCCAATGTGTTTTAGGTGGATGTTGCTTATGTTATCAGGGCCACAGGCAGATGAGTGCTTGAGACTATGTATTATGAGTTTTGTCTGACTGTCTATGAAGGGTATATAGTCTGAGTCTGTGGGAAAGTCTTTCTTACGTCGAATGGTGCGTCGGTCGTCAGGGTGAGAAGTGAGATGGCTTGTCTGTGCAAAATGACGTATGAGTGCGTTTGCTTGTTGTCTGTTTGAGGGTAGATTATCTGTTGTTGTGATTATTGCTGCGTGAGAGCGTGTAGTGTTACTGTTGGATAGTGTAATGCTGTTGAGTGTTTTGTACAATTTGCTGGTGTTTGTTTTGTGATCAAGTGTATTGATAAAGTTTTGCCAATTTTGTGTTTTTTGTTCATGTATTTTAATGGCAATCACAGTGTTTAGCGTTTGTATTTGGTCTGCTATGTTTTGAGGGATAGGTGTGGGGGTACCGTGTTTAAGTGTGTCACGTTGTCTGATGAGGCTTTGGATTTCTGGTGTGAAGTTGGGGTTGTGTGATTTTCTGTTGCCTCTAGGGATGTATCTCTTGTCTGCATTTTGTATGATTGTATTAAAAGTGTGCACAGCATTGTTTATGTTTGTGATTGGTGTACTGTTAAGTGTTTCAAAATGTTGTTCTGTCTCTTCAGTAAAAGCTTCCCAGTTAGCTCTCTTGTAATTGGTGTAAGTGTGTCTGTGGCCGACTGGGGTGCATCTTGTTTTGGTGGTGATGATGATTGGAAGGTGGTCAGAGCCAAGGGTTCCGACCACTCTCCATGATGTTGTTGGGGTTAGGCAGGGGGAGCAAAAGGTGATATCAGGAGAGGAGGGAGTGTAGAGGGCTTGGTGTGGGATATGTGTATGATTATGTGTGTTGTTCATGATAGTCAATGCACCTTGTTGTAAGCCATGGTGCTGTGGGATATTTGATTAGAAAACAAAAACTTAAGCAACAGTTATTTGATTGATTGTTTAGTTTTCTATGATAAACCATACCGTTTGAAAGAAATATTAATGGATATTGCAACCTGTTTATCTGATTTGTTGTAAAATTGAAATAGAAAATCACGAAGCCCTTGAAATGTATTTTGTCTTGAAATTTTCTAGGTTACTATTATTTGTTATGTTCTTGATTAAGAAATATCTGATTAGTATTGGTGTGGCTACCTCCCCAGTATGGGTGAAGAAGCCTTTTGATATATAAAGATGTATAAGTATTGATGTACTTACTAATTTCATGTTTTGTTTTTCAGTATGGCAAGCTGAAAAAAGAAATGAAGAATAATTCACTAATGGAATGTCTGTTGAAGTCTACCTTTTAATTGTACAGAAAATGTGGACATGCTGAAATTAATATTCTTCATTTCACAAGATAAATATCAAACATGGAAATGTACCCAGTGCCAGTGGCAGAATGTGTGTATTTGAAGTTCCTTGATTTTTTTGTGAAGTGACCTTAGAAAACTTGAGACCATGTGAAAATGGTCGAACCTCGGCAAAAAAGGGTGAAGATGCCACCCACTGGTGGGGGGGCAGAACTTATCTTACCACGTCGAGACCTGGAAATTGTTCATAACCAACTTGTGAGGAAATGTCTCTGTGCTCTACATCTGCCAGATCTTCTACACACTCTTACTGTTTGCAATGAGTGCTTTTCAACTCAGGATGCATCCCGTATTGCTCAGATGCGGGATGAAACCTTGCTGTACATTAGTATGCTTACTCTCTTTTTTGAGGTATCTCTTCGACAGCAGAGCAGGGGTGTTCTTTGCTCTCGTATAAGTGAGGTTGTGGAAGCAGGGGCTAATAATGAAGGTGATGTCCTGAATATCCTTTATGGTTTCATGGGGTTAGAGGATAAATTTGTTAGTTACTCAGCCTCAAGAGCATTATCGTCTTTATTGCTCATGCTGCGAGGAAGAGCCTGTGAAATGGTGTTTGAAAAGCTGGTGAGCAATATTGCCCATTCTGAAAATATGTTAGAAGTTGGACACTCTCTAGAGGTTGTACGAAGGGTAATTGAATGGAAAGATCTTGATGAACACCCACTGGAGAGTACAGACACTGATGGGCAACAGCCTCCTGAATGCAATAGAAGGAGGCTAGGTCCTGCAGACACGCAAGGTGTCAATGAAATCAAGTACATTGGCACAAGAAAGTTGGACTGTAAGTGGTTCATTTTAGTGCCTCGATTGACACAAATGGTAAACGAGTACACAGTAGAAAAGGAACATGTGATTGTGTCTTTTCTAACTCTCTGGGAATCTTTGATATCTGTAAAAGCCAATCTATCGGTAACAGATACAAAAGAGTTTTACTCAGGTTTAGAACGTTTATTAATCCCATTAACTAGACAGACTCATCCTATTGTTTGGAGAAAAGTTCTTGATCTTTATAACGAGGTGTTGTGTTATGGGAGTACGCTGGCCCTCCAAGACATTCTGGCAGAAGAACCATGCAATCTTGCACATCTCCTAATCCGTGCCGTAAAGGATAGGAGATTCCTGGAGTGCGTGCCTTGTGGGGGGTCAGCGGGACCAAGTTCAGTAGCAAGTCATGGTTCTATTTTAGCAAGTATGGATACTATTAGTGATGAATCTGAAAATGGGGCGAGTACAAGCACAACTAGGGCAGAAAATGAAAGCGAACAAGGGGACAGAACGTTACTATCAAAAGTGGTTTTAGTGTTACTGAAAGCTATTGCTGTCACTGTGAAAGAAACCAGATGCGACTCATCATCAGAAAACTCGTCAAGATCTGGAGGTTCTGGTTCAGAGGACATGGACATGGCCATCATTGAAAGAAGCCTACGGGAAGTTATCCGGAAGTTAGATACCTTTGTCAAGTCCAAAATGCCCTTCCATCCAGAGGCTAGAGTGGCAGAGTGGATGGTGAAGCTGTTTGAGGATCAAGATGATTGGCTGGTGGAGTCAATGGTCTGTGGGCTTGATATCTGTACTGGACTTGGCCTTCGAATCAGGTGTTTATGTGTGATTTTGTTGTTGCATTTGAATATAAAGTATGATATAGTAATTTAAGAGCAATGAACTTATATTTGTATTGTATATTTTACTACTGGTAATTTCTTTCTTTGTTGTTGTTACATTAGGCTCAGGTATTGAACTTAATGTTAAACATTCCATAAGTACAGGTTCATTTTCTTACAGTATTGCAATTTTAGTGTGCATCTTTATTTTATTGTATTTTTCAGTAAAAGTACATTAATGTTATTGCATTCTCACAATCAGTAGTTTGTAGAGGGATAATGAGATTTTGATCAGATGTATGAACATGAAATATGATGATACACATTTTAATCTCTGGTGTCGAGTAACATTAGACCTTCTGTAAACATCCTAATTGGGAAGAATCCTTGGCCATTAATTCTGAAGAGTAGATTTTCGTACTTATAAACTTAGATACAGACTTAACCACAAACTTTATAATACAGTATAAGAATAGTAGGACCAATAAAGCACAAGAATAGGTACAATTGGATACAGAATTTTTTAAGTACATATATATATATATATATATGTATATATATATATATATATATGAATGTAGTAGGTCTTGAAGGATTCTATTAGGTGTAGTTAGTAAGGTGCATGGGAGTGTGTTAATTGAGAGGATTAGGAAAATCAGTTATCCAATCAGACATATTCAAACTGCCCCAGATGCAACCACCACACAAGAGGACACACAACACCTCATACTCTAATATCACACACTAACAATCCCTAGGCAGTAACACAATATATCTTTCCTGAGTGACTTGTGGTCCAGTCCAGAGGCCATTGCCATTAATTGAAGGAAGTAGGTCTTCTGGAATATAAACCACTCGGAAAAGATGTTTTATGTTGTCAGGATAGGGCAGCATTGATTGAGGTGCTCTGTATCCTCTGCATGGTGATTGCATCAAGGGCAGACCATTGTTAGGCCGATTCTTTGTTAGTACTGTTGTAATGTCGGGTCATGACCTGAATATAATTGTAATAGTTTGGTTTTTACTGTCTTGGGAGTGATTTCATATATATACCAAAGGCCTTTACCCCCTTACAAGGGAGGTAGCAAAAAAACAAGGGCATAAAATTCATTCCCACCCATTCCATCCCCACATACTCCACTCCCATTCCATCCCCACATACTCCACTCCCATTCAACCCCTTCCCTCCTCTTTTCTTGGATGATGGGTCATCCCTGCATCTCGCCCATTGCACAGGGTTAGAAGCAGTGTTGCAAAACAGCACATCCATAGCAAGGCAGTTTTATTATATCGGCAATCCCCCCCTCTCCATCCCCTCATGCACAAAAAGAGAAGATGGGGAGAAATTCCTTTGGGCTGTGTCAAATTATAATTATATTTCACACATACACCCCCCCCATCCCCCACCCACTCCTTTTCATGCATCACAGTATCATCCATACACAATCATTCTCCATTCACCCCTATCTTCTGTTTTCTTCCGTCCATCCTCAACAAATATTCTCCTCATTCCCTGTGCCCCTTTTACCCCATCCATCCATCTCATCCTTGGTTGCCCCCTCATGTTCACTCCACCTACCTCTACCTTCCACACCTCTTTTACTAATCTTTGTTCATTCATTCTTTCCATGTGTCCAAACCATCCCAATACTCTTTCATCAACCCTATCTCCCAACTCCCTTTCCACCCCTGTTCTGCTCCTCACCTCCTTGTTTCTCATTCTATCCATCCTAGTAATCCCTATCATACTTATCAGGCACCTTATCTCAAACACATTCAAATTCCTGTCTTCCTCTCTATGTTCCATGTTTCTGCTCCATACAGTGCTGTTGGCACAATCACTCCTTCATACAATCTCCTCTTAGCATTCATTCCCAAATGCCTATTTCTCATCACACTTTTTAATCCTCCAAACCATTTACGTGCTTCTCTCAATCTACATTCTACCTCCACCTCTACTCCTCCCTTTCTTGCCACATTTGCACCCAAGTATCTAAAACTATCCAGTACCTCCAGTCTCTCTCCCTTAATACTTCCAGTCTGCTGCCACTTTCTCCCCTTGTACATCTCATCACCTTACTTTTAATCACATTTATCTTCATTTTCCTTCTTTTGCACACTTTCCCAAACTGTGTCACTAACTTTCTCAGACCCTCCTCTGATCCTGTCACAAGTGCAGTGTCATCAGCAAACAACAACTGGCTTATTTCCCACTTTTCTCCATTTTCTTTAACCATCTCCAATCACTGACCCATTACCCTTGCATTTACATCCCACACCACTCCATCCATGTATAAATTGAACAGCCAAGGTGACATAACACATCCCAGGTGATGTCCCACCTTTATCTCAAACCATTCACTCTCTCCATTTCTGATTCTAACACAGGCTCTACTGCTCTTGTAAAAACTCTTGACTGATCTGAACAGCTTTCCTTTCCTTCTATCCCATATATCTGCAATACCACCCACAGTGCCTTCCTGTCTACCATCATAAGCCATCATGAGAAAGTAAATAAGATTCTAGGAATGATTGCATGATCTTTTGACTTCAAAATTCCATCTCTCATTAACAGATATATAAATTGTTAGTTTGTCCACATTTGGAATATGGTATTTCTGTATGGTCCCTGAATCTCATTAAAGATATTGACAGATTTGAAAAAGTACAAGAGTGAGCTACAAAACTGATTCCATATATCAAAAATAAATCATATGAAAATCAACTAAAACATATGAATCTGTTTTCCCTAAAAAAGTGTAGACTCAGAGGTGACTTAATACAGGTCTTTAAGATTGTAAAAAGGAATTGACAACATCAAATGTGACAATTTTCACACTGAATGAGAATCCGACAAGAAATAATGGTCTCAAACTGTCAGGAAATATATTTAATTTGGAAGTGGGTAGAAACAACTTTGCCAACTCTGTAGTTAATGAGTGGAATAAATTTAATGCAGAGGCAGTGCAATGTAGTTCAGTTCGAAGCTTTAATATTCATTTAGATAAATGCCTAAGCAAGATGCTGTAGATGACTGCCATTTGTTTTATATTATTTGTTTATTTGTTATTATTTGTTTGTTTATTATTATATGCTTGATTTTCATTTATTATTAGTTATATGTCAATTTATTATTATTTACTATTTACCTTTTTGTTTATTATACAACTATACCTATGCATTTATTTATTTATCATTATTATAATTTTTTGCATCCAACCTAGTTATGGACCAAAAGGTCTCCTGTTGGCATGCTCTGCCTTTGTAAATCCTTTGATAAACATCCACAATAATGACAAGAAATGGCTGACAAACTACATAGCTGATAGATAATGGAAGTAACTGGAAACTGCCAAATTTCTGTGGCTAGAAGTACAGTGAGACCTCTCATTAATGGACATTAATTAGCTGTGTTTATGGTGTTTTTGCTGTGTTTTTGGTGTTTTTGGTGCTGTTGTTTAGTGCGTGCAATCACTATGCCACCCAAAAACCACTCTGTTGATGAGAGGTAGTACTGTATGTACAATGGAATCCACTAAGGAACAGTACTCTCACCAAATGAACATCTTCATAAGTAATCACCCAGCACCAGATCCAGAATGTAACCCCAAAGCACTCGCCTATGCTGATGACCTGACAATGATAAATCAGTATAGCAAATACTAAATAGCTGCTAAGAACACAGGCATACTTAGACTAGAACTATAGCTTAGAAATAGTAGAACAGAGGCTTCCTCGTAGAAATCATTAGTAATATTCATCACTTGAGACAACCATGAATCAAAGAAATATCCAAAAGTAAAATTAAATGCCTATTAAGAAAAAAAAAACTATGCCAACAACAGATGGACAAGGCCTTTGGTCGCTACACTGAGCAGTGTAATACTGCAGTAATTGTTGCAGCCGTGCTGTTACTGTTACCCTTAACCCTGCCCCATATTGGAATGATCAAACTCTTTTCGTAGTCGGAGGGAATGTTACCACACTGCCAAATAGCATTCTTGATCACATGAAACCCATAGATCATTGCCTCACTGTGGGCTTTCAGGAGCTCTGCGCTAATGTTGCAGTTGCCAGGTGCCTGTCCATCCTTCAGCAGTGAAACTTCAGAGGACATTGTCATCTGCTGGTGGATCAACAACCATCACCTGAACACCAGCCAGGAGAAGCAGGTTGCATGTAGGGTTAGACATATACAACTGTTCAGAATGAGCTCTACACCCACCCATGTCTGATGCTAATAGTCCATCAGATGTTCAGACAGTGCTCACCAGGGTCACAGATTTAGGGCAGAGTTTCTTCAGGGCTTGGTAAGCAGGTCTGATGACCTACACATTGAAATGACCCTTGACACCCTCAGTGATTACCCCAATATACCTCTCCTTATCCAATCTTCAGTGTCTTACATGATGCCGATGCCACAGCACTTTATGACCTTGGAAGCTGTACAATGTACTCCTTGGCAATTTTCAGAGTTTCATGTGTGGAGATATCCCACAGCTATTTGTGGTCTTCAAGGGCACTAAGCACTTAAAATTGATTGGAGACTGCCATTACATATACCTGGGCATCCTGAGCTTATCCAGATTAAATCCTGGTGCTGGTGTGCTGCTTTCCTGAACAATGATAAAGAGAACAGAATGAAAAGAAATTGTGTTGTGAAAGACAGTTAGTGCTGGGCTTTTTCCAGAAACCAGGTGCCAACAAATCACTCAAAACAAACCATTATGAATAATACCTGGATGCACTAAAATCATCTCAATAGAAGATATACACTCCAATGCCAAAATCTTTCCCACAGAGCAGCACATGGACATTGTGAAGTGAGTATGAATTGTTAGAAAGAAGGGTATGAAAACCAAAAACAATCTCTCCTGTTTAAAGTCAAAACATGCTTTGAGTTGGCCACTCCCCTTACAAGGGAAAAAAAAGGCCAGTAGGGTAGTATAAACATGGTATCAAGCAATCACTCCATTGCCCCAGGTTTCTCTTGCAGGAGATCTTTGGCTCCCATGTAACTGGCAAGAGCCATGTAGTCAGGGTAGACACCACGTGAATATAAAACCTTTATTAACAGTATGTTTTGCTTGTTGAAGCTTTTTAAAGTACATAGATGCAGAATAAGACCTCTAAAGTATTTACGTCATGGAATGGATGAGGAATTGAGTGTCTCCTCTTCATCCATTCTAGGATGTATAAATAGCTTATAAGTTGTATTCTGGATCTATGTACTTGAAAATGATTAAATGAGCAAAATGTTGGTCTACTACTCTGACCATTTTGTTGGCAGTTGCCTTTTTAAATCAGCAGGCACTTGATTGAGCCATACATCACTGAAGGAAGAAATGTTGTGTAGGTATGGCTAGTTTGGGACAATGTGAGGTGATGTATTAAGTGTCTCCTGTGTTATAATTGCAGCTGGGGTAGTTTGTTTCTGTAGCCAGGCCTGATCTGTTCTGGTGCTGTATGAAGGGGCATACATACATACATACATATACCAAAGGCTTTTTCCCCCTTACAAGGGAGGTAGTCAAAAAACAGAGTGATAAAAACCACTCCCACCCATTCTATCTCCACATACTCCACTCCCACCCACCCCCTTCCCCTCCTCTTATCGTGGCTCCTGGATGACGTGTCATCCCTGCATCTAGCTTACTGCCCTGGGTCAGAAGCAGTGTCGCAAGACACAACACATTCACAGCAAGACAGCTTTGTTAAATTGGTGACCCCTCATCTCTGTCCTCCCATGCAGAAATGGAGAAAACTGGGAGAAATCCTTTTGGGCTGTGTCAATTTATTTTTCACGCATAACTTCCTCACCCCCATCCCCCATCCACTCCCCCAGCATCACCCATACACAACCATTCTCCATTCACCCCTATCTTCTGTCTTCTCCTGTCCATCCTCAACAGACATTTCCCTCTTTTGCAATGCCCCTTTTACCCCATCCATCCATCTCATCCTTGGTCGCCCCCTCATGAAGGGGCAAAAACTTGGGTATTTATTGTCACCTATTCAGGTGTTCTGATATGCATTCTTACATGGTGTTTATATTCATCATTATTTATTAAAGTCCCTCCCTCCTCAAATGAAGTATCATGAAATATTCTAGATTTGAAAACATCCAATTTCAAGAGAATACACACTTATAACTAATGCTTCTATCCTTAGGGACAGTATTATGCAGAAGCAATTTAATCATAAAAGTTGTAAAGGAGTTTAAGAGAGTAGTAGAAGGAAGGGATTTTAGAAGTTGAGATCAGTATTCATCTTTGAGTTGAAATTAATCACAAATCATAAAAGAATCTTGGATGACTCTAGGTCATACATGTATCACTTAAGTCTTATGTATTGACAAACAAAAATTATTTAGTCAACATCCAATATAGGGAGTTCAGAATCTGCTGCACTTGCTTATTCTTACTTTTACTCCATTGACACTCGGTCCACTTGTTGACCCATATCCACTCATGACGGGACTTTCCATCCCTTTTTTTCCACTAGTTGGAGCCATTCATTCAGGTTTCCTCCACTGATGCTCATGTCCTCCTATAAACAACTCCAATCCTTCCTCAGCCGATCCAAAGGCCTCCTTCTGATTACCTCTTTCATAAATTTCATAGGCATCTCTTCATTCATTTGTGCCATGTGTCCTGCCCACTGGAGTTTACCTGTCATATTACAATGCAGGAGGTGCTAAGATAAGAGGGAGGGTGGAGGGGGGAGTGTATTTAGGGGTGGATTGGGTGGGAATGGTTTTATGCCTTTTTCTTTTTGGCTACCTCCCTTGTAAGGGGGAAAAAGCCTTGTTATATGTATGTATGTATTACAATGCAGATGTTGGGCTGTCCAGTAATATCTCTTGAATTCTCTGTTGTGTCGTCTTCATTCATTTATGTCTATCTACTGTACTTATGGAATGGTTATTTGCTTTTCTCAAAGAATGATGACTACCTTGGCCAATAATATATTCAGTTTTTAGGAAATATCAGCATCTCTGTTGCCATTACTTGTTTTGAACAAAGAAATTGATGATTTGTAATGCATAAATCTTTTAATTTTCAGACAACATCCTGAGTTCCATGCTTGTGTCAACCCCCACACCACATTCATGGTATTTTTGGATACAATATGCCATGACCATGATGTGCTTCTAGATCTTCTGGTTTCCAACGAGACTTCTTTCCTTCTCTATTTGCTGCGCTACCTCAAATTCATTCGGAGAAATTGGGAGGAGTTTACTAGCCATTGTGGGCGACGTCTTGATGAGGTTATGACTGTTTTAATTCGATTACGTTATGCTATTGATCGACTGGTGTCCAAAAACCTGTTTCCATATAATATTAGCCCTGTGTTAAAGTTGCTTGAAAAGTGTGAGGATATGTATGAGGTGAGAAATTGAGGTTTGTATCTGATTAGGCATTGTTTAAAGAAACTTGAAGGATATCATCGGACTCATGTAAGAAATACGATAGAAGTGATTTGACATTGGTTTATTAATCATTTATGATTTCAAACTTTTCATTTGCTCTTCCCCATTTTTAGGATGTATATGAATCAGAATGTTGTGATAACTTATAAAGATGAATTTCACTTTTTATTTCTACCTTAATGTAAATATTGTAGTATATAATGATTATTTCACATTGAAACTGTTCTCTCTTCTAATGTAGTTTCATTGAATCATGGTTGCCATTTTCCGAATGTGATTCATTAGAATTATTTTGAAGTACCTATGTAATTATATATTTTCATATATATTTGAAGGTTTGGGTCGGAACTGAGAGTGTCACACAAATTGCACTTTGAGATATTTGGCTAGCATACGCCAAATGTAGATAATTGGATTTGCAAAGAAACTGGACAAGTTTCACTTGTATCTAGTATCATGAAGAGTAATTCAAATTTTGGGTGAAAACTTTAGTATAATGTACTAAAGTAATGGGACCGATGACAGCTATCTGCAAGTGGCAGTCCTACAAGATGGACATCAGAGAGGATCCTCTCCCAGTTACCAGTCTTAAAAACCTGTCAACACCCTTACCTCTGTCAGGAGGTGCAGACCAGAGGGGCTGACGCTTGGTCTTTGGACGAGACCCAAGATCTCTTAATCATCTTCAACTCTGCTCTCTTCCTACTCGGTACTACTCTAAGCTGGTGACAGAAACAATCGCACACAAATCAACATTTCCTCCAAGAGAGATTTGCGGAAAGCCCTAGAACTATTGCCAGCTTCTGTGAGGCTGCAGGTTTCCAGTCCATGAATTTAGGCAATAATTATTATAACGGTATTAACGATTTGGTCCAGTAGAACATGGGGAGTTGTTTTATGTCATATAATGTTTTTAGTTCTGTTATTGACCAGTGATAGGTGCTTGCTTGTAGTAGCCCTGTGAAAAAGGATATCAAAGAATCAATTCCCATCAGCACCCATGCCTCCATTAGGTGGTGTAGCTCTTGGTCTCAAGGCAGGACCCAAAATCTTTCTTCATCAATTTGCACTTTTCTTCAGTGATTTCACATAAAACTATCAAGTAATGATTGCTTTCCTTTTTCCTCCACATCTTCCTCCCCTCCTTTTCCTCCTGCTGCTCCCTCTCATCCTGCTCCTCCTTTTCCCCCCTCCCTTTCTCCTTCCTCCCCTATTTTTCCTCCTCCTCCATCTTTTCCACTTCCTGTAATGATATGGAAACAGATCCACACTAGTACAACCCAAACAAGTCTTCAAAATTTCTTTCCAGAAAGGTCTTTGGGAGTGCCTGAGGCCACTGTGGGTTCGCAGTCACTGAAACTTGAGGCAACAATAATCATTTAGTTATGTCAATAATCAGAGCATAACACAGATTCCATAAACCATGAAAATAATACTCTTGTTCACAGAAGTATTTATTCACATCCATTACAGTATTCTCCATAGGTTTCAGATTGATATTTTTGTATTTATCTTAGGATGTATTTATGACTGAGAGAAGCAGGCCTTTCTGGCTAAAATTGCATCTTGAATGTTCTATGAATTGTTATTATTGCACAACTTTTGTCCTTTATTACTTTAATATTGTTGATTATTATTTATAATAATCATTAGATATTCAGTAATCTTTTGTTTGAAACCATACAATTATCAATGCAGTTCAGCTTTGATATGATAGTGTTATTTATTATACTCATGTTTTTTTTTCTTTACTTTTTTTTTCTACATAATCATCTTTTGTACCCTTATAATTTTCTGAATTTAACTAACATAATTGTTATTTCCACGGCATGTAATCTTCAAGTCACACCTGGGCTTGGTGCTCTAGTCTGTTTATTTGTGCCATTGCTTGTGTAGGAGACAAAAATATGTTACAACTTTTGTCACTTGTCAAGATCCAGGGAAGACTCAGTATTTCATTCACCGATTCGTCTTCTATAAGTTCCACTTTGTGATTACAGTAATTGTTGAAGGAGAAAGGTTTGTTACCATAGGTAACTTCAGTATAAATTTTGTGGCATATGTACTTTGATATCTTGGGGACTGGTATATAGTGGGAATACTATTCATTTGTGTACATGTGAAATTTTCGTTTGATTACACCATTTAGTAACTCTACAATTTTTAGTTCATTATGTTTTGCATGAGTTATTAGGCAGTGTTTTTTATGTTTTTTGTTAGTCATAGAAATATTTAATTTTTACTGCTGTAGAAGTATCCAATCAAAAATTTATGTACAAGAATTTTCTACCTCCCTCTTAAGGTGGTTATTTTGTGTTCCACTTCCCCCATTGTTATTTGCATATCTTGCATGTTATGCATTTGCTGTCTTATCCTGTAAATGATCAATCATATGGCTGTATGGGACCATGGGGACCCTTAGCCGCCTTTACATTCTCATGAATGGATCTGATTGTCTTGAGGGACCAGACCATCTACTTAATGTTCTCATTTATTGGAGGACATAGGATTACATGCCTGTGCTTTGTGTTGTACACACAAAAACGATGAAAATGTAAATTAAAGAAAGCTTGTTTATAATTCAAGTTTCACTATCCTTAGAGTGAATGGGAAATGTGTTCAATGTCAAGATAAAAGTGTTTATGCATTCAGAGAAGTTAGGCAATGATCCATCAATCAATCTGTTGCTCCTTGTCTCTTGCAGAAGACCTGTGGCCTTTGGGTAACCAGCAACAGGCTCTGAGTGGATCCGCAAGTCACTCAGGAATAATATATTGTGTTGTTGTCTAGGGATTGTTTGTAGGGGGCATTATAGTATGAGGAGGTGTTCTGTATCTTCTCTGTAGTGGTTTCATCTGGGACAGTTTGAGTCAGTGGCTGGGTATATTCTGTGTTAGTACTGCTTCTGACCCAGGGCGGTGGACAGGATGCAGGGATGACCCATCATCCAGGAGGTGCCAAGATAGGAGGGAGGGTGGAGGGGAGTGGAATATATGGGAAATGAAATGGGTGGGAGTGATTTCTATGCCTTTTTCTTTTTGGCTACCCCCTGCGTAAGGGGGAAAAAGTACTTTCAGTGCTGAAGTATCCTGAGTGCAAGGAGGTATGGGCATTGATCTATAAATATAATCACTCGTTAATGATAAATGATTTTATTAAGATTAGGGTAAAAACTTATGTCAACACTGTCAACTTCGATCATTACCTATTTTTCTTAGTTGGGAGAAGGAGTAGATTTTTTTTCCCCACCATGAGGAGTTGCTTCAACACCTCTACATGGTGCTCACTGGTAGTGACTCCTACCAGGGAAGTCAATGCTAACTGTGAGGTAGTAGCTGAGACTTGAAAACATAAAGTAGACTCTGTGATACCTTTTCCTCATCACTTTCTACTAAATCAGCAGTATCTTCACTTTCCCCTTTTACTAACCTCATGAGAATAGCACACTGATGGCACAAGTGGTAGGGCTAGGAGAAGGTGATCTCTGGAAGTCTCTAGTCATAATTGTAGTGTTAGTTTTACAAGTCCAGTGGTCACCCTGTACTAGGATCAAGCAACAGTATGGTTTAGCAACTGTCTACACATACAAGCACCATTTTCAGGATCCACTCTGATCATTCTATATGGGGAATGAGCAAGAAAAGGTGTCCTAAACCTAGCTACCACTTTTTCCAGCTGGCTGGGGAGCAACTCCATATCTGTGGCCACAATAATGAAACAAATCAACCATCAGGTGAAAAAGAAGGAGCAGCAGTCCTCCCAGGTTCATTAAACCACCACTGCTGCCCCTTGGCTGCTCTCTGTAATAACCCCCCCCCCCCTCCCACACACACACACACAATCTCCTCCAACCACACACACAAAGCAGGGCAGTGAGGTTTCTGTAGAGAGGACACACATACACATACTTATACATGTATGTATATATATATATATACATGTATATGTATATATATATATACATGTATATATATATATATATATATATATATATATATATATATATATAAATATATATATATACATACATACAGACACCTCCATTTGGAAAAATGAAAAAATTGGACCGCCTTCAAGGCACACCATTGCTTCATCCATTTATGACTAATCTTCATTAATTCCTATCATTTGCACTCTCTCCTTTGTTCAACAGACACTTTTGCATCCAAATCCAAAAGTCAAACAGACATATTACTACAGACCTAGGAGAGCCAGGGACACTTTTTTTTTTTTTTTTCAACGGCACAGCAAGGACGCCAAGTCAGATAAGGGTGCCAGTGTGACTATGGTCGCAAAAGATCGCTAGTAAGAATAAAATTCTCAAACCTCCAGCAAGGTCCTCATCTGGTTAAGACTGGGAGGAAGGACTTTTGCTCACTCGAATTCTGCGCCCCCGCAAATGACGTAAAACACATGATCGCTTGGAGAAATGTTGGGGGTGAGTGGGGCAGTTTGAGAACACGAGTCTGATTGGCAGGCACTGATGCAAGTTCAATTTAAAACAGAGTGGTATCGGTCATTCCTGGGTCAGTACGGAAGATCCATTCTCGAAGGTGGCCGAGAGTCAGAACTAATGAGATCCATCTTCCAACGGCTTTGCCGTTACCTCACTTGAAGAGGGTCTTCCTCCAGCAGGCTTCTGAGATCCGGGCTAATTGAACCTGACGATCTACTGCCAACCTCGATCCAAACTTAAGTAGAAAGCTCTTTTTCAATCTGAAGGTGCTGACCGGCAAGGTGAGGGATCCCTGAAGGAATATTGTTTCTAGAAGAGGTTGCTGAAGACGCACGGTTGAAGACTTCCCTCACTCTAGCGACGTTCTTTGGAGGCCTCGAAGGAGCGAGGGTCATGAGGGTAAAGGTCATCTCGCAGACACAAATTGGATGAACGTGACCTCAGCTGACCGAGAATGAGGTCACGACCAGATGATGATGTGTGGAGACCATTTTGAGTGGTTCTTTAATATTTTCATTGTGTAAATATGAATAAACAAATAAGTAAATAAATAAATAAATGAATACATAGAAATTATATTAAAATTAAAATCCTGTGTCTCCATGTATGTTGTGTGTGTGTGTGTGTATTTACCTAGTACTTTACAGGAAGGGGAGCTATGATTGTGGTGTTCCGTCTTCATATCTCGATTTATCTAGACTTTTTAAATTTGTGTAATGTTTTTGCAGGAGAAATAGTTTTTGGAGGAGAAATAAGGAAGGATGAAGTGAAGGCAGTTGTTAAGATGATGAAAGCAGGTAAGGCACCTGGTCTGGATGGATGCCATGCAGAATGTCTAAAAAAAGGAGGCACAGTGATGGTGGACTGGCTGGTGAGGTTATTTAATGTTTGCTGGAGAGAGGGTAGAGTGCTGGAGGACTGGAGGAGTGCCTGTATAGTTCCACTTTACAAGGGAAAAGGGGACATGTGTGAATGAAGTAGTTTCAGAGGGATTAGCTTGTTAAGTGTAGTTGGGAAGGCTTATGGGAGGATCTTGATTGAGAGGATTAGGAGAGGAACAGAGGGAGTAATTGGTGAGGAACAGTGTGGATTTAGGATGGGTAGAGGTTGTGTAGATCAGATTTTTGTGGTAAGACAGATATGTGAGAAAGCTATAGGAAAGGGGAAGGATGTTTTTTGGGCTTTTATGGATCTGGAAAAGGCTTACGATAGGGTAGACAGAAAGGCACTGTGGGAGGTTATGCAGATATACGGGATAGGAGGAAAGCTTCTAGGAGCTGTCAAGAGTTTTTATGAGAGTATTAGAGCTTGTGTCAGGATTAGAAATGGAGAGAGTGAGTGGTTCGAGGTAAAGGTGGGACTTCGTCAAGGATGCGTTATGTCACCCTGGCTGTTCAACTTATACATGGATGGGGTAGTGTGAGAGGTAAATGCAAGGGTAGTGGGTCAGGGATTGGAGATGGTTTAAAAAAATGGAGAAAAGTGGGAGGTGAGCCAGCTGTTGTTTGCAGACGATACTGCGCTTGTGGCAGGATCGGAGGAGGGATTGAGGAAGTTGGTGACAGAGTTTGGGAGAGTATGTGATAGAAGAAAGCTAAAGATAAATGTGTGTAAAAGTAAGGTGATGAGATGTACAAGGGGTGAAAGTGGCAGTAGACTGGAAGTGAGCATTAAGGGAGAGCAACTGGAGGAAGTGGATAGTTTTAGATACTTGGTTGCAGATGTGGCAGGAAAAGGTGGAGTGAAGGTGGAGGTAGAATGTAGATTGAGAGAAGCGAGTAAATGCCTTGGTGGATTAAAGAGTGTAATGAGGAATAGACATTTGGGAATGGATGCTAAGAGGAGACTGTATGAAGGAGTGATTGTGCCAGCAGCATTGTATGGGGCAGAAACATGGAACATAAGAGAGGAAGAGAGAAGGAATTTGAATGTGTTTGAGATGAGGTGTCTGAGAAGTATGATGGGGGTTACTAGGATAGATAGAGTGAGAAATGAGGAGGTGAGGAGGAGAACAGGGGTGGAAAGGGAGTTGGGAGATAGGGTTTGTTCTTACAACCTTTTAAATCCCCCATATTGTTAATCAAGCGATCTTCTTTGTCACTGTCATCTATCTCATTTATTGACCTGAATACTGCAACCACATCACCTCTTTCTCTTCGATCTTTTAAAACGTGTATTTACCTGATTGTATTGACTTAATTGCAGTATATGGGAAAGGAGCAACGTTCATAGGGTCCCGTCTCCTACGCTCCAATTTTTTTTTATATCTAGCCTCAAATTCATGTACATTTCCAACTTAAACTATATCACTGATCTTTGTTTGTCATATTTAGATTTAAATCCATGTAATGTTCGAGCTTGGGGTATATCACCTAAGCTATTCCAAGTAGTCATGAATCTATATGGAAATCTGTTTTTCTTAACATGCTTTAGACATGCAATCTTTCTTAATTTGTTCCCATGACCTCTTAAAGCCATCCCATCCTTAATCAAAACGTATCTTTTGTCAATTCAATCTGTCCCCTGTAGTGACATGAATACTGTGGTCATATCACCTCTTTCTGTTCAATGCTTCAAAGTTGGTAGACCCACTGTTTTTAGTCTTTTTCTCGTATGGCTTTTCTCCCAGGTTGGGGACCATTTTGGTTGCTGCCTTTTATATTCTCTCTATATTGCTTATATTCTTCACTCTGTGTAGGGACCATACCACTGACGTATATTAGTCTTGGATAGATCAAGGTGTTGATGATTTTTTTTACAACCACCTCTTCACCCATATAGTGGAAAGTCACCGTACACGAAGCTTGGTCATAAATTTTGATTAGCAAATAATCAAGATCTAGTTAATAGTCTACATTTAGCAATTTTTTTTTAATATCGATGTGTAATCAAGAAATTAACGTGATGTACATGGTTCAACCAACTGATGCCCGGTACATTTTGAACATTGTCGTTATTTATGTGCTCGACTTCGGGGCTGGGACAAGAGAGAGTGACAACAACAGGGGGACTTCTGCCTTTTTCACCACTTCATTCTCCCACTCTTCCCCCTCCTCCCGTCCTCCTCCTCCTCCTCCTCCTCCTCCTCCTCCTCCCCCTCCTCCTCCTCGTATCTGTTGGAAGTCCATGAGACGAAGACACCTGCTCAATTCGACTTAAATGAACTGTTCTTTTAATGTAATAATTTATTAGCGTGATAATCTGACGTACTGTAACAGACGACACCATATAGATAATAAGTTGCGACAAAACTACGTTGATAAAAAGAAAGATTGAACGATATTGCAAACATGTAATGATATGGGCATTTTATTTTCAAGGTCATTTTTGGAAACGTACGCAACATCTTAGTGATATGGGGGAGATTGTATGCGTAGTTTTCCATAGCTATCACACTATCAGAAAGAATGATAATGGAACACCTGCTTAGTCGTGGGCAAGTCCAATGAAGATATATATATATATATATCTACATAGATCTTAGTTGTGAGAGGCATTTGGCTGAAGGAATATTGGTGTCGAAAAAGAGTTCACTCGGTTTCATCGCCTGTCCAGTCCACGTCTTTTTGATTATTTTTTGTTCCCTGTCGTATCAATTTCGATTTAGTTTGTCAACTCTTTTATAAGGCTCACGGATAAAATGTTTGTCGTCAGATAGACCGGTCATTAAAATTGCCACTAGGGTTGGTCGAGAGTTCAAAACCCACTCAGCCCCTCCGTATGGGATACTGAAGGTATAACTGTTGTGCAATCAACATTTTAAATATTTTATAGACACCCCTACGGACCAGGGTCACGCAACATTCTTTTGTGGATGGAGACTGGTCACACCCCCTCCCCCCCCCCCAAAAAAAAAAAAAAAACTATACTGCCCTCTTTGAGTTTCTCCTTTACCACCTATATGACTTCACCTCTTTGGCACGATGCAGTGCCCAAGGATAGAAACGCTGGTTATCACTGACGAAACACTGAGATATCTATTAGGGCGTAGAGAACCTCCATGCGGTAATTAAATCACTGAAGTGTCCACTGGTTATTACGTCGGTTGAGGCAGAAACTCGTCATCTTGTCATGGTACTGTAAAAAAAGAAGAAGAAGAAAAAAAAAATCCTGCCGCTGCACTCCATTTTAACTAGAAAGATATGATTTCCGTTGCGGAGCAGACCAAGTTTTCTGTGCAATCGTTACGGTATTTCTATTTGTAAATCGTTACGGTATTTCTATTTGTAAATAAAACTGCACCAGTTCAGAAATATTTGGGAGGTTTAGTTGCTCTGATAGTCCTTTGAAGTCTTAGTGAAGGTTACTCTCAAACGAATTAGATAGTTTGGTGTAATGAAATGTTCAAATTGTCGACATTCCTCAGCGGGTCGAGGGAGTTTTGGAAGTGGCGAGGTTCCTTCCAGCTGAATAAAATCGCCTAACATTAGACAAAACAAAATATCTAAAGGCGACAACACTCAACGGGGTAACAGGCGATT
>NC_134789.1:40538776-40561276 GCF_046742065.1 Oratosquilla oratoria
TATATATATATATATATATATATATATATATATATTGTTAATCAATTGCTTCCAGTATTTTATGCAGTCATGTGGAGCCCATGCCCCATGTTAAAATAAAAAATTCTGACATTTTCCCATAACTTTGCAAACAAAGAAACAATCAAAGTCGACCAAAATCAATACTTGCCCGCAAAGGTCGAGTAAAAGAAGCAAAGAGGAGCGGCTTTTTCAGTGCAGTTCCTGATAAAGTGAGATACAGAGTGTCTTAATTGAGTGGTTCTTAACATGAGGGCATGGAAAGAATTTAGTAAGGGGGCCATTACCTATTGTTATAAATTATACTTTTCTATATAAGTGAGGAATTACAAAAATTATCACACACACACACACACACACACACACACACACACACACACACACACACACACACACACACACACACACACACACACACACACACAGACACACACTTTCAACGAACGGACGGCTTGACGAACGCTCTGAAGAAAAGTGCAGATTGTGGATACCAACGCAAAGAGAAGTGCCTTTTTGTATTTGCAGGGGGGGGGGAATTGCTCGTGAGGTAGTGGGAAAGTAAGGAAAGAGGAGAGGGGGAGGGATTACTGGGGAAATGGAAGGTAATGAGGAGGTGGAGGAAATGGCCCTGACGGGCCGCCGGGTAGACAAAAGACCCCAAGACGAGTTGGATGATAACATGTCTAATAGGAATGTGAAGATTAGAGGTATAGATAGGAGCAATATAGCAGAAAGTGATGAGAATATTTTCAAGGGATTTAAAGAGAGTGGGGGGGACTCAAACCCCCCCCGACTGACAAGACTAGAGATGAAGGTTGATAAGGTGATCGAGGACTTGGAGAGTAGGTTAGGTCATATGAACACCATTTTAAAAAGGGTTGAAAGATTGGAAGAACTGGAAAAGGCGAATAAAAACTTAACTGATGAAATAGAAGAACTAAAAAGACAGTTAAGAGAGGTAAAGGGGGAGAATGAGGAATTGAAGAAGAATAGTAAAGAAAACAGAGAAACAATAGCTAAAGAAAGTAAAAATTGGAAGCAAACCCAAGAAGGAAATAAGATTTCATTCACTGACATAGTCAAACAGCAATTGAAAGAACATACTGAAGACTCAGTTATTAAAGTGATGAGACAAAAGGAGAATATAGTAAGGGATTTAGCAGACAAGAAGAAATGTATAATTATATTAGGAATGGAAGAGAAACACAACACAGATAGAACCACAAGAATCAAAGAGGAAAATGAAAAAGTAAGCCAATTACTAGAATCAGTTCAGGAAGATGAACCAGGAATTATGAAACAAATCGAAGAGAAATTTAGACTCGGAAAGTATAGCACAGACAAGACCAGACCAATTAAGATTAAATTCAAGTCACAAACAACGGCAGAGAATATCTTATCCAAAACAGGGAAACTAGCAACAAGTGAACAACACAAAAAGATATGGATAAAAAGAGAAATGAATAAAGAGGAAAGAGAGGAAGAAAAGCAGAAAAGACTGGAAGCTAAGACAAAAAACGAGAACAGAACGGAGTCAGAGAAAGAGAGATTCTATTGGAGAGTAGTGAACATGAAACTAAGGAAGTTCGACATACAAAAGAAAAACATAAGGGAAACAGAGAACACAATGGAAGTGGCAGAAAACTAAGAGTGTCTTACACAAATATAGATGGATTAATAACAGGATTGAATGAGCTGAATGATTATTTGAAAGAAAAAGAACCGGACATAATGGGAATTGTAGAAACAAAATTAAAAGGCCCACTACCACCCAACAGTGTAGGACATGATACATACAATTATTGGATTAGAAACAGAGAGAAAAAACAAGGGGGTGGAGTTATGTTCCTGACTAAGAAGGATATAAACGTGAAAGGTGTCATATATGGAAAGAATACAGTAGAGATGATTATGATAGAAGTGGAAGACCGAGATAAGAAGAGCAGAAAATTTGTGATCAATTATGTGCCTCCGAAAACAGCCTCATGGGAGGAGAGTGAACATAAAAGTATGTTAGAGGACACAAAGATAGCATTAATTAAAATAATGGAAGACGGAGGAAGAATAGTTATGATGGGCGACTTTAATTGCAAAGAAATCTGCTGGGAAGACATGACAGTAAAGAGTGGTGATGACTCATGGGGAAATGCTCTACTTGAGATGATTACTGACCATTCAATGACACAATGGATACAAGAGAACACTAGGTATAGAAATGAAGAAGAACCATCGAGGCTAGACTTAATAATTACATCTGAACCTAGAATAGTGGACAAGATTGAATATAAAACACCAATAGGTAAAAGTGACCACATATTGATTGAACTGGAACTTAATGAAGAAAAATATATGAAAAGAAATGAACAATATAGAAAAGGAAGAATGATGTATGAAAAAACAAACTTTGATAAAATAAGAGAATTCTTCCAACAAGAAAACTGGGAAGAAATATACAAAGAAGAAACAACAGTGGAAGAGAAATGGAATATTTTGACAAAAATTTACAAAAAAAGGAGTGGAAAAGTATGTCCCAAGACAAAAACAAGAAAAAGAATATGTAAAATGCTGGTACAACAAAAGTTGTAGGGAGTTAAAGGACAAAAGAGACAAAGCCTGGAACAGATGGAAAAAAGACAGAAGACCTGAAAAATGGAAAATATATACTGGTTATAAAAATGAATATGTACAAAAGTGCAGAGAGGAAAAAAGAAAATATGAAAAAGATGTTATAGAAAAGTGTAAAGATCAACCAAAACTATTCTACAGATTTGTAAACAATAAACTGAAAAACAAACAAGACTTAGAGAAATTAAGACAAGGAGGAGTTGAATACACTGAGGAAATGGAAATGGCAGAAATTATGAACAAACATTTTAAATCAGTGTTTACAAGGGAAAATATACAACCTGAAGAGATTGAGTGGAAGGAAAAAGTCCCCCCTATGGAAGAAATAGAAGTAACAAAGAATGAAATATTGACACACTTGGGTAATTTTGATGTCAGAAAATCGCATGGGCCAGATGAAATAGCAAACTGGATTCTGAAAGAATGCAGGAATGAACTGGCAGACAAAATACATAGCATAATAAGCAGTTCCTTAAAAGAAGGAAAAGTTCCAGAAGATTGGAAAAAAGCAAATATAGTACCTATATATAAAGGAGGAAATAAAGAAGAACCTACCAACTATAGACCAGTCTCTCTAACAAGTACAATAGCAAAAATATGTGAAAGAATTATCAAAAGTAGATGGGTAAAATACTTGGAAAAAAACAACGTACTAAAGCCAAGGCAATTTGGATTCAGACAAGGACGATCATGCGTCACCAATTTAATATGTTTCTATTCAAGGCTAATAGATATAATACAAGAAAGAGATGGATGGGCTGATTGTGCATTTCTAGACCTAAAAAAAGCTTTTGACAAAGTACCACATAAGAAGTTGCTTAAGAAATTAGAATATGAAGGAGGAATACAAGGTAAATTGCTAAATTGGATGGAAGACTTTTTGCAAGAAAGAAAAATGAGAGTAGTGATAAGAGATCAGCACTCAAAATGGAATGAAGTAATAAGCGGTGTCCCGCAGGGAACAGTTCTGGCCCCAATAATGTTTGCTATATATATTAATGATATGGATGAAGGAATTGAAAGCTATATGAGCTTCTTTGCAGATGATGCAAAATTACTGAAAAGAGTGAAAACTGAAGAAGATTGTGAATCACTACAGAGAGATCTAAATAAAGTACAAGAATGGAGTAGGAAGTGGGAGATGGAGTTCAATACAAAAAAGTGTAGTATAATGGAATTTGGAAAAAGCAAAAACAGAATAACAGGATCATATAATTTGGGAGAAGAAGGAATAAAAAAAGTAGAAAATGAGAAGGACCTGGGAGTCATTGTTATGAATAATATGTCACCTGAGAAACATATAAATAAGATTTTTGGAGAAACTTATAATTTAATAAGAACAATCAAAGTGGCATTTACATACCTGGATGAAGAAATGGTGAGGAAAATCCTAATCACCCTGATAAGACCAAGATTGGAATATGCAGCAACGATATGGTCACCAAGTACAAAAAAATGTATAAAAAAACTTGAAAGAATACAAAGAGCAATTACAAAACTGGCACCAACACTCTCAAAACTATCATATGAAGAGAGACTACAAAAACTTAAACTACAGACACTAGAGCAAAGAAGAGAGAGAGGAGATTTGATAGCTATTTACAGAATCATGAAAGGCATAGAAATTACTGATAGAGAGAATCTGATAAAATGGGATGACAGAAATACAAGAGGACACGGAAAGAAAATAAAAAAAGACAGCTATAGAAGAGATTTTAAAAAGAACAGCTTTCCTCACAGAGCAATAGACAGTTGGAACAAGTTAGATGAGAAAGTGGTGTGTGCAAAAACAATACATGAATTTAAAAATAGTTTAGATAAAATGAGATATGAAGACGGGACCTCACGAGCATAGCTCCCCTTCCCGTAAAATACAACTAGGTAAATACAACTAGGTAAAAACACAACACACAACACACACACACACACACACACACACACACACACACACACACACACACACACACACACACACACACACACACACACACACACACACACACACACACACACACACACACACACACACACACACACACACACACACACACACACACTTCAACGAATGGACGGCTTAGAAGACGTTCTGAAGAAAAGTGAAGTCTGTGGATCCCAACGCAAAGAGAAGTGCCTAGTGTTTTTGCAGGGTGGGGGGGAAATTGCTCGTGGAGTAGTGGGAACGTAGGGAAAGAGGAAAAGGGGAGGGATTACTGAGGGAAATGGAAGGAAATGAGGAGGGAGTAGACTTTGACCAGCCAGACAAGCGGAAGGTAAACAAAAGACTTAGCGAGGATCAAATGTCTAATAAAAATGTAAAGATTAGAAGTATAGAGAGGAGCAATACAGAAGAAAGTGACGAGAATATGTTCCAGGGATTTAAAGAGGGTGGGGGGGACACAACCCCCCCCCCCCCCCCCGACTGATAAGACTAGAGGAGAGAGTTGATAAGGTGATCGAGGACTTGGAGCGTAAGTTAGGTAACGTAGACTCCATTTTTAAAAGAATTGAAAGGTTGGAACAACTAGAGAAGGCTAACAGAAACTTAACTGAAGAAATAGAGGACCTAAAAAGACAGTTAGGAAATGTAAAGGAGGAGAATGAGAAATTGAAGAAGAATAGTAATGAAAACAGAGAGAAAATAGCTACAGAAGCTAAAAATTGGAGAATAACTCAAGAAGGGAATAAGGTTTCATTCACTGACATAGTCAAACAGCAATTGAAAGAACATAATGAAGACTCAGTTATTAAAGTGATGAGACAGAAGGAGAATATAGTAAGAGAATTAGCTGACAAAAAGAAATGTATAATTATATTAGGAATGGAAGAGAAACATAACCCAGATAGAACTGCAAGAATCAAGGAGGAAAATGAAAGAGTAAGCAGTTTACTAAAATTAGTCCAGGAAGATGAACCAGAAATTATAAAGGAAATTGAGGAAAAATTCAGACTCGGAAAATATAGTACAGATAAGACCAGACCAATTAAGATTAAATTCAGGTCACAAACAACAGCAGAGAAAATTCTATCCAAGACAGGGAAACTAGCAACAAATGATCAATATAAAAAGGTATGGATAAAAAGAGAAATGAATAAGGAGGAAAGAGAGGCAGAAAAGCAGAAAAGAATTGAAGCTAAGGCAAAAAACGAGGAAAGAACGGAGTCAGAGAAAGAGAGATTCTATTGGAGAGTAGTGAACATGAAAATAAAGCAGTTCGACATACTAAAGAAAAACATAAGGGAAACAGAGAATACAATGGAAGTGGCAGAAAACTAAGAGTGTCTTACACAAATATAGATGGATTGATAACAGGATTGAATGAACTGAATGATTATTTGAAAGAAAAAGAACCGGACATAATGGGAATTGTAGAAACAAAATTAAAAGGCCCACTACCACCCAACAGTGTAGGACATGATACATACAATTATTGGATTAGAAACAGAGAGAAAAAACAAGGGGGTGGAGTTATGTTCCTGACTAAGAAGGATATAAACGTGAAAGGTGTCATATATGGAAAGAATACAGTAGAGATGATTATGATAGAAGTGGAAGACCGAGATAAGAAGAGCAGAAAATTTGTGATCAATTATGTGCCTCCGAAAACAGCCTCATGGGAGGAGAGTGAACATAAAAGTATGTTAGAGGACACAAAGATAGCATTAACTAAAATAATGGAAGACGGAGGAAGAATAGTTATGATGGGCGACTTTAATTGCAAAGAAATCTGCTGGGAAGAAATGACAGTAAAGAGTGGTGATGACTCATGGGGAAATGCTCTACTTGAGATGATTACTGACCATTCAATGACACAATGGATACAAGAGAACACTAGGTATAGAAATGAAGAAGAACCATCGAGGCTAGACTTAATAATTACATCTGAACCTAGAATAGTGGACAAGATTGAATATAAAACACCAATAGGTAAAAGTGACCACATATTGATTGAACTGGAACTTAATGAAGAAAAATATATGAAAAGAAATGAACAATATAGAAAAGGAAGAATGATGTATGAAAAAACAAACTTTGATAAAATAAGAGAATTCTTCCAACAAGAAAACTGGGAAGAAATATACAAAGAAGAAACAACAGTGGAAGAGAAATGGAATATTTTGACAAAAATTTACAAAAAAGGAGTGGAAAAGTATGTCCCAAGACAAAAACAAGAAAAAGAATATGTAAAATGCTGGTACAACAAAAGTTGTAGGGAGTTAAAGGACAAAAGAGACAAAGCCTGGAACAGATGGAAAAAAGACAGAAGACCTGAAAAATGGAAAATATATACTGGTTATAGAAATGAATATGTACAAAAGTGCAGAGAGGAAAAAAGAAAATATGAAAAAGATGTTATAGAAAAGTGTAAAGATCAACCAAAACTATTCTACAGATTTGTAAACAATAAACTGAAAAACAAACAAGACTTAGAGAAATTAAGACAAGGAGGAGTTGAATACACTGAGGAAATGGAAATGGCAGAAATTATGAACAAACATTTTAAATCAGTGTTTACAAGGGAAAATATACAACCTGAAGAGATTGAGTGGAAGGAAAAAGTCCCCCCTATGGAAGAAATAGAAGTAACAAAGAATGAAATATTGACACACTTGGGTAATTTTGATGTCAGAAAATCGCATGGGCCAGATGAAATAGCAAACTGGATTCTGAAAGAATGCAGGAATGAACTGGCAGACAAAATACATAGCATAATAAGCAGTTCCTTAAAAGAAGGAAAAGTTCCAGAAGATTGGAAAAAAGCAAATATAGTACCTATATATAAAGGAGGAAATAAAGAAGAACCTACCAACTATAGACCAGTCTCTCTAACAAGTACAATAGCAAAAATGTGTGAAAGAATTATCAAAAGTAGATGGGTTAAATACTTGGAAAAAAACAACGTACTAAATCCAAGGCAATTTGGATTCAGACAAGGACGATCATGCGTCACCAATTTAATATGTTTCTATTCAAGGCTAATAGATATAATACAAGAAAGAGATGGATGGGCTGATTGTGCATTTCTAGACCTAAAAAAAGCTTTTGACAAAGTACCACATAAGAAGTTGCTTAAGAAATTAGAATATGAAGGAGGAATACAAGGTAAATTGCTAAATTGGATGGAAGACTTTTTGCAAGAAAGAAAAATGAGAGTAGTGATAAGAGATCAGCACTCAAAATGGAATGAAGTAATAAGCGGTGTCCCGCAGGGAACAGTTCTGGCCCCAATAATGTTTGCTATATATATTAATGATATGGATGAAGGAATTGAAAGCTATATGAGCTTCTTTGCAGATGATGCAAAATTACTGAAAAGAGTGAAAACTGAAGAAGATTGTGAATCACTACAGAGAGATCTAAATAAAGTACAAGAATGGAGTAGGAAGTGGGAGATGGAGTTCAATACAAAAAAGTGTAGTATAATGGAATTTGGAAAAAGCAAAAACAGAATAACAGGATCATATAATTTGGGAGAAGAAGGAATAAAAAAAGTAGAAAATGAGAAGGACCTGGGAGTCATTGTTATGAATAATATGTCACCTGAGAAACATATAAATAAGATTTTTGGAGAAACTTATAATTTAATAAGAACAATCAAAGTGGCATTTACATACCTGGATGAAGAAATGGTGAGGAAAATCCTAATCACCCTGATAAGACCAAGATTGGAATATGCAGCAACGATATGGTCACCAAGTACAAAAAAATGTATAAAAAAACTTGAAAGAATACAAAGAGCAATTACAAAACTGGCACCAACACTCTCAAAACTATCATATGAAGAGAGACTACAAAAACTTAAACTACAGACACTAGAGCAAAGAAGAGAGAGAGGAGATTTGATAGCTATTTACAGAATCATGAAAGGCATAGAAATTACTGATAGAGAGAATCTGATAAAATGGGATGACAGAAATACAAGAGGACACGGAAAGAAAATAAAAAAAGACAACTATAGAAGAGATTTGAAAAAGAACAGCTTTCCTCACAGAGCAATAGACAGTTGGAACAAGTTAGATGAGAAAGTGGTGTGTGCAAAAACAATACATGAATTTAAAAATAGTTTAGATAAAATGAGATATGAAGACGGGACCTCACGAGCATAGCTCCCCTTCCCGTAATATACAACTAGGTAAATACAACTAGGTAAATACACACAGCTTACTGGTAATGCACCGATTTCGCCGGCTAACTAAGCAAAAGGAAACATATTAATATATTCATGTTTACGTTCACCATTAATTCCTGTTTCCATCTACTGATGTGTCCAGTTTTGGAAATAAGTTGTTCGACGCTGTTCACATGTATTAATATTGCAATGAATTCGACAAGAGTAAATAAATGATTCTGTGGTTTTATTCACGATAAAAGTCTACTGTTGTCAGATGCCAGTACTAACAGTTTCAATGCTGACAGTTGAGAGTTTGTTTGAGTAAAAATGACTTTGGTTACAATGTTTTATTTCTCATATCTCCAAATATAAAATTATCTCTCCCGTCATATATAGAAAAGGTGAACGATGAACTAAGAGCTTGCAAACTTATACGAATGTTTGACATATTGTTGAAATGTTTTTAGAGAAGTCATTTTCTACTTATTCAGTTGGAGGTTGGAGGTAGGATGTGGGAGGAAAAATAGCCCAGTGTGACAGCCACTGGAGAATGGCTGTATATGGATGATGCTGTGATGCATGAGGTGGAATGGGTGGGGGGATGGCGGGGTGAGGTAATATGTGTGAGCAAAATTTGACGCAGCCCGAAGGAATTTTAATCGATCAAGCGGCGTTGTCTTTACAAGAGTATTTCGAGTCTCTTGCAAGGAAACTTGGCTGATTGTACGAAATATTTTTCTCCAGAAGTCGGAACGACTTTGAAAGTTGTGTTTGTCCTCAGGCCATACGGGAGCGGGTAGGGCTCGTAGCAATAAATCTAAATTGGACAAATTTAGATTTTAGAATGAAATAACTAAGAACTGGTTTACCAGTGGAGTGGTTAGCGAATGGGATAGACTTAGGAACCATGTGGTGAGCTCTGAAACTATTGTTTTAAGGGAAGATTAGGTAACTTTATAAATAGCGATGATAGGTGGTAATGGGCATGGAACTGTCTGGTGTAGGCCCTATGGTCTCTAGCAGTCTCCTTCATTCTTATGTTCTTATATCCATCCTCGATGGGGTGCCACGGAAGTGAATAAAGCATAAGAACATAAGAATGGATAAGCCTGCAAGAGACCATGAGGCCTACATTAGGCAGTTCTATAGTATAGCCTAACGGCAGCCAGAATGAAAGGAATATTGCCGTCTGGTACGGAGGTAGTTAATCCTGATTGGCTTTAATCCAGATAACCTATAACTCCTTTCCTACATGCGCGCACTGGTGGCATCAACGAAAGCGTTCTGGTCTCGCATTCACTTAGTTGTGGGTTCGAATCCCGCGCTCCTCTCCGATTTCCCAGCAGTTACTGTAAGTTACCTGCCACAACAGATCCTAAAGCGCATGTGCATAGGGCAAAAGTGACGGCCCCGGCCGCAGCTACTCAGGGTTCCTCATCCTATCCTACAGAGGTCCAGCCGCAGAAACGAATAGAATTGACTTGTGGCACTCACGACACAAGAGAAAAATGACATCTTGGGACGGAGGACTTCATCGGGAGAGGCTGCTCATAACACAATTTCGCTGCCGTAGTGGGTGCTTCTGAGATAAATATAATAGTAATAATGGCACGATACCAACATTTTTAATGGTTCCGATACGACTTTTGATACTGCTCTAACTTTCCGATTTCGATACGATTACGATACCGATACCTTCAATGATAATCATAATTCGTGGTTATTTTCAGCCCCTGCAGTTGGTGTAGGAAACAAATACTAAGTAAAGAAAGTGCATTTATTAATAACTCATCAGAATCGGTATTCGTATGACAATGGCAAAGGAAAAATTGGCACCAGGAATTGTAAAGGTAAATTGAAATGAGCTATAGTTGACAATGGCTCTCCTCTTTCAGCTTCGAGGGGGCAGTGGGGAGAGATGGTAGGGGTCGGGGTGATGGGGTATGTGGACTCTGACGATAAGGAAAGGGGAGAGGAAGAAGGAAATAAAAACACCTGGCCATAAAAGGCAGTCGGATAAGGCTTTCGTCATGGCACCCATGGATGTGGGAGCTTTTTTTGAAAATCATAATTCCATTGTTAATTATTTCACAATCATGACAATGAATTATGAAAATGGAATAATATTAGTGATGAAAATGATTAAACGATTCAGGGGAGATGATAATCACGGAGATGATGATGAATATATATTCTTTTATCAAAAGAAGAAATAGATTGGCGGCTGAAGATAATATCGATTTGATGGTGATGACCATTATGATGATTTTTCAAATAAGTAACAGCTTTATGAGGACGACGATTACAGATTGCGAGCATAATGTCACCACAGCAAAATTATGTGATGAATTTGGAGATGTAGTGCAGACATAAATATATATATATATATATATATATATATATATATATATATATATATATATATGTATATAAATATATATATATACATATACATATATATATATATATATATACATACGTACATATGTATATATATATATATATATATATATATATATATATACTACGCGGAAAATCTTACCATCTACTATTTATTTTCTCCCGTGGTTTTTTTTTTTTTTTGTATACCACGGTGAAGTAAGGTTCCTGTAAGCGTATATATATGGAAGGTGGAAGAGAAAGGCACGGGTCTAGGGCCGAGTTTATTCCTGACCGGTTTCGCTTATAGCTTCTTCGGAGGAATAATGCTCCTGGATAACGTTGACGGTATACATAGTAGACCCGACACCACAATCCCACCAACTAGGCAAGGGACGCGGGTGGGTGGACAGAGACCTGTACACAATCAATTAATTGAAAATAGATAAAATAAAGTAAAATAAAATAAGATAAAATAAAATGAGTTTCCCAAATCATGTATGAAAGATGAGTAAAAGTGTAAAATTAATGAGAAAACTTACGAGGGTGTAGAAGCATTTGTAGACAAATTCTACACTCACATAAGTTTTCTCATTAATTTTATAAATAGCGAACATTATTGAAGCCAGTACAGATCCCTGGGGAACTCCACTAATCACCTCCTCCCAACATGAACACTTTTCTCTGAGCACTACTCTCATTTTTTTTTACCATGCAGGAAATCCTCTATCCAGTTTAGTAGGTTGCCTCGTATCCTTCCTATGTTTTCCATTTTTCTTTTTATAATTTTTGTGTGGTACTTTGTCGAAGGCTTTTTGTAAGTCTAGGAAAGCACAACCAGCTCATCCATCCCTTTCTTGTATTATATCTATTAGTCTTGAGTAGAAACAGATTAAATTTGTAACACATGATCTTCCGTGTCTGAATCCAAATTGTCTCGAATTTATTATATTGTTTTCTTCCAGGTGTTTTACCCATCTATTCTTGATCATTTTCTCACAAATTTTGGCTACAGTGCTTGTTATGGAGACCGGTTGTAATTAGTTGCTTCTTCCTTGTTTCATCCCTTATATATTGCCACAATCTTGCATTTTTCCAGTCCTTTATTATTTTTCCTTCTTTGAATGAGCAACTTATTATGTTGTATATTTTCCCATTAGTTCTTCATTGCATTCTTTTAGTATCCAGCTTGTAATTCCGTCCGGGCCTTGCGATTTACTAACGTCAAGGTTCGTTAATTGCTCCATTATTTCTTTTTGCGTTATTATTATTTCCCTCATGGGGGGGGAGGGAGATCGTACTTCGCTTCCTTCGTCCTAATGTTGTACTTTTTCTCTAGTGAAAACTGACTTGAAGTGATTGTTCACGACTTCAGCCATATCTAGTTATTCTGTGTATCCTGTATTTCTTTGGCGTTGTTTCACCATTTCCTGTTTATTTTTAAGTTTACCATTCACATATCTATAGAATAGTTTGGGTTGATCTTTACATTTTTCTATGATGTCTTTTTCGTAGTTTCTTTTTTCCTCTCTGCGCACTTTTACATATTCATTTCTATAGTTGATATATATCTGCCATTTTCCAGTCTTTTTATTTATTCTCCATCTTTTCCAAGCTTTGTCACTTCTATCTTTCGCCTCACTGCATCTTCTGTTGAATCAACATTTAATGTACACCTTCTCTGGTTTCTGTCACTCCTTAATTACATATTTCCATCAAGATCGCCCATTTCTCTTCCACTTTTGTCTCTTTAATGTAGATTTTTCCCAACTTGTATTTTGAAAGAATTTCTCAAGTTTTCCAAAGTCTGTTTTGTTGTACATCAATCTTCCTTTTCTGTACTTTTCATTTCTCTTCATACATATTTCTTCCTTTAGTTCAGCCTCTATTAGTATGTGGTCACTCTTTCCAAGTGGTGTCTTGTATTCAATCTAATCCAGACTTTCCGGTTCTGTTGTAAATATCAAATCCAGTCTCGACGGTTCTACATTACTTTTGCATCTGGCATTTTCATTGACCCATTGAGTCATTGTATGTTCCATAGTCATGTCCATTAATACATTTTTCCACTCTTCACTGTCATCTCCTCCTAACAGATTTCTCTGCAGTTAAAATCACCCATAAATACCAGGTTTCCTCCGTCCTTTAGTATCTCATTTGATGAATGCCTTGTGTCATCTAACATTTTTGAATGCTTGCTCTCTTTCCAAGAGCCCGATTTTTGGGGCACATAAATCACCACAAACTTTCTACTTTCATAATTTGAAATGACTGTGAGAAGCTGAATGGCGAACTAAGAGAAGTAAAACCTAAACGAATGTTAGACACATTGTTGAGCTTTTCTTACGAAAGTCTAGAATATTGTAATCGTAGTCGTACCTACTCAAACGAAGTAAAAAAGGCAAATACTATGCTAGTCTAGTAAGCCACCGTCTTTTAGATACATAAAAAAAAAAAAAAACCGCCAAGAATAAAATATTTTATGAATGCACGTCAGGATGTTAAAAACTGAATGTTGATAAATGGAGAAAGGTTTTATAGATTGACAAGTTCTTTTTTTTTTATTTATTTCCTTATTTATTTATTCATTGATTTATTTTCTTTTTGTGCGCGACTCGAAGGGGAAACAAGTGTAGCGGGGCGGGGGATCAATGTTTGTAATCTAAATTCTACTAATTAGATTCCAAGCGTCGCATGTGGTCTAGAGGGCTTTCTAGTATTACGGTGAATATCCTTATAATTTTTTTTTTCAAAATATGTTTACGAAATTTTAGTGAGTTTACTTATACGTTACTACAAATTTGACGTATTTATACGTTTCTACAAATTTGACGTCATTCTGTACCCAATCCGCACTCACGGTATACACGTCTTTTCTCTCTCTCCCCTTCTCTTTCTATTTTTCTTTTGTTCTCTTTCTCTCAATATTTCTTTTTTACTTTCTTTTCCTGTTCTCTTTCTCTCTATCCCCCCCCTCTCTCTCTCTCTCTCTCTCTTCTCTCTCTCTCTTGCACACACACACAAGCACGCACGCACACACACACACACACACACACACACACACACACACACACACACACACACACACACACACACACACACACACACACACACACACACACATACATACACACATACACATGCACACACACACACACACACACACACACACACACACACACACACACACACACACACACACACACACACACACACACACACACACACACACACACACACACACACACACACACATATACACACACGCACACGCACACACATACAGCATGCACACACATGCTTCTACTTGGATAGACAGGAGTATCTTTCTCTCTCTCTCTCTCTCTCACACACACACATACATATATTTATGCTTTGATATGGACAAACAGGAGTGGAGACAAACAGGCAGCCATGCAGATGGATGGATTATCGAACTATTATGAACACACACATGGTTTGGACATTATTGCTCATGATACAAATCGACACATTAATGATATATGATAATGACGATCCTATTCAATAATGATAATAATAATAATGATAGTAATGTTATCAATAGTAGTAATAATAACGATGGTAATACTAACGGAAGAAGGGTATACTTGTAACAAATAGAATTTACAGAGTGCATCTTCCACAAGAACAGGCATAACGTCGTTAAGTCAACAAGAGAGATTAAACATAAAGAGTGACATCAAACTAGACGTCCAGATGGGAATTGAGATAGAAATGAAAGTAGATACGAAAATAGAAGTAGAGATAGACGGCGTTGTGAGGTGAAGCTTCCCTTAGTGAGAAGGAAATAGGAAGGAGGTGAACCTTAGTAGGTTTGTGGTTTGTCATATACATCACGAGGGTAGAGAGGGTGGTATGTTTTTTATGTGTTTGAGGTTATTTCGTCATTATTGACACAGCTGAGATGGATCTCCACTGAGGCCTCCACAGTGGCTTAATCCGGCCTGGTAAGGTTGTATATATGTATGTATGTATGAATGTATGTATGTATGTATGTATGTATGTGTGTATGTATGTATGTATGTATGTATGTATGTATGTATGTATGTATGTATGTATGTATGTATGTATGTATGTATGTATGTATGTATGTATGTATGTATGTATGTATGTATGTATGTATGTGTATGTATGTGTGTGTATGTGTGTGTGTATGTATGTATGTATGTATGTATGTATGTATGTATGTATGTATGTATGTATGTATGTATGTATGTATGTATGTGTGTGTATGTATGCGTGTATGTATGTATGTATGTGTGTGTGTATGTATATGTATGCATGTATGTATGTATGCATGTATGTATATAGGTATGTATGTATGTATGTATATATGTGTGTATGTATGTATGTATGTATGTATGTATGTATGTATGTATGTATGTATGTATGTATGTATGTATGTATGTATGTATGTATGGTGAAAAGTGCTGCATGTGAAATATTTTTTGGTATGTTGGAATGTCTGTGGTTGTGAATAGAGTAATGGAATTTTATCTATTTATTTATTTCTTTGGACGGGGTAGGGGACATAAGTAAAAAAGGAAATGACAGATGTTACAATTTGACGTGGGATTAATGTGGCGTGTAAAGCCTCGTTGACACGGGCCTAGTTTAATAGCTGCTAGTGCTAGCAAATTGTAAACTATCCCATTACTTGCCCAATGTCAACGGAAAGTAATTTGCCTCCAAACTATCCTAGCGTCAACGATTATTTGGTAAGTTAACTTACAGCATCTAGCACTAACGGCTACTAAACTAGCCCCATGTCAACGAGGTTTAAGGCTCGTTTCACACGTATCGACTTTTCGCCGTGCGCCGTCCACGGCGCTATGTCGTGCTCTCAAACAGCCATGGGTGTTTATGGACACTTTCACGCGTTGGCGTGGTCATGACGTGTGAAAGCGTGCATAGACACCCATGGTTATTTGAGAGCACGACGTCGTGTCGTGGACGGCTCACGGCGAAAAGTCGATACGTGTGAAACGAGCCTAATAGGAAGTAAGCGCGTGGATGTGAGAATAACAGGAGTGGTTGTACTGTTGACACTTGATCAATTTGATGTTTTATTCTAAGTTATTTCCATGTCTGATTTCTAATTGTTATTATTATATTTGTCTTGATTATTAAAAAAAAAAAATCCTTGTCCTTATTTCTACTGTTTTATTTTCTTAACTTGTTCAGCAGTTTTTTGTCTTTTATATGTTCAGTCAAGTTTTCCTGATTTGATTGGAGGAATATATTTCTCTTGACTCAACCTGAAAAGATTCATCCTGATTGTGTAAGATGCAAAAGTTGAGGAGCGTACAATTACTGTCCACCCCAGTGGTTGTAAACTTAATTCTGTGTTTTACTCTTTTGATTATGTATTGAGAAAGTTTGATTTCCATTCACCACTATTTGAAAACTTAACGGCAATTGAGAATGAGAGCGAGTCAGCTATCGAAAGTGCTTTAGACAACTATGTTTCTTTTTTCCGTTAGACGTTTTTTGTCTGCCTGTCTGTCTGTAACGTTGTCATGCAAATTTGGCCTCGACTTGTTTTGATCATAACTATACCACAGTACCTTATAAAGATCATTCTAAGGAAGGATCCCATCAATTATTTTAGTTCTGGGTCAAAATTCAAGGTCACAATGACGTAAAATGTTATTTCTATTCAAGGCTCTAATACGTCAAAAATTGTGTCCGTTACACCAATCTGACCAACATTTATGACCGTTTCTCCGAATTAATAAAGTGTATCTTTTCTTACGTTTCCTGGGATTGTAACTTGTCATCTAGCATATACTGAAGCTCTTCGACACTTTGGACAACTGTTCGTGCTAGGCGGGGTTTTCTGTCTTGTTGTGCTGTTTACCTGTAAGAGTCTGCTACTTAGGAACACGCTCATTAGGAAACTTTGCAGACGGAAAGACGAGGGGAAGGAAACACAGGGCTCAGAAAGAGTCTTTATTAGGTGTGCGATGTGTTAATCACTCGATAAAAGATCTTCCAAACCTCCGTGTTTCCCTCTTCTTGCTTTTCCAAATGTGTTTGTTGTCGGAATGTCTGTCTTCTTATGGTCTCTTGCAGTCTCCTTCTTTCTTGTTCTTATGTAGTGCTGTTCTTGTGTCCTGGAAATACGGGTTCGTTATGAACTTGAGTACTGTTTTAAACTGCTTTTAACCTCTGCATTGTTGTTTTTAGTATAAAAGTATTATAGAATACGACAAGATTTTAACCAGGACGACACAACAAAGTTATCATTTTAAGACAACAGGGCAGGACTCACGGTAATGGATTAAAAATGGAAAAATATATACATATTTAAAAAGGATATAGGCAAGAACTGGTTTGCCAATAGAGTGATTAACGAATGGAATAGACTTAGTAACCATGTAGTTAGCGCTGAAACTATCTGTTGTTTTGAGAAAAAGTTAGACAACTTTATGGACGGGGATGGCAGGTAGTAATGGACATGGAACTGCCTAGTGTAGTCCTTATGGTCTCTTGCAATCTCCTTCACTCTTATGTTCTTATGACAACGTATTCCGTTTCGGTGCAAGATACAAATTATTCCGTTTGTCCAAGAGGTGTTCGAATTTCTAGGTTTAACAACTCTAAGGAACAACACGTCCAACACGAGAAGTGGTGAACAATCTTATCTGAATAGATATGATTTTGAACTTATTTGTATTTGTGTTTACACTCATAAGCGCTTACGTGCTCTATTGCTTTCGCAAGCTAGAGTTACATGTTGGTTTGAAGGTGTGCTTGGACTCTGTAGTTTAGTATTCTTTCGAATACTTTTATATGTTTCGAGCAGTCCAATAGGATGAAGGATGATGATGGAGTATGTGTTAGTGATTGTTTTGGGGGAATTAAAATTATGACATCTGCCTTGATGGAATAAACTTCCTGCAGAGGCAGTGCAATGTAGTTCAGTTCGAAGCTTTAAAAATCATTTAGATAAACACCTAAGCAAGATGCTGTAATGATTATTATTTATTTTATATTATTTGTTTTTGTTTTGTTATCATTTGTCTGTTTGATTCTCATTTATTATTAGTTACATGTCAATTTATTATTATTTACTATTTACCTGTTTGTTGTTAGACTGTGCCTATGCGTTTATGTATTTTATTTGATACTTACAATATTATAGTTTTTATTGATTTATTTATTATTATTATTAGGATTTTTTTCACATCCGACCTAAATATGGACCAAAAGGTCTCCTGTCGGCATGCTCCGCCTTTGTAATCCTTTGTAATCCTTGAAGGCAACCGGGAAGGGCGGTTTTAAGAAACGCCATCTAGATTAGAAGTAATTACGGAGGGGTATTAACCATGGCTTTAGAAATTCTAGGTCGATCAGAAGGACTGTAACACATTGTAAAGAAAGAACCGAGGACTTCTCCCAAAGAAACTTGAGTTGCTCATTCTTTTTCTAGAAGATTGGGAGTGTGGGTGGAGGAAGAAGAGTGATATTTTTCAGTCCCGGTCCCGTTGGAACTCGATCTTCTCTTCAAGGGAAAATGGGAAAGGAACGACCTCCAGTACTCTGCGTTCTCGGATATTTCAAAGAAAAGAACATACCAACAGGAGACCTTTTGGTCCATAACTAGATCGGATGCTAGGAATAGATATTCAAACAAAAAGATTAATAAACAAGCGAACCAAACAATTGGCAAGCATTACAGTATATTGCTTAGGTATTTATTAAATGAATCTTAAAACTTTGAACCGTACTGCATTGCATTGGCTCTACAGAAAGTTTATTACATTCATTGACTACACGGTTAGCGAAGTTGTTTCTACCTACTTTTAAATTAAATCGATTTCCTAACACCTTGAGACCGTTATTTCTCGTCTGATTCGTCATCAGTGTGAACATTTCCTCACATTAGAAATTGTCAGTTTCCTTTAAAATCTTGATGTCACGTTTTGTGCCCAGAGTGTCCGTTATATACTTGAAATATGTGGTGTTCTGGTGTCTGTCGAGTTTCCTGACTTAATGCCACAACTCTTTCGGTTCATTTGTCTCTGACAACTCAGTGCTCCCCGTGGTCGGGTGAAATATATCTGGTTAGATTGTTTCAGGTTCGGGGAATATTGCATTCGTGTTTGAAAAAAACAAAAAACTATTAATGATGATTGATTCTGTTTTACGTCCAAACCGTTCGGCCAACGAGCATCCCTGAAATGAAAATAGAATTTTAAATAAAACTGAAAAAAAAAAAAATAGTATTGATGAAAGCGAAATAACTCGGGGAAAAGATCTGAATAAAATGGGTCAGATTGCTTCAGAAAGAAAGGCAACGATAAGAAATCATAAGAAGACGACGCACAAGATACCAACTATGTTTCTTTAAAGAATCTTGTCAAGAATAGCGAACCCAACATTCCTGAAATATTATTACCCTCCTGTAAATAAAACTAATCAATCTAACCTAACCTGATTCAGGTAAACAAGGATAAATTTTATGATAATATTTAGAAAATGTAGGATTTATTATTCGTAGAATAGTTGAACTTAATTGAAATCTAAAATTCACAGTGAAGGAGACTAATTTTATAAGACGTAGAATTATAATGTCACAAAATTAGTGATAGATATTAATCTCATTTCAGTATTTCTAAAGGCGACCCTGGAAATGCAAAGAGTATTAATTTTTTTATACACTGAATAATAGGAGACATGTAGAACTAATTTAGTTACATTTTGAAATTGAAAATATGTTAAACCATAAAACATATATTTGCTTGAAACTCGGTACAGTAACTTGCCTAAACCTATTAGCAAATAAGAAATGTTGTAGACATCCAAATATTTTGGTAGATTTTTTTTATGATTATTTTGATAATTCTAATTACTTTAACAGTTTATATTTATTTGATGATATGTAACAGTTCAGGCTTTAGGTGTTATAACAGTGGTTTTTCCTCCGACCTCGAATCAATCGGGCGTACTGCCCACCTCCAGATCTGTTTCCGCCGTAAAATCACCATGACAAACTACGAGTATTTTGTTTTTCAACGATTTACATACAATGTCATTTGATATGCTGGAGGAAAATTATTTTCCTCAAGCATAAAAGACTTCTCCCCGAAAGCAGTGGGCTGGAAATATGCTTCAGCAGTCGGAAAAAAGCTAGCCTAGTATGATAAGGTCTTTGTGTCCCAAAAGTGTAGGTCCGCTACTATGCCTCCGACCTTGTGACGTCATGTCGTCACTTAGCGCCGTCGTTATGCTTCAAGTTTTCTCTTTGTTTCAAAATTCTTTAACGGTTACCCTCTGCCTAACAGTTAGCACGGAGAGCACTGTAGAGAAACTGGCGACAGTAGTGTTTTTTTCTCATAAATAGTCGTATATGTTTATTCCATGTAACATCCGCCTCGAGTCGACCGACTGTCGCGCCACCTCATGACGTCATATCGCTAGTTTTTATTTTAAAGTGAAGAGATCTCATATCATCGAATTTTTCTTTTGTGGTGTCATGCAGACCAGCACTCCTGGGAAAGGTAACTTATTAGTTGTTGTCTAACTTTGTGCTTGCTTGTGGACGTGCGTTTGATCAATATGTTTTGACGATAAATATATTGTCATTACTCGTGCCGTTGAGAACCTTTGTTTTCAATATCAACCAAGAAATATCTAGATGCCTTTCTAGTATATTTCGTATCAACCTGACATGGTTAGTATTCATCAGATTAGTTTGATGGTGTCAATAAACATTTATTGTGCCCAGAACCTCTGTAGGGGTCCTTCGTATGAGTCGAGAAGGGGAGGGTCTTCCCACGAGAGCAGAATCGTTTGACGTCATCCAAGAGGGCTCCTACCCGATGCACAGAGTGACACAGAGATGAATAGAATAACCTGGCGGCAGACAGAACCATAACGAAAGTCTCACCCTGCCCCCAGCAGTTCCTGTAGCACATCATAGGGCAAAAGGTGACGGCTTCGGCCGCAGCTAATCAGCGCCTCCTGGCGTAGGCTCCTCACCACCTGTCACCCGGTATGAGATAGTCGAGGCTGAAGGGTGGGGAGGGGCTCGTAGCTGGATAGAATCGCCGGGACACTGCAGCCTGGCCATTTTGGTCAGCTGAGTGAAAGAAGGGAAACATTCGCTTCTTCAGCCACCGATTCATATTTATTTATTTATTTATTTATTTATTTATTTATTTATTTATTTATTTATTTATTTATTCATTTATTTATTTATTTATTTATTTATTTATTTATTTATTTATTTATTTATTTATTTATTTATTTATTTATTTATTTATTTATTTATTCATTTATTTATTTATTTATTTATTTATTTATTTATTTATTTATTTATTTATTTATTTATTTATTTATTTATTATATATAACCCTAAAACGAGATACAGTAAGACTAGCCCGACTTTGTTTCAGTTCTGGATTTTTATTTTTTATTTTAGATTTTTATTATTTCTCTCTCTCTCTCCTTCTTTTTCCTTCTCTCTCTCACTCTCACTCTCACTCTCAGTCTCAGTCTCACTCACTCTCTCTCTCTCTCTCTCTCTCTCTCTCTCTCTCTCTCTCTCCTTCTATCTCCTTCTCTCTCTCACTCTCTCTTTCTCTCTCTCCTTCTCTCTTTCTATCTCCTCTCTCTCTCTCTCTCTCTCTCTCTCTCTCTCTCTCTCTCTCTCTCTCTCTCTCTCTCTCTCTCTCTCTCTCTCTCTCTCTCTCTCTCTCTCTCTCTCTCTCTCTCTCTCTCTCTCTCTCTCTCTCTCTCTCTCTCTCTCTCTCTCTCTCTCTCTCTCTCTCTCTCTCTCTCTCTCTCTCTCTCTCTCTCTCTCTCTCTCTCTCTCTCTCTTTTTAAGAGGCTACGTATCGAGAGGTCACCTTCACTTTGATCAGCGTCCTTGACAGCGAGGAACCTCGTAATAACAAATCGAGGTTTCGAAGCGGACTCGATTAAAAAGTCTTCCGTATAAAGCCAATAATTCTTTCTTCACTAATAAGGCTTAAATGAAATCGTTCTCCTTCCAGACCTAATATGAAACTTTCAGGAACCCTTGGGCGTGCAGGACGGTAATTTGAGCTGAATAAAATCAACTGACGGCAGCCAGAATGTACAGATAGTACTCTCTTTTGGGAATGAAAAAAAAAATGGTATTTCCAATTATCGGAAGGAAAATGTATCGTAGTGCATCTGATATCCGGAATGTTCTCAATTTGTGGAAGTTTTAATCCTAAATATTGAAGATTTCTTGATGTCAGAAGTTTCTTATAAAGAGAGCATTTGAGATCGTACACGGCTACACACACACACACACACACACACACACACACACACACACACACACACACACACACACACACACACACACACA
>NC_134789.1:40566276-40571276 GCF_046742065.1 Oratosquilla oratoria
TTGTTCATTATGTATATAAACGACTTGGACGAAGGGTTAAATAGTGATGTTAGTAAGTTTGCGGACGACACTAAAATAGGACGCCTAATTAGGTCAGGAGACGACGCCCAGATTCTGCAGGATGACCTTAATAAGCTGTTAACATGGTCGGTGAAGTGGCAAATGAACTTCAATATCTCTAAGTGTAGCGTGTTAAACGTAGGGCTCCACAACCCCGAAAATAGATACAACTTAGATAACACGTTTTTAGACAAATCTGAGTGCGAGAGGGACTTGGGAGTTCTGGTGAGTCCGGACCTTAAAACCAGGAAGCAGTGTATTAGCGCCAGAAATAAAGCTAACAGCGCATTAGGTTTCATTGCTAGGACGGTAACGAATAGAAGTGCAGAGGTAATTATTAAACTCTACCTAGCGATAGTTAGACCCATCCTTGACTATGCGGTACAGTTTTGGTCTCCGTCCTACAGAATGGACGTAAATTCATTAGAATCAGTACAGAGAAGAATGACCAAAATGATACAAGGACTCGGAAATTTGCCTTACGAAGAGAGGCTTAGGCACCTAAACTTACACTCTCTGGAAAGACGCAGAGTGCGGGGTGATCTAATAGAAGTGTTCAAGTGGATCAAAGGCTATAACAAGGGTGATGCAAACAAGGTCATCATAATAAAACAACAGGGCAGGACTCGCAGTAATGGGTACAAACTGGACAAATTTAGATTTAAGAAGGAAATAGGCAAGAATTGGTTTACTAATAGGGTGGTCGATGAATGGAATAAACTTAGTAACCATGTAGTAAGCGCTGAAACTATCAGTTGTTTTAAAAAACGATTAGACAACTTTATGGATGGGGATGACAGGTGGTGATGGATACGGAGCTGCCTAGTGTAGGCCTTATGGTCTTTTGCAGTCTCCTTTATTTCTTATGTTCTTATGTTCTTATGTTCTTCCACTGCCTTGATTGCTGCTTGATATTAGACTCGCAGTGATAAAACCAGGACTCATCCATGGTAAAGAACCGAAACAGAACATTTTCGGGTCAGGTTTGAAGTGTTTCGAGTTGTTGGTGGACAAGGTGCAATGTGTGCGCCTCTGTTCTGGATTCAGGAGACGTAACACCCAGCGGGCACACGCACCTTGACAGGCTAAGCCAGTTCTTAAGCATGGTGTCGGCTCTGTCAATTGACATTCGCAGCTTGTCTGGTATTTGACGAGATGACAGTCGCCAATCCTCCATAACCATCCTGAGGACAAGGTCAAGAGTCTCTTGTGTGGCTACTGTCGATGGTCTTCCTGACCTTGGGTCATTTTCAAGACTTCTTGCCACGCTTGAATTCACTGACCGCGGTATATGAAGGAGCATTTTACCCTAATGTAGTCTCATATGGAAACATACCTTTCAACTGAATATACTTGATGATAAACCGGTATTCGAGTTTCTCAATTTTCACGACACATATCAAGTGCGTTCACTTCTAGAGCCTGCTATAAGGAAACGAAAAAGGGTTAGGATTAGGAAACTTGATTAGCCTGATAATGTTATTCGGTAGATTATGTAAAGTATTTAAAAAATACCTAACTCACTATTTTCTGGATGATACTCAAGAAAAATAATTTGGCAGGAACAAGGGACAAACTGAAAAAAGAGTGGTGTAGTATGTAAGTCCTCTTAATGTTTGAACAAAGACCCCTTTGTAGTAATGGCTATGTTGGACATACTACTCAAAGTCTGTCTCAAAGGCCGATCTATCATATGCAGAATGGAGCGATGAAGTTTCATTTTGAAGAAATTACATTAAACTGACTTACTGCAACACGACCTAAACAGTGACACGCTGACAATGGGCAGAGAGGACAGGGCTAGATTGAAATGCTTAGAGGTAGTGTTCATGAGAAGTTGCCCCCCTGTCGTTAATGTTTAGCAAAATATGTGTGGAACATTGGAGTTCTTCGGGACACTCGATGGGGGTCCTTATAAAGAAAGTGCCTGAGTCATTTGTCCAACTTTTCAGGAAATCGAAAAAAAAAAATCGTTTTTCTATTTTATAAATGTACGTAATGTTCCTCCTAACGTAGTTTTAACCTACTCAGACACTATTTAAAACATTGGGAATTGTAACACAAGGAGCAATAAAAAATTAATTTAGAAAAAAAAAATCCAGAAATTGACAAAAAATGACTTGGGTAATTCTTTACGAGGGTGATGATATATTACTCAAGGTGTTACATCTTCCCAAATGACATAGGTGGTGTATATAATATTTCCTGATCCCACAAAAATAAATATATAATTCCCTATATTATTGTGATTATACCACTAAAAACCGAAATGTGTTCTATGCACATGTGTAATAATTGGTAACTAAATATTTGATAATGACAGTGCCTAATCATCAGATTTTGTATTATCCAATAAAAAAATAGTTCAATAGAATTTATATTCTTATATCACTGTCATTATAACACTGAAATTGTTGAATTGTGGGACGTACATTAAAAAGTTCTGGCGTGCTGTTCTTCTCGAAATCTTGTACAACGTTGTTTATTCTCTAACGTATCTTGATAAAGTTTCCGTCAAGGCGGTGCTGGATGTCCTGTAAGCTCTCTGCTGCACCTTCCTTTGTCCTTTAGGTCCCGGAGTTCGCGTCCCCTTCACCTCTCTGTTGCTCAAGTGTTGTCAATTTCATGATAAAAAAAACCTACTTTATCTGTTTGCAGATACGACACTCATTTGGTAGAATAATTTCTCCGACTTCTTATGCACGTGAAGCTTGGTCAGCTTTGACTTGGTTCTTCAATGTCATAGTTCTCGATTCATTTGAGATAATCTCTGATTATATGCCATTCATAACATTAACGAATTTTTGTTTCCACAATACTAAGGGTCTTTTAGCTACTATCAGTTGTTCAATATTTTCCTTTTGGCATACAGAAAACGTAATGAAAATATCTTGGGCTGTTTTTATAAATGTAGATGGGTGTTGCTTCTGACCCAGGGTAGTGGGCGGGACACAGGGTGACCCGTCATCTACGAGAAACTAAGATGAGAGGGAGGGGAGGGTGGTGGAGGAGAGTGGAATGAGTAGGAGTGAAATGGGTGGGAGTGGAATGAGTAGGAGTGAAATGGGTGGGAGTGGGAACATTCCTCTTGACTTGGCTACTTTCCATATATGGAGGAAAAAGCCTTTGGTATATATATAGATAGGCAGAAGGGTGTTGGCAGTAGATATGAAATGTTTTTTTCTTCCTAATGTGAGATGTCTGGGAGGTATACTAAGTGAGCGTAGGAGGGTGAATACACAGAAGAACATACTCCTGGGAAAAATCACATAATACACAAGCTAAATAGAATCTTTTGTCAGTAGCAACATTTGTACGCTGCGCTTTAGTATGGACCTTTTCGTCACTGAGGGAGGTTTCTCTCGGCTGAATGAAATCGCCTGGCTACAGCTAGAATAAAATTGTAAGTAGTGAGTCGTAGCAAAATATTAAAATAACGAAAGCCAGTTTTGCTATGAGCAAAGAATATTACCACGGTCGTAGTTCGCGACATCAACCTTGGTACGATGCTTGCGCGTTTACAGCACCGCTCTGACATTCTTCATTATTTAAAAAACACAAAAGTTTTCTCCAAAGAGCGGTAATATAGCTAAACGAATACTTTTGTGAATTAGGGGCGACACTTGATATCACGACGGTAGAAACTAAAAGGGGATTCTTATGTCATTTCCCGCTCGTGACGACCCGAACTTTCCGTGACGCAGAGTCGCCGCGGTTCCACGGGTACGGTGCGGCTGCGGCATGGCCGCTCATGCGGATCGTGCGGACACAATCAGATACGACGTCGTAATGCATTCAAGGTTACATGGACGCGGCGGAATTGAGCCCTCTTTTCGCAATCCCACAAAATACACCAAGTTCCGAACACTCGTAGTTCAAAGTCATCATCCTGTCATGTGCGTTATACAAGTCCATGAAACGATATCTTTGATGTTCCAGAGACATATAACCTATGGAGAAGACTGACATTGTTACTTATCTCAAGCTGTATGCTATATTACAAAAAATGGGAACTTAAACGTAGAATAACAAGAGTAATAAGTGGTTAGAAAACAAGAACAAGAAAAAAAGAAGAAGAAGAAGAAGAAGAAGAAGAAGAAGAAGAAGAAGAAAAAGAAGAAGACGACGAAGAAGAAAAGGGACAAGAAGAAAAGGAAGAAGAAGAAGAAGAAGAAGAAGAAGAAGGAGAAGAAGAAGAGGAGAAGAAGAAGTAAACGACGAAGAAGAAAAGGAAAAAAAAAAAGGAGAAAGAGAAGAAGACGACGACGACGACGAAAAAAAAACGACGACGAAGAAGAAAGGAGAAACAAGAAAGGAAAAAGGAAAACAAGAAAAAAGTCGACGACAAAGAAGGAAGGAAAGGGAAAATAAAAAGAAGAAGAAGAAGAATAAGAAGAAGAGGAAGAAGAAGGAAGAAGAAGAAGAAGAAGAAGAAGAGGAAGACAACGACGACGACGAAGACGAAGAAGAAGAAAAGGGGAATAAAGGTCGGCTGAGTCCAAGGGTCAACACACGGGAGGTCGCCTCAAGTCAAACGTGGGTAGGTGAGAGGCCGGGCATGCGTGCGTTCCCAGACCCTTAGCCAAGGGCAGGTGGATGCCAGGACACACGCATACGTGTATATACACGGGCACACACACACTAGTGCAAACACAATAGCCACACAGGCACATAGACACACATACAGCAATACACATACACACACACACACACAGACACACACACACACACACACACACACACACACACACACACACACACACACACACACACACACACACACACACACACACACACACACACGAGCGCACACACACACACACACACACACACACACACACACACACACACACACACACACACACACACACACACACACACACACACACACACACACACACACACACACACCACACGACTCGGTGGCGCGGTTGGTAGAG
>NC_134789.1:40578776-40581276 GCF_046742065.1 Oratosquilla oratoria
TAGATAATATGTAACGAAATTAAAGAATGGTTTAGTCTTTTTTCCCTAGTCCGGGCTAGTTCCTCCATCCACTGCATATATCCAATAATACATTCAGTTACAGACGAGATTGAGAAGTTTGCAGGAGTGACGTGACAGAGGCTGGCGCGGTCGTGTGAATCATGGAATGCTATGAAGGAGGCCTTTATTCAGCAGTGGACTCAGGAGATGGCTGATTTGATTGATTGATTGATTGAATGGCATAGACTAAGTACATTTTTCTAGGACATCCTGTGGTTTCGGGGCAGTTGACTGCACAACACAATCTAATTTGATTGCCTCCATTTCATCTTCTTTCCCAGTCTGTATCGTCCGGCAGTGGTCCATGAAGTGTCTGAACAGTGACGATCATCGGAGACCAAAAACTTGCAAAGGAATCGAACCCTGAACACACAGTGGCAGTCAAGATACCACAATTGATCAGTCACATTATCGAGGCAGGTCGACTATAAGGAAAAGAACTTTGTGGAGCAGAGGCGGTTGAATCCTCCAGGTGGAACAAAATACGCATCGTAAGACGCGGAGGTGTGTTTTCTCAAGAGGATTCGAACAAGAAGGATTGAGATGGCGACCGGTACATGCACCACGCATCCCCTCCAACTCCTATTCTTTCTCCTGTTGGGCCTCAATCTCTGCTCTGCAAGGACCTTTCTCTCTGGTGAGTGTCACATTCCTCCTTTTGCAGAAGTAAGGAAAAATTACCACATGGAACACAGGATATGAAGAGAGAATACACGAACACACACGCATGCACTTATCCATACACAAACACACACACACACACACACACACACACACACACACACACACACACACACACACACACACACACACACACACACACAGTGGTACCGTTCTCCTCTGCTAACTCAGGGATTCGAGTTCGAGTTCGAGTAAGATTTCACATACACAAAAGATCCACCAACCACTTTAACGAAAGTATGTATATACACATAATGTGTACCTCAATGTCGTGGGAGAAGCTATATCTTTTCTCTCCAGAATCTGAGAGTTTATTGGCTGCCCTTGGAAGTATGGCAAACGTGATTGGCCAGAAAAATTTGTGTTTTCTTTATCTATTTAGAACATTACGTAAAGGAGACGAGATGAAACGTGAGACATATGGGTTGACCATTTGTTAGTGTACACACACACACACACACACACACACACACACACACACACACACACACACACACACACACACACACACACACACACACACACACACACACACACACACACACACACACACACACACACACACACACACACACACACACACACACACACACACGGTTTAACTGTTCGTTGTGATATTAAACCCTCAGGGGAATGACATTCTAAACGAAAGAACACACACACACACACACACACACACACACACACACACACACACACACACACACACACACACACACACACACACACACACACACACACACACACACACACACACACACACACACACACACACACACACACACACACACACACACACACACACACACACACACAAACCCCGTTGGGTCAAATAAAATTTTAGATGATACGTTGTTGATAAAATGGTCAATAGAATCTTTATTAAGACAATGCTCTATTTAGTAGACGAAGGCAGTGACTTGATTAGTTATAAGAAGTGAAATGTAGAAGATTGTGACGTTATGTCGTCGTTGCTTGGAACACTACGCATCATATGATTTCTACAGTTCGTAATATTTCAATAAACTCATTATGCCTCATAGTTGCTAATTCAGGAGTTGGCTATACTTTTAGATACTGAATATGATATTTTTATAAGTATGTATAGATATATATATATATATTTGTATGTTGGGTCAAATAAGATTTCAAATGATACGTTGTTATAAGAAGTGAAATACAGATGATTGTGACGTTATGTCGTCGTTGCTTGGAACACTACGCATCATATGATGTCATGACGTCATGTCTCTTCTTCTGATTGGCTGGTCCTCAGTCGTGACGTCATATCTCTTCTTCTGCTTGGCTGGTCCTCAGTCGTGACGTCATGTCTCTTCTTCTAATTGGCTGGTCCTCAGTCGTGACGTCATATCTCTTCTTCTGGGGCCGTATACACAAAACTTGTTAGCGCTAACAAATAGCTGTTAAGGGTAACAAATTCCTGTTAAGGCTAACATTTAGCTGTTAAGCACTAATAGTGATACAGAAAACTTGTTAGGGCCTTAAAAGTACTGTTAAGATAAAAGTGCTGAGGAGGACTATTAAGCTCTTAACAAGTTCCTGTTAGTAGAGAAGATGGCGGAGCAACAACAACTAAAAAGATGACTGCGAGTTTATCGACAGCGACGGGACATATTTAACGAGTACAATGACGACGAACTCATCAAACGCTTCAGAATGAACCGTGCTGGTATAATAAAAATGGCTGATTTAGTGAGGGACAAACTTCAATCCCGAACAGAACGGAATCGACCACTGA
>NC_134789.1:40593776-40603776 GCF_046742065.1 Oratosquilla oratoria
GGCATCACTTGAGTAAAAGCAGCAACGACCGCAACAGCACTGTAGGTGAGAGGCCAAACGCAGGGTATGGGATTCAATTTATTCAACGTTTCTCCCAGCAGGGGTTATTTCTGAAGAAGCCCTACTGGGCGAAACGTTAGATATATTGGATCCCATACTCTGCGTTTGGCCTCTCTTCTACATGGCATCAGTTATTGCCAATGGTGCTCCGTGAATTGTTTAATGACGGTAATGAAAATATGAAATATGGCATGAAGAGTTGAATGTACATTTCCTACCCACGTCATTGTGAAAGTAAAACAGAAGAAAATAAGAATGAAGGAGACTGCAAGAGACCATAAGGCCTACACTACGCAGTTCCATGTCCCTTATCACCTGTCATCCCCATCCATAAATTCATCTCATCTTCTAAAACAACAGTTTCGGCGCTCACTACATGGTTACTAAATCTATTCCATTCGTTAACTATTCTATTGCCTAGCCCTTGACCAGTTCCTTCTTAAACCTAAATTTGTCCAATTTAAATCCATTACTACGAGTCCTGCCCTGTTTCTGTACCGTAATGCCTGAAGGCCTGCGTCATGGTATGAAGCTTGACACTTGTGTCCTCATGAGCTCGAACAGAATGTGTCCTCATGAGCTGAAACAAAACTTTTACGCGCTTTTATATATATTACATACGTTGCTTGCAACACCTGAGCTCTTGCACGCAAATCGTCACCCATGTCGCTCTACTAAAAATCTTATGTCACACAGACATTACTCAAAAGAAAAGTGAAAATAAAGTAATAGATTATAAGATGCAGCTTCTTAGAAGGTGGTGAAGAGCCAACGACAGGAGGGGCTGAGTAGCTGCTGTCATGCTGGTAATCGGAGAGGAGTGCAGGAATCGAACACGCAACTAAGCGAGTGCGAGGCCAGCATGCTTTCGATTACGCCACTAGCGCACTTCTTAGATCTTTTAGATTTCGAAAACTAGTGTTTGGATTCTTCCTTGGCCGTCAGCTGAGTTGGAATATGTAAAGAATTCTTACGGGATGAAAGGTTGTCAGAGTGAATAATGTCAACAGGAGACTTTTATGTTTATACATAATTAGATGCTGAAAAAAACGTGCATAAGCACGTAAGCAAATATTTGAAAAATAATGAAAAAGTCCGGCATTACAACATTGCTGATTTCTCCCAGATGCACCTTAAAACATGAAATCATAACATATTCCTTTGCCCCCGGTGGAAGTATGTTAGATTCATAGATTACGCAATTTAAGTTGCTTCTAGATTATATTTACGTCCTGACAGCCTAATGTCATTGTTTCTCGCGTGGTTGATAATTAGAGTGAAGATGTTCTCAATTCTGATGCCATCAATTTCTTTTAAATTCTTGAAGACTTATATCGAGTCCCCCCACCCACGTGATTCTCCGTATTTTTGGAGAGAATATGATTACTTAGACGGTTTTCATATAATTTAGTTATGATTTTTTTCTATACAAGCTCTTAACATAGTCGTTGTATGCTTTCCAGTCTGATATTTTCACACACACACACACACACACACACACACACACACACACACACACACACACACACACACACACACACACACACACACACACACACACACACACACACACACACACACACACACACACACACACACACACACACAGTTGGTAGAGCGCTGAACTGGGAAGTAGAAGTGCTCCCAGTACCCAGTTCGAATCCTACCCAGGGCCGAAATTATTTCGGTATCGCTGTGCCTCGGGTCGTTACTCTGACTCTCGTGGGCGGGGAGTTGGGGGTGTGTGTGTGTGTGCAAGGTCATAGCATTACCCATAGATCGGACCTACGAGCTCTGAGCTCTCTTCCAGGAGGGAAATAGCTGTCGATCACGAGTCCAACACGTGATCCAAAGACCAAGTGAACAGACACACACACACACACACACACACACACACACACACACACACACACACACACACACACACACACACACACACACACACACACACACACACACACACACACACACACACACACACACACACACACACACACACACACACACACACGTCATCCAGGAGGTGCTAAGATAGGAGGGAGGGAGGAGGGTGGAGGGGAGTGGAATATGTAGGAGGTGGAATGAGTGGGAGTGGTTTCTATGCCTTTTTCTTTTTGGCTACCCCCCGTGTAGGGGGAAAAGGCCTTTGGTATATGTATGTATGTATGTATGTATGTATGTATGTATGTATGTATGTATGTATGTATGTATGTATGTATGTATGTATGTATGTATGTATGTATGTATGTATGAATGTATATATATATATATATATATATATATATATATATATATATATATATCTATATATATATATATATATATATATGTATATATATATATGAAGATAGGTAAGAGACAGACAGACAAATGGTTACCGAAAGGGAGAGCGAGCGAGCTTGAGGGAATATAGATCTTCTATCTGCCTAGGTTTGCTTTCATCCCTGTTCCAGCGTAGACACAAATGCGGCCTAATGTGTGGTGGCGGGCTTACAAGTCTGTCCGTGCCATTGTGCTCCGCTAAGCGGATTCAGAAGGTGGGGAGGCTGGTAGAGGACGTAATGCTTCTGGGCTCAGAACGCGGCCGCGTCTCTCAGGCTGCATTGCTGATGCTGTATCATATCGCCAAAAGCCTCTACTGCCTTGAGCTGGGGTTTTCTGTACCAGAAGGGGGAAATCCCACACACCACACAGGCTTGGGGCCGGGCCGGGGAGTGGGATTTAGGGTTCCAGGGGCTGGGTTAAGTGTGGAAATCCCACGCACCACACAGGCTTAAGTTCCAGGGGCTAGGTTAAGTGTGGAAATCCCACACACCACACAGGCTTGGGGCCGGGCCGGGGAGTAGGATTTAGGGTTCCAGGGGCTGGGTTACACAGGCTTAAGTTCCAGGGGCTAGGTTAAGTGTGGAAATCCCACACACCACACAGGCTTGGGGCCGGGCCGGGGAGTAGGATTTAGGGTTCCAGGGGCTGGGTTAAGTGTGGAAATCCCACGCACCACACAGGCTTAAGTTCCAGGGGCTGGGTTAAGTTCGGAAATCCCACACACCGCACAGGCTTGGGGCCGGGCCGGGGAGTGGGATTTAGGGTTCCAGGGGCTGAGTTAAGTGTGGAAATCCCACGCACCACACAGGCTTAAGTTCCAGGGGCTGGGTTAAGTGTGGAAATCCCACACACCACACAGGCTTGGGGCCGGGCTGGGGAGTTGGATTTAGGGTTCCAGGGGTTAGGTTAAGTGTGAGTATGGATTTTAACCGCAGGTTTTCAGACACAAAATGTGGGAACAATGCTCTTTCGACAAACAGCTGTTCTACATATCCTACAATTTACGTGATTTACATGAGAAAACTATTCTTAAGGTCACATTAAATTAACAAAGAATATATATATATTTCAGCATTTGAGTCAGATCAACTAGTCAGTAGAAATAACATTGTGACATATGGAGACAGAAGCGCAGAGAAACAAGCACTGGCTCAGTGGTTTCCCCCTTAGATTAATAAAATCGTCTTACGTTAATCAGTATTTTCTCTCAAATTCTTGCCATCAGGTAGAAAAGGGTTGAATAAGAAAATATTGCACGTTTTTTCAAGCTTCAGATTGCCTTTGGGGACGGCCACATCACATCTGCATTACGAGATACTCTTGTCATGTTCTCCATGGTGAAGCCAGTTTTTAGTCCCTGCGAAATGTAGCTGACACAAAGCCAAACTTCTGAAAGGAATCAAACCTTGTTATGAACAACCAACCGTACGAGGTTCTCCCTTTATCTGATTAAAACCGCCTTGCTTTAGCCAGAACAAAACGCTTAAAGTGCGACATCATAGCGAAGGTCCGAAGACTTGCTTATGCTGAATGAAATCATCTGGTGCAACACCGGGCCTGACAGGGTTGAGGCAAGCTGGAACAAACGCAAACGAGCTGCGCCAGCCACAAAATCCCCTAATGGATGAATCTAATTCCACACCTTGCATATTGATTGCAGCAGACGCATTCCGATGGCTCCTAACTTGGTCGCCTCGTAAAGCAAACCTTTTTTTAGGCAGTCGTCCTGTGATGTGATCCATCAGTGACGGCGCTCATAAGAGCCCCTTGCCTCGATATTTAATTGGCCGTTAGCAGCCGTTACAGCGCCATTACGTTGGAATGGCTGACTGTTACGATTCGCGCTTGTCATAATGCATTTCTTTTTTACGAATGGAAAGAGAATACATATTCACTGACGATCCTCATAGGGCTAGTGTCTCCTATCATTGACAACTATGACCTCTTCCATGGTTTCCATAGCAACGAAAATTCCTCTAGATGACTCTCTCGAATACTTGGTATCAGCTCTGGCCAGACGGGGAGATGACCCAACGTTGGCCCATAAAACCTAGCGGCTTGTGGGTTCCTCACTTTCCACTACATGGGAGTGGGATGGTGAGTTTTTATTTTACTGTATCTATTGAGCACGGAGCCCATCATCGTTCCTCTTCTTAGCAGGTACATAAAAATTCCTTTAGAATATTCCTGACGCTCTGTGATGAACTAACGAGGAAAAGATCTCTGTTGAAGATAGATAAAAAATCCCTTTGTCTATCTGACTAAAGTAAAGGGAGAGGATTTGTGTTATAATATAGTTAGAGAAACTAAAGAGTATTTCTGGGGAAGAGCGGTCACAGGCCGAGTCACAGGCAAACAAGGAATTTTCATGTTTTAATTCCAAAGGAAAAGTGACACCAATATTATTCTTTTCATCTAGTGATATTCTTCTAAACGAATGTGTCGGCCATGTGGTTTGAGCATGATTCGGGTGATATTGATAGTCATTTATCATTTGTTATTTAATCTCTGTAAGAAAACAGGTATGTAAAATTTCCGCGTTCCAGTGAAATTTCGCGTATTTAAGAAAGCTTTCTCTTGTTTTGGCATTATTTTCACGTCTTTTTCTCACCAAACTAAACAACAACAACAACAACAACAACAACAACAACAACAACAACAACAACAACAATAACAACAACATCATCATCATCATCATCATCATCATCATCATCATCATCATCATCATCATCATCATCATCATCATCATCATCATCATCATCATCATCATCATCATCATCATCATCATCATCATCATCATCATCATCATCATCATCATCATCAACAACAACAACAACAACAACAACAACAACAACAACAACAACAACAACAACAACAACAACAACAACAACAACAACAACAACAACAACAACAACAACAACAACATGCATAGGCTCGTAACTGTTACACGTAATAATCTTGTGCCGTTCTGGATTTATATTCAGTACAGTAGGCACAATATTGCATTAACTGAAGCTAAAAAATGCAAAAGCCCCCTACCGTGGGAAGGGGGGGGGGGGCACTTAGCTCCCACCCCCACCCCTCACTCGGTCGTTTCCCTCCCTCGCAACTTTCCTCTTTTTTCAGACCATATTCACATGCCTGGAAAATAATAAACGATGGTGTAAGTGTGTAATCACAGATTCTACCACATACATTCCGAAACCCAGCATTGAGAATGGGAACCCTCATACTATTCCATGTTGTAAAGTAGTTCCACGGAAGTAGCTAGTCCTCGTTCCAAGAAATTTTGATTCACCGTTGATGATGGACCATGGTTACGTTAACTGCTCATCAGGATGTCCGGGTGTAGAACAGCTATGCGGGAAGAACTTATAGGAAGAGAAGAATATAGTAACGAAGTTCCATATCCCTTACCACCTGTCATTGCCTCTCATAAAGTTATCTCGTTCTCTCTTAAAACAATAAATTATTCTAACACTCACCACATGGATACTAAGGCATTGGGATATCCGCTCAGACGATGTGAGAGCTTAGGTCGTTGTGGTGTCTTCTCAAAGTAGTTTATATTATGCAACTTCATGACACATTATTTTGCAATTGACCAGCTCGTTTTCAGAGAAGAAGATTATATTCTTTCTGTATGCATGGCTCCAGTCTGTTATTGTTAATCTTCCTAATTCATATTGTATTTGATTAAAGCTCTTGAAATTGTATTTTTGGTATTATTTTAGTTATTACTGCCGTGTACAGTGGAAAACAAATGTCCATTGGATTTAGCTGCATCAGTATATATATATATATATATATATATATATATATATATATATATAGATAGATAGATAGATAGATAGATAGTTACGAATCAAATTAACATTTTTATATAGATTAATCGCCTAAGATATATGCTTTTGAAACTGATATTACATCGGGAGGGACGACACAACATTTGTCCTTCAACATACGTGAGAGCTGTTATCGGTAAAAGTGTGCGAGGTGAGATACATGTTATCAGGCGTAATATTATGTAATGATAACAATGAACCATTTTTGAAAGGGTGAGGCTTTGTAGTTTTTATTTTGGTTGATATCGTCGCGCTCAAAATAAAGTGTATTGGGAGGTGGTTGTCATCGTATTAAAAGGGCAAGTAAATCCCGTAGACTTACTTAACTGCGAACATAATGTCTGCGTGTTATTGCGGGGTTAAAAGCTGCTCAGAAGCATGCATCTAATACTTTAAGGTTTATATGGGCACGACTACGGACAAGATCCACACATTATTTTGTCTGTGATAGGGGAAATCTCTACTCACGATGAAATTACTGTATATTTCATGATACTGCGACTGTCCCGCCAATATGCTGTCCACCCTTCTTAAAAATGTCCTGTACCACTTCTCTGAATGTTCATTTCCTTTTTTCGCCAAATCCTGTGGTGGGGGAGAAAAATACTGCCACCGAGTGTTCCCACTTGAGTCCTAAAAGGCGACAAAAACGGGACGGAGCTAGGGCTAGGCATCCTATTTTCTGTAGCCCCAAAGGGGACATTCCTAAAAAAAAAAGCAAAGGCATAAGAGGGTCTGGGAGGAGTTTTCCAACTAAAACTCTAAGTTTTGAGCCTTTTAATGACCGTGGATGTGGTAAAGATGAGAATAAAAGGGAAGTATGTTTGTAAGAAGAGAGATGGATGTGTTGGCATTGAGTGAAATTTTGTTGAAAGGGAGGGGCGAGTTTGAGTTTGGAAGTGCAGTTGGGAGGATGTCACGAGTGAAAAGAGGACAAGGGAGAGAAGGGGTGGTTATACTAGTAAGTGAAGAGATAGGTAAGCGTGTATTGGACTGGAAGGAGGTTTTTTTAAGGTTAATGAGGATGAAGGTGAAACTGGTAAGGAAGATGTAGGATTTTGTAAGTGCATATGGGCCTGGTAGTGAGAAGAGTGTAGAGGAAAGGGAGACTTTTTGAATAGAGTTAAATGAGTGCATAGAGGGATTAGGGACAAATGTCAATGTAGTGTTACTGAGAGACCTTAATGTTAGGGTAGGAAATGAACCAATAGCCGGAGTGGTTGGGAAGTGTGGAGTTCCAGAAAACAATCGCAGAGGAGAGTTTATGGTGATGTGTCTAGAAAGAAAGCTGATGATAACAAAAACACTGTTTAGGAAGAAAGTCAAGCATAAGTACACATGGGAGAGGGTGGTTGATGAAGGGGAATTAGATAGGGCTTTAATGGACTACATAATGGTTACTAGGGGAAGGGTAGGAAAAGTTTTGGATGTACATGTTCTAAGGGGGGAGAGAGGGGGAATATCAGAATTTTTTTTGGTGGAAGGTAAGTTGAGAGTGGAGGATAGATGGAGAAAGAGGAAAATGACAGAAGGGTAAGGAGGTGCTTAGAGTAAAGTGCTTAAATGAGAAAGAAAAGGAGTACAAGAAGAAGCTGAGAGAGGATTGGGAGGGAGCGAAGGATAGAGTAGAACTAGGAGTGGAGGATGGTTTAAGGAGGGGATCACAAAGGTATGCAAAGTTAGAGTGTGGAACAAGGATCACGGGAGGACATAGAAGGAAGGGTAGTGAGTGGTAGGATAAGGAAGCAAAGAAGGTTGTAGAAGAGAAAAGACAAGCTTTCACAGATTGGTTACAGAATAGGACGAGAGAATTATATGAGAGGTACAAAGAAAAGAGAAGATAAAGGAGGCAAAGAGGAAAGCAGATGTCAAATGGAGTAAGAGTACGACAGAATATTTTAAAAGTAATAAAAGTAACAAAAATTAATAAAATTAATGAAAATATGGTTTGGAAAGAAATTAAGAGAGGAAGGGGAGGCGAATCAAGTAGAGAAGAAAATGTAAAAGTTGCAGATGGAGAGATGATACTGGAAGAGACAGTAGTAAGAGGAAGATGGTAAGAGTATTTCAGGGAGTTGCTAAATGGAAAGGAGGATACGGAGGGAAAGATAGTTGCAGCGGGAAGAGGTAAGAAAATGACAGTGATAAATGAGGAAAATGGAGGAGAAATAAGAAAAGATGAGGTAAAAACAGTTATTGAAATTATGAGAACAGGTAAGGCACCTGGTAAAGGAGATGAAATGAGGGTGGACTGTCTATTGAGATTGTTTAATGTTTGTCTTAAAGAGGGTAGTGTGTTGGAGGACTGGAAGAGTGTCTGTATAGTTCCACTTTACAAAGGAAAAGGGGACAAGTGTGAGTGTAGTAGTTTCAGAGGGATCAGTTTGTTGAGTGTAGTTATTAGGGCTTATGAGAGGGTTTTGATTGTGAGGATTAGGGGAGGAACAGGGGGAGCAACAGTGTAGGTTTAGGACAGGTGGGAGTTGAGTGGGTCTGATTTTTATGGTAAAACAGATATGTGAGAAAGCTTTAGGAAAAGTTACGGATGTTTTTTTAGACATTTATGGATCTGGAAAAGGCTTACGATAGGGTAGACAGGGCATTGTGGGAGGTATTGCAGATAAATGGGATAGGAGGAAAGCAGTTAAGAACAGTCAAGATTTTTTTTTTTTTTTTTTTTTTTTTTACAAAAGTAGTAGACTCTGTGTTAGATTTAGAAATGGAGTGAGTGAGTGATTTAAGGTAAAGGTGGGACTTCGCCAGGGATATGTCATGTCGCGTTGGCTGTTTAATTTATACATGGGTGGGTGGTGCGAGAGGTAAACGCAAGGGTAATCGGCTGGGGATTGAAGATGGTTAAAGAAAATGGAGGAAAGAGGGAAATAAGCCAGTTGTTGTTTGCTGACGACACTGCACTTATAGCAGGATCAGAGTAGGGATTAAGGAAGTTAGTGACACATGTGCGAAAGAAGGAAAGTTGAACATAAATGTGGGTAAAAGTAAGGTGATGAGATGTACAAGAGGAGAGGATGGCAGTGAATTGGAAGTGAGTATTAAGAGAGACGGGAGGAAGTTTTATTGTTTGTTATTATTTGCCTGTTTGTTTATTTTCATTTATTTGTCTATTATTATTATCTATCTGTCCATATATTATCATTTATTATTTACCTGTTCGTTTAATGGTTAACTTTACCTATTTATTTATTTACTTTATCTATAATTATCTATATTATTATTATTATTATTTATTTATTTTTCAATAATTATAATGTTTTTTCACATCCGACCTAGTTATGGACCAAAAGGTCTCCTGTCGGCATGCTCCTCCTTTGAAATCCTTTAAACACACACACACACACACACACACACACACACACACACACACACACACACACACACACACACACACACACACACACACACACACACACACACACACACACACACACACACACACACACACACACACACACACACACACACACACACACACACACACACACACACACACACACACACACACACACACACACACACACACACACACACACACACACACACACACACACACACACACACACACACACACACACACACACACACACACACACACGTATGTGCGACCAAGCACGCCCTGGTATGTTTGGGAGAAGGCGGGTCGTGACTGGTTTGTCGAGAAGACACACCTTCAGGCCTCCTTGGGTTTTCCCAGAAGGGTCCTCCCTGAAGTGAGGGTCAACCGAAGTACACTGTTGCAGGATACAACTAAC
>NC_134789.1:40611276-40618776 GCF_046742065.1 Oratosquilla oratoria
TTCTTCAGGGACGTGGATGTCAAGGTTTCTGAGTGTGTTGCACACTGTAGTGACGAGGTTGCGTCCTCCTGGTCGAAGTGGGAGGCGGGGTGCACTGTCAGGTTCGAGCGACGCTCTGATGGTAGCAGTAAAGTTTGGGGACAGATAGGGCGATCGGAGGCATTTTACAGAGAGAATGGCCATGTTGGCATATATTCTCTCTACAAGCGAGGGTAGACCAAGTTCACTTTGCATGTTAACGATGCGAGTCGAAGGAGGGCAACCTAAGATAAATCTCATTACTCTATTTTGGAATTTTTCGAGAGGTTCCAAAGCTCTCCTGGGAAGTTGACAAAGGGCAGGTGATAAGTAGTCAACGAGTGATCGAAGAAATGTGGTGTATAGAGTTCTGACCATTGGTAATGAAGCGCCGGTGGAATTTGTGGCAAGCCACTTGATAGGGTTAAAACGGGCCTGCAGACGATCAAGGAGATCATTAACAAGGGGATGGATACGTTGTCGAGTCGGTATGGCTGGAGTGATCCGGGCTGGTACTCCAAGGTATGTGTACTGTGTGCAATGAGGGATAACATCACCTCCCATGTTGAACGTCGGTAGTGCCTGGAGAGTACGAGATGAAAATATTCTGCTCTTCTCAGGGGAAATGATGAGACCACAAGCGGTAGTTGACGTGTAGAAGCCATTTAGGACGAATTGGAGGTCAGCGGGCGAGTTGGAATGGATGCAGATGTCGTCCGCGTAGCAGAGAAGGGTTGTACCGGGAACGTTAGGAAGAAGTGAGAGTAAGCGGTGCATCAAGACGTTAAAAAGAAATGGACTTAGTACGCCACCTTGCGGGGTACCGAGTTTGAACTGCTCGTAGGAACTGCACACACCTCGAAAGAGAACACGTGACTTTCTGTTACTCAGATAACCTCGAATCCATCGAAGGAGGTTTCCTTGCACTCCGAAGGTAACCAGCTGGTCAAGAATTATTTCATGGTTGGCTACATCGAAAGCACTTTTGAGGTCCAGGAAGGCAACTACGCTGGTGGGAGAGAGGCGGGTGTAGAGCTCAGTAAGGCAGTGGTGCGTACTTCGACGTGGGAGGAAACCATACAGCTGCGGGGAGAGTTGACCTTGTAGACGATTCATGAGCCGGGCAAGGATGATACGTTCAAGCATCTTGCTGAAGCATGAAGTTAGGGAAATGGGCCTGAATTTATCAGTACCTGGTTTCGGTATCGGAACAATCGTGCTTAAAGTCCAGGCTGCAGGTACATGTCCACGAAGGAGGCAGAGGTTGAAGAGGCGAAGGAGGGGGTTGCCAGGAACTTCCAGTAGGAGTTGGAGCACTTGGTATGTAATGCCGTCATCCCCGGGGGCAGAAGTTTTTGTATTATCTATTTCTAGTAGTAATTCATTCTCCGTAATCGGGACTTCGTCTTCATCATCTGGGTGCAGAAGATCAGACATTAGTAGGAGATTACTGGTGTTGAGAAGAGAGGAGAGTGCCTCTTGGATATGCGTAGGAAGATTGTAAGTCTGTGACTGTGACGACCATAAAGTAATGAGGTCCTGGGCGTAGGCGGCTGGACTGTGATGGAGGGCGCTGGGAGGTTGCTTCTTAACGACCCTTTTTACAAGGCGCCACATGGTCGCGATACTAGTCTGGTGATTTATGGAATCAGTGTATTTCTGCCAAGACTCTTTGTAGGCACAGTTCTGGAGGGCGACCATATTATCCCGTGCTATTTGGTACTGATGTAAAGAATCAGGTGTGGGTTGCGTCTGAAAAGTATGACCAGTAGTCTGTGTAGCTCTCTCCGCTTGGATAATACGGTGGTCCAACGTCCATGAGTGAGGTACAGGGCGGCGTGGTAGGTGAGCTTTGGTTACATAGCGGCTGTAGAAGTCGTGTGTGGTATTCACTAAGGACGTGTATAGTGCGTCGGGGGATAGGAAGTCAAATGTGGGAAGGAGACTAGAGATGTACGAAATATACGTAGGGCAATATTTAGGAGGAATGGATATACGGGTCCGGTGATGAGGAGTTGGAATCCGAGATGGTATGGAGTAGTATAAACTAAGAGCAATATGGTCGGAGAAGAGAGAAGGAATTGATTGACAGGCGACACGGGATGGCACGAGGCCAGACGTGATGATGTGGTCAACTGTGCCTCCACGTGCATGTGTGGCTCCACCAGTTTCCCATCGTGTGAGTCGGTACCGATGTATGTAGTTGAGTAGAGGGATTCCACTACGGTTGGGGACAGGGGAGGCATCACCAAGAGCAGGATGTCGAGCGTTGAAATCCCCCATATAAATCACTCCACGATTTGTAGGTACTGGGAGGGCAACAAGATTAATAACACCAGGGGCAGAGTATACGTTGCAAAGTCGAAGTTTACCATTGCCCACAGTGACTTCAATTAACTGAAAGGTCATAGTAGTATCCCTGGAGCATCGAAGGAGCTTGTGTGGCATGGATGCGTGGACGTAAGAAATGAGGCCATTCCTGGCTGGATGTATGTACGAGACATAGCCAGACAGCGTAGGTGCTGTGTCGCATGGCTGAGCACCACCGGGAAAGGCTTCTTGAATAAATATTATCTGGGGGTGATGGCGATGGACATATGTCTTCAGTGCAGTGAGTTTCGTGTTATGGCGTATTCCGAAAGCATTCCAGGAGATGACGTGAAGCGATACGAGATCAGAGAATCTTATTACTATGTGCTTTGCGAGAGCCGGAAGAGGTTGGTGTTTGAATGTGGGCGCTGCCAGGCGGAGCATGGGTAGAGGAGTTCAAAGGCGACGAGAGCTTTTCTAGATGGGAGGCAACTGTATCAAGTCGCTCTGTAAGGGCTGTGACAGAGGTGATAACAACTTTGTGAGATTCAACTAGACTGGCAAGTGTGGTTGCTGTGGTAGCCTGTTGGTTAACTAAACTTTCGATACGGGCATCTATGGCATCGAATCGCTTCGTGAGGGCTGAACAGCGGGATTCGAGAGATGCAACAGCTTGGCGAAGAGCTTGTACTTCAGCAGAGTCCGTGGTGCTGGGCGTCGTGAGAGAGGTGGCTGGAAGTGGTGGTGGTGGTAGTGATGATAGTGGTGGTCCAAGTCTTTGGGAAGTGGCCGTGGGTGTTCGCTTAGTACAGCCATGCCAAACGTTGACCCCTGGTTTATGGCATCGGGGGCACTTCCATCGGGATGTGTCTGGTGGTGGGGATATGGAAAGTTCTGAGGTAGATGCGGAGTCGTCGGGCGTGGTGGGTGGAGTGGGTGGGCGGTGAGGGCAGGAACGAGTGTCATGATTCTCCGCGCACCAGGCACACTTTGCGGGAGCGGAACAGTATCTTGAGATATGTTTGAAGCCCCAGCATTTATAGCACCATGGAATTTCATCTTTCATTTTGCGAAGCTCACAGGGAGGGAGGAAAGGTAGGAAGGGGAACTCTAAGGTAGGCGGCGGTGGTTCAAGTAGGCTCCACGTGAAGACTAGTCGGTTGATTGGCGTCCCATTTTGGACGAATCTGCGAGCTGTATGTATCCCTGGATATTCCTTGGCATGAGAGGCATCGATGCTGACAGGGTATCGAGTGAGGAGGTACGTAGGGAATTTACGTGGTCTTTCCGTGGAGTCCTGGATGACTAGGCGTAAAGATAATATTTCCCCACTCGTGATACTTGTAATGATGTCTTGTCGTTGTCTTGAAACATAGACGAAACGAGATGTAATAGCTGACATCTTCACCTCAGCCAGCTCACGATCGAGACGGAAAGACTTGGCAACGTTGGAGAGCCACCGAAGTTTCACGTCACAGCTTGAGTTGTCAGGGAAAGTTAATTTGACATATTTCTCTCTGGGAGCAAAGGCAGGAGCCTGTGACGGCGAAGTATAGGACGAGATTGGGGGGGTAGGGGTGGGAGATGGTGTGATATCATAAGCTTGTGGCTCTGTCATTGGATTCTTCTTCGATGATTTAGCAGCAGGAGAAGGTGGTGGGCTGCTATTATTGGAGACTTCATTTAGAGTGCGTTTAGCGGGGGTAAATGGTTGTGGTGCAGAGTTGCCAGATGCAGGAGAATTTCCTTGAGCGTGATGGTTGTAAGTCGTAAGTGGGGGCCATATGTTAATTGGATTTTCATCGTCACTCATAGCGAGATCGGCTTCAACGATGGCAATAGCCTGTGGCCCTGAGTAGTCCATGATTACCACACGTTAAGATTATTCACAGGAGTTCAGGATTTATGAGGCAGTATGCGGGGAGAGCGATTCATCCATGTCGTCACAAACCTCTTACTGCGCATGCGCAGACTTGGCCGCCCCTGACCAGGAAGGTCGGAGGGATAATGTTTTCACAGTTATAGACTAAGTTAGTTAATGTTCACACACCGTGATGACAAAAAATGGTAGAGGTGGTCTTATAATATCTCACAGCACACAACGAAGGGTTGGAACACAATAACACTGCCGGAATTCTAACAAAGAGCACGGAGCTCAAAACTGTAGGACCGGTCACACGCCATATTTGTTTTCCAATCCAGAGAGAGAGAGAGAGAGAGAGAGAGAGAGAGAAATACGAGGGAAAGCGTGAGAATGAGAGAAAAAGAGATAGAGAGATATAGACAGATATACAGTGCACACACACACACACACACACACACACACACACACACACACACACACACACACACACACACACACACACACACTTTCAACGAAAGGACGGCTTGACGAACGCTCTGAAGAAAAGTGCAGATTGTGGATACCAACGCAAAGAGAAGTGCCTTTTTGTGTTTGCAGGGGGGGGGGGGAAATTGCTCGTGAGGCAGTAGGTAAGTAGGAAAAGAGGAGAAGGGGAGGGATTGCTGGGGAAATGGAAGGAAATGAGGATGTGGAGGACTTGGCCCAGGCAGACGGGCGTAAGGTCAACATGAAACGACCACCGGATGACGAAATGGCAAATAAAAATGTAAAGATTAGAAGTATAGAGAGGAGAAATACAGTAGAAAGTGACGAGAATATGTTCCAGGGATTTAAAGAGGGTGGGGGGGACACAACCCCCCCCCGACTGATAAGACTAGAGGAGAGAGTTGATAAGGTGATCGAGGACTTGGAACGTAAGTTAGGTAAGGTAGACTCCATCTTCCAGAGAATTGAAAGATTGGAGCAACTAGAGAAGGCTAACAGAAACTTAACTGAAGAAGTAGAGGACCTAAAAAGACAGTTAGGAAATGTAAAGGAGGAGAATGAGAAATTGAAGAAGAATAGTAATGAAAACAGTGAGAAAATAGCTACAGAAGCTAAAAATTGGAGAATAACTCAAGAAGGGAATAAGGTTTCATTCACTGACATAGTCAAACAGCAATTGAAAGAACATAATGAAGACTCAGTTATTAAAGTGATGAGACAGAAGGAGAATATAGTAAGAGAATTAGCTGACAAAAAGAAATGTATAATTATATTAGGAATGGAAGAGAAACATAACCCAGATAGAACCGCAAGAATCAAGGAGGAAAATGAAAGGGTAAGCAGTTTATTAAAATTAGTCCAGGAAGATGAACCAGAAATTATAAAGGAAATTGAGGAAAAATTCAGACTCGGAAAATATAGTACAGATAAGACCAGACCAATTAAGATTAAATTCAGGTCACAAACAACGGCAGAGAAAATTCTATCCAAGACAGGGAAACTAGCAACAAATGATCAATATAAAAAGGTATGGATAAAAAGAGAAATGAATAAGGAGGAAAGAGAGGCAGAAAAACAGAAAAGAATTGAAGCTAAGGCAAAAAACGAGGAAAGAACGGAGTCAGAGAAAGAGAGATTCTATTGGAGAGTAGTGAACATGAAAATAAAGCAGTTCGACATACTAAAGAAAAACATAAGGGAAACAGAGAACACAATGGAAGTGGCAGAAAACTAAGAGTGTCTTACACAAATATAGATGGATTGATAACAGGATTGAATGAACTGAATGATTATTTGAAAGAAAAAGAACCGGACATAATGGGAATTGTAGAAACAAAATTAAAAGGCCCACTACCACCCAACAGTGTAGGACATGATACATACAATTATTGGATTAGAAACAGAGAGAAAAAACAAGGGGGTGGAGTTATGTTCCTGACAAAGAAGGATATAAACGTGAAAGGTGTCATATATGGAAAGAATACAGTAGAGATGATTATGATAGAAGTGGAAGACCGAGATAAGAAGAGCAGAAAATTTGTGATCAATTATGTGCCTCCGAAAACAGCCTCATGGGAGGAGAGTGAACATAAAAGTATGTTAGAGGACACAAAGATAGCATTAACTAAAATAATGGAAGACGGAGGAAGAATAGTTATGATGGGCGACTTTAATTGCAAAGAAATCTGCTGGGAAGAAATGACAGTAAAGAGTGGTGATGACTCATGGGGAAATGCTCTACTTGAGATGATTACTGACCATTCAATGACACAATGGATACAAGAGAACACTAGGTATAGAAATGAAGAAGAACCATCGAGGCTAGACTTAATAATTACATCTGAACCTAGAATAGTGGACAAGATTGAATATAAAACACCAATAGGTAAAAGTGACCACATATTGATTGAACTGGAACTTAATGAAGAAAAATATATGAAAAGAAATGAACAATATAGAAAAGGAAGAATGATGTATGAAAAAACAAACTTTGATAAAATAAGAGAATTCTTCCAACAAGAAAACTGGGAAGAAATATACAAAGAAGAAACATCAGTGGAAGAGAAATGGAATATTTTGACAAAAATTTACAAAGAAGGAGGGGAAAAGTATGTCCCAAGACAAAAACAAGAAAAAGAATATGTAAAATGCTGGTACAATAAAAGTTGTAGGGAGTTAAAAGACAAAAGAGACAAAGCCTGGACCGGATGGAAAAAAGACAGAAGACCTGAAAAATGGAAAATATATACTGGTTATAGAAATGAATATGTACAAAAGTGCAGAGAGGAAAAAAGACAAGGAGGAGTTGAATACACTGAGGAAATGGAAATGGCAGAAATTATGAACAAACATTTTAAATCAGTGTTTACAAGGGAGAACATACAACCTGAAGAGATTGAATGGAAAGAGAAAGTCCCCCTATGGAAGAAATAGAAGTAACGAAGAATGAAATATTGACACACTTGGGTAATTTTGATGTCAGAAAATCGCATGGGCCAGATGAAATAGCAAACTGGATTCTGAAAGAATGTAGGAATGAACTGGCAGACAAAATACATAGCATAATAAGCAGTTCCTTAAAAGAAGGAAAAGTTCCAGAAGATTGGAAAAAAGCAAATATAGTACCTATATATAAAGGAGGAAATAAAGAAGAACCTACCAACTATAGACCAGTCTCTCTAACAAGTACAATAGCAAAAATATGTGAAAGAATTATCAAAAGTAGATGGGTAAAATACTTGGAAAAAAACAACGTACTAAATCCAAGGCAATTTGGATTCAGACAAGGACGATCATGCGTCACCAATTTAATATGTTTCTAT
>NC_134789.1:40628776-40671276 GCF_046742065.1 Oratosquilla oratoria
TTAGCGACTCGTATACGCTGGCAGGCACTCTGGAGGGGAAGCCCCTAAATGGCTCTGGAAAGGTTTTGTAAGTCCTCATATTAATAGTTGTGGTGAAAAATATACATTTTCTTTTTCTAAAGATTCCGATACAAGCTCCGATAATGCTCTAAACATCCGATTCCAATATGAGTTGCGATACTGTTCTAAACATTCGAATAATGATCTTGAGGGAAAGCCCCTCAATGGCTCTGGAATTTTTTTTTAAGTCCTCATATCAATAGTTGTGGTGAGGAATATAATTTTTCTTTTTCTAAAGATCCCGATACAAGCTCCGATGCTGCTCTAAACATCCGATTCCGATATGAGCTGCGATACTGTTCTAAGCATCCGAATCCGATACTCGTCCCGATACTGCTATAAACATTCGATTCCTATAAATCGTTGAGAAATATACATTCTTTTTTAAAGATTCCGATACGAGCCCCGATAATGCTCTAAACATCCGATTCCAATATGAGTTGCGATACTGTTCTAAGCATCCGAATCCGATACTCGCCCCGATACAGCTATAAACATTCGATTCCTATAAATTGTTGACAAATCTACTTTGTTGTTAAGGTATTTGTTCCCCAAACCAACTGCAGGACCTGGAAGTAACCATGAATTATAATCATTGCAAGTATCGGAATTGGAAGTTTAGAGAAATATCGGGACTCGTATCGGAAGCGTGTTTCTTTTTGGGATCGTTCAATCACTAATTAATTCACCGACCAGACTTGATGTCGAACAAAACATAACGGATATTTTTTTATCGGAAATTTGGCAGACGCATTCTGGATACAGCACTAAGCATTGGATTAAAGTATCAGAACAATCCGTCTTCAAAAGCATTCAACATTTTCAATTAATTAAAAAAGGAGACCATAGCAATAACTTGACATATTTAACTTTATTTTTTTTGAAAAAAAAAAGAAAGAAAGGGGGAAGGGAAAGCATGTTTACTTCTGAAATCGTTTAAGAATACTAACCTAATGTCTGAAGCATCGATAATTTATTTCTCTTCGATTTCCAGTCTGCTCTTCCACAACCTGTCTCAGACAGTGACCTTCAAGGCTGACAAGTTCTCCCTCCAGCCGAAGCTCAACATCTGTGTCGAATACGGCACTTTCAACATCGACCTCTCCGTGACCTCCGTCAGCGTAAGATATCCGTATGTTTATATGTATGTGGAAAGAAATCACAAAACACACGTGATGAACTATTTTTGCAGAAACCACCGGGAAATTGAAAAATACAGATACCGAACGTTTTCGTCCTTTGAAAATGTCTTAATAGACGAAAACGTTCGGTATCTGTTTTTTTTTTTTTCAATTTCCCGGTGGTTTCTGAAAAAAAAAGAAAGAAAAAAATATATATATATATATATATGTATATACATGTATGTGTGTATGTGCGTCTTTCGCCCGTTCACACACATTCCCTCGCTGAAGGGGTGGCAGATACGACATGTAGTACTCGTATTAGTAAAAGCTTTCATGCTATGAGCGCAGCGAACTCGACACCGTAACATTGGAGTTAGAGACGTTAAACAGCTAATCGACAAGTCATGTGTGTGTGTTATTCACCATGGTCTTAGATCACATGTTGTACTCGTGATCGACAGCTATTTCCCTCCCGGAAGAGAGCTCAGAGCTAGTATATGACCGATCTATGGGTAATGCTGTGACCATACGCTCCCCGCCCACGAGAGTTGGAGTAACGACTCGCAGCGCAGCGATACTGAAATTATTTCAGCCCTGGGCGGGTTTCGAGCCCGGACCGTCCTAGTGGCGGTTGGGAATTCTACCAACTGCGCGCGCGCGCGCGTGTGTGTGTATGTGTGTGTGTGTGTGTGTGTGTGTGTGTGTGTGTGTGTGTGTGTGTGTGTGTGTGTGTGTGTATGCGCGCGTGTGAGAAGGAGAACGCCTTTGCAATTAGAGGTCCACCCCTATACAACGCCCTACCGACACATCTGAGGGATCCAAATAACCGTAGCGTAGAGAAATTCAAGAAGGACGTGAATGAATTTATCTGTGCATTACCAGACCAACCAAAGCTGCCCCATTGCCACCTCCGGGTTGAGAGCAATAAGATCATCGACTAGCTGTCTCTGTGGAGGGCAAACAGAATCTAGTTGTGGCGTCGCATCAGCGTGGCCATGGACAGTGCATCTACTGTCTGAACTGTGTGTAATGAATATGTTAATTGCTTATGGTACAAGTAGAAAATATATGCGTTAAAGTTTAGCTAGATGTTTCATTTCGTTTAGCGGGTAAACATCTTGTCCGAGGATCCAAACCAAAGTTTCATTGTCAATATTGTTCGCAATTAACCTTTCAGCTAAGGAGGAAATTGGTTTAAAATATTTCTTGAATCAAGGAAATATGCATAATAAATCAGATATAGAAGTAGAAAAGGGGAGGGAATGGTGTAATCAGTTTAAAGATTACAACTAATTAATTAATTGAAGTGATAGATCCAAGAGAAATTCCTTCAGATCACGAATCAAAATTTCGAGAAGACATATCAAAACCTGAAAAGTTTCAAGATATTCCTTGGAAATAAAAAAGTTAAACAACCGATTGAAGAAAACAATAAAGTTAAAGGGAACAAATATAATGCTATAGATAAAAAGAATGAATGTAAATTGAAAAGGATAGAACAAGTGACAGAATCTCAGAAAAGATGTTGACAGTTTAGGGAAAGAGCAAGTCAACTTTAACGAGACCATGGAAGAATAATAATAATAAGAAATGGAACAGGACAGAACAGAAGAAAGAGTTGGGAAGTCCTAGAAAAAAAAAAAAAAATCTCTGGTCAGGGCGGGAGTAGACAAGAGAAAATGTGTTATTGGTTTTGGTTGGACAGAACGACATATTGTCTCATGGGCGGAAAGGAAAAAAAATGAAGGAACTGCAAGAAATTATACTCATAATTGTTTGAAACGACTCAATGTGCATGTTATGAAACTGAAGGTATGGTTAGGTTAGGTCATTGCATCAAAAGTAGTGCGCGTTCGGTGAAAGCCAAGGTCAAGTCATAAATCAGGGCAAACGAGGAAATTAACAGGTCTTCGAATTTAGCAAATAAAGGCGAGTTTAAAAATATTTGGGTGGAAAATGCTGCTGAGGAAGAAAGTGGTAAGAAGAAAGCTTGTGAAGGGAGTCAAGGTATAGAACGAGATGATTATAATTTATTTTATATTATTTGTTTTTGTTTTGTTATCATTTGTCTGTTTGATTCTCATATAATTATTAGTTATATGTCAATTTATTATCATTTACTATTTACCTGTTTGTTTATTATTTAACTATACCTACGCATTTATTCATGTATTTCATTTGTTATTAACATTATTATAGTCTTTATTTATTCATTTATTATTATTATGATTTTTTTTCGCATCCGACCTAGATATGGACCAAAAGGTCTCCTGTCGGCATACTCCGCCTTTGTAATCTTTGTAATCCTTTGTAAGAGGTAAACGAGTCTCTTTATTAGATATTAAAACTATATTAGAATATTAAGAGATGAAAACATTCCGTATACTGAAATATCAAAAGAAGAAATTAAAAGGATAAAAAATGACATAAAAAAAGAAGAGCAAAACTGTGCAAATTAGAAATCAATAAATTCAATATTCTGTGCCTTGTTGACCCTAGGCTACCAATAAATATTGATCTACAACTAATAAACGGTAAATACGTAGTCTGGAGACATTATAGAAAATATAACACGAGAGGAGGGGAAATGGCAGATGTAAAAATTACATACATACATACATACATATACCATAGGCTTTTTCCCCCTACATGGGGGGTAGCCAAAAAGAAAAAGGCATAGAAACCACTATTACATAGTTGTAGATAAATACGAAGCGAAGAAAAAGCTGAAGCAATAGATCTGGGAACTGAAACCCAAATGTCAAGTTAAAATGAACTTCATAGTAATATTTGATCCACCTAAGAATAGGTATGGCATAATGTTGAATAACAAATATTATTGTCACGGACATCTCTTCTCTTGCAGAAAATGATGAAAAACAATGATATAACCCAGATTGATAGCTTTAATTGGAAAGAGATTAATTCGGAAGAATGGGGAGCAGGTGGCAATGAAAAATAATTGGGTAGTAAGTTATTAAGTTGTGTGATAGAAAATACAATAGTTTAATGGGTAAAGGAGGAGATAACGCTCCAGCAAGTCTGGACTTAACTCTAAGAAACCTAAAGAAGAGAGTGACCTAGTAACGGTTGAATTAAAGGTGGAAAAAAGGAGATATAGAGTCGAAAAATGAATCATAGAGACAAGACAAATAAAGTTTTAGGAAAACAATCTTTTATTTTTTTCTTCTAATAAGCATACTGTAAGAAATTCAAGAATTATAACTAAATCAAGAAGAAATGTATATATATATATACATATACATATATGTATATATATATATATATATATATATGTGTGTATATATATATATATATATATACATATATGTATATGTATATATATATATATATATGTATATATATATATATATATATATACACTGAGTGGTTCCCAGTGAACAGATTAATATTTTTTTAACCACAAATCACTTTAATTCTATGCCATCGCAGTGACTTAGCCCAATACGCTAAGTCACTGCCACTTTGTCATGGGCGAGCTGAGTTCGAGTCCTCGGCTCGACCACATTTCAATTTCCTACGTATGCCTCCTTCGAGCTACTCTCAGTCTCGACTGTGATGGCATGGAATTAAAAGTTATTTGTGGTTGAAAAGATACATATATATATGTATATATATATATATATTATATATATATATATATATATATATATATATATATATATATATATATATATATATATATATATATATATATATAAAAGCCCCTAAAACTTGTGTGCGAACAAATGTGTGCTAAAGGCAAGGAAAGAAAATAAAAGACTGTTTTAATAAAAAGGTGAAATAAGAAGGAAACCCAGGGATGTGGCATGGAAAAGGTGGAAGACGAGAGGAAACAAGAATATTTTGGAAGAGCACAGAAGGGCTAGGAATGATTGCACAAAAATCCACAGTGAGGAAAAAAATGGAAAAGGTATCGTTTGATCACTTAATTCGTCGCCACAGGGTCCTCTTGCAGGTGAACCACGACCCCCTGATATATGGCATCTTGCCCTTGGAACTGTAACATCATGCATAGCAAATCTGCCCATCCTTTACCTAAAAACATTAGGATTGCTAAGGGAAGAGGTTTTTGTGAACTGTGTTTACTTGAATATAGGAAAGGGAATTGGTAAGGTAATTCACAGTAGAGTGAGAAATGTAGAGGTGAGGAAGAGAGCAGATTTGGAAAGGGAGTTGGCAGATAGGGTTGACGAAAGAATGCTTGGATGGTTTGGGCATTTGGAAAGAACGGGTGAAGAAAGACTAGTGAAAATGATGTGGAAAGCAAAAGCTGATGGAGTGATCTTGAGGGAAAGACTATGAGGAAGATGGGTGTAAGATGAATGTCTGTTGAGCAAAAAAGGGAGAGACAAAAGAGAGGTGTGAATGGAGAGTGGTTATAAGTGGATGAGGAATTGATGCTGCCTGAATGGATTTCTTTTGTCTGTTTTGTATATATATTCTAAGTGAATGAGGAGGGTGTTGTCGCCATGTAATTGTAGTAATGGTTGTTGCCTCAGTGGCTAGTAATGATGCTCAGGCCCTGACACAGATCTCTCTGGGAAGAAACTATGAACTGTTGTCTCCATTGTATTGTTGTGGGACTGTTTCTACGTCACTGGCTGAAAGTGGTAGGAGAAAAGTAGTCACCGTTTATCAACTATGTGGGAAATCATGTAAAAAATACAGTTGAATTTGGAAGAGCGAGATCTTGCGCTCAGTCCAAATATAACAGCATTCACTCTACCTCCAGTTGTGTCGATCACCCTTATCATCCAGCAGACTCCAGTCTCATCTCGCCTCTGTTCAGAGAGATGCGTTCTACGTGACACAGCCGCACCCCATGCGGGCGCCCCCTTATCCTGGTCCACTTTGGGTCATTTCTCGAAGATAATCCTGTGAACAGGTCGTCCTGGGGTGGCAAGCCACGTGACCTTAACTCCACAGAAAATGACAAAAAAAAAAAAAAAAAAAAAAAAAAAAAAAAAAAAAAAAAAAAAAAAAAAAAAAAAAAAAAAGAGAGAGACATATTTCTTTTCCTTAAAGAGACCGTGACGAATTACGTGTCAGCCAAGAGGACAACCCAGTCCATCAGAGGGCCAATCCAGGTCAATATTGAATCAGAACAACTTCGATATCCGGCACCTCTTTTAATCCCTACCTCTTGGTGACTCCTGAGCTCAACGAAGTGAAAGCGGAGTTATGGAAGTCACCCTCATCAATTCTCTGAGGGGGAGAAGCCCCCCCTCCTCCTCCTCCTCACCTCGGCTGAATAAAATCTTCTAGCGTCAACCAGAATAAACTCCTCAAAGTGTGTCGTTGTAAGGCCATTGCTTATGTCAACTTGTTTTCCGGGTTTCTGGTGGAAGAATTATATTTGAATAACTTCTTATTTACTCATTTGGCTCTAGACAGTTGTTCCTAGAAACTCTTAATTCTCTGCCAACTAGAAACTATCCATTTCTTGTCAAACATTTTTTTTTTTTGTATTTCTTTTATTTTCTCTTATTTTGACCGACTGTATTTAGGAATTGTGTCCAAATCCATGTGTCTATTGCCAACATTACAGTTCTATCAGATTGGATTTCATTATTGAAGCCTCCCAGTGATTGTTGGGTAAGTTTGTGAGCAGTGTATGGGTGAAATGGTCTTTTTTTATTTCCTGTTGAATTGGGGATGTAGGTAGATGTATTCATATAATTTTTAGACACATTCTTTGTTGGGTTCTATAGCTACTTGCTTGTTTTCAAAATGGGGATTATATGTACTATCTTACTGATTTTTGGGATGTTGTATTGCAACCAAGAATGGCTGAAACTATCATTGCGTGCTCTCATTGTTATCGGGATCAGATGTGTCAGGCGGTAGTTTGATGTCTTATTCGGGTCTTCTGCGTGAGCTCTTCAGTTTCTTGAGTGTTGCTATGTTTGTTGGAGAAAGTTCGGGTAATTTCTGTGCCAAGCTACACCTTGGGTATTCATTTTGTTACTTTCCTGTTTTCTTTTGTCGCGGGGTCGCTCCTTTGAGTGAAAGCTTAGAGTTATGAGACATTCCAGACACTGAGCAGTTCCTCTCTAAGCGGAGACTGGTTGGAGACTGGTCGGTTTCTCTCTAATCGGAGACTGGTCGGACACTGAGCAGTTCCTCTCTAATCGGAGACTGGTCGGACACTGAGCAGTTCCTCTCTAATCGGAGACTGGTCGGACACTGAGCAGTTCCTCTCTAATCGGAGACTGGTCGGACACTGAGCAGTTCCTCTCTAATCGGAGACTGGTCGGACACTGAGCAGTTCCTCTCTAATCGGAGACTGGTCGGACACTGAGCAGTTCCTCTCTAATCGGAGACTGGTCGGAGACTGAGCAGTTCCTCTCTAATCGGAGACTGGTTGGACACTGAGCAGTTCCTCTCTAATCGGAGACTGGTCGGACACTGAGCAGTTCCTCTCTAATCGGAGACTGGTTGGACACTGAGCAGTTCCTCTCTAATCGGAGACTGGTTGGACACTGGTCGGTTCCTCTCTAATCGGAGACTGGTTGGACACTGGTCGGTTTCTCTTTAATCGGAGACTGGTCGGACAATGGTCGGTTCCTCTCTAATCAGAGACTGGTCGGACACTGAGCAGTTCCTCTCTAATCGGAGACTGGTCGGTTCCTCTCTAATCGGAGACTGGTCGGACACTGAGTAGTTCCTCTCTAATCGGAGACTGGTCGGACACTGAGCAGTTCCTCTCTAATCGGAGACTGGTTGGACACTGGTCGGTTCCTTTCTAATCGGAGACTGGTTGGACACTAGTGGGTTCCTCTTTAATCGGAGACTGGTCGGACACTGAAACTGGTCGGTTCCTCTCTAATCGGAAACTGGTTGGACACTGGTCCGTTCCTCTCTAATCGGAGACTGGTCGGAGACTGGTCGGTTCCTCTCCAGGGGAGCCGTATTTTTTTTTCTGGGATCGTCGTCCTTCTGTCACCTTTTTGTTGTCATTTGTCGACAACGAGATGGTTTTTCATACAAAAAATCAGGTCAACATTGGAAGGTATAAGTGCTGGTATAATTTTATTTCAGCGTAAGAAATATGAAAAATGATAATAAATTATTTGAATTTCACTCAAAACTCGAATGTCAAATTTCGTTTGATATATACTTCTATCTTTTTGTCCCTGCTGAGATTTAGGGCCAAAATAAGTATATATAAAAAAAAGACATTTTTATATATGTTTTGATATATTTTCTTCCTATTTTTCGAGATGAGATTCAAGGTCTGAAGAAGACATTGATTACTTGATTGAACTCGAAAATACAAAAAAGACATCTTTCTTGACATACATTTCTTTTTACTTTCATTCCAGGCTGAGGTTGAAGGCCAGGACGAGGTGACTCAGTACCTCAAGCAGCATGGACCAGACTTAGTGGAGCAGATCGAAGCTCACGTTAACGAGAATTATGCCGCCATCGAGCAAGGGATCAACCAACAGTTCTGTTCTTGGTAGGGCCGTGTGTTGAGTGCCGTCTCTCCCAGATATCATTACCGTGTCTAAAATGGGAGAGTGTGACGGACAAGGGGTTAAAACCTGGCCTTGAGAGGAGTGAGCATTTTTCTTTTTGCTTCCTCTGTGCACTTACCAAGAAGTATCTAAGAAGATACCACCGTAAGATTTGCTTAGGAAATAAAATAGTCTGGTATCTGTTGCTGTAGCGCATTGATATAGCGGTCCATACCTTGGCTCTTAACTGGCCTATTTCTAAGATAGTTTATTCTTTAATTCTGCATGGTATTAGAAGGTTTATTGACCTGAGTTACCATCACAAGACCCTTCCTGTGAACTTCATGATAAAAATGCGAAGTTGATCACATATTACATGAAAGAGACATCATCATCATCCCAGTGTCCCAGGAAGCGTTTTTGTATCGTTAGTCACCTGTGACTACACTATTTCAGTGGTATCTGAGAAAAATTAGACTCACTCAACCATAAGTGTTTCCATGAAGCGAGCCATACTTTGCTTGGAAGATAGGGAAAGCCCCAACGTCTCGGACAACGTCTCTGCTACTGCTTTGTTATATATATATATATATATATATATATATATATATATATATATATATATATATTTATACATATATATATTTGTACAATACTGAATGGGTCCCAGTGACTAGAGATACATTTTTATCAACCACAATGCACTTTAATTCTAAGCCATCAACATCGGAAGAACCGTGGAGGCACATGCAGAAATTGAAACGTGGTACGCCCGAGGACTCGAACCAACGGCGGCAAGCACGTGACCAGTGCCGTAGTGACTTAGATCAATACACCATCAAGAGAGATATAAGTTGAGCGCAACTTTTCTTATATATTTGTATGCTCGAGTTACATACACATACACGAAAGTTTGCGTTCAACCCATCTCCACTATGATAGTACATTGGTAAGTATATATATATACATATATATATACATATATATATCTATATCTATATATAATATATATATATATACATATATATATATGTATATATATTGCTGGTACATTATGATAAGTTGATGAAGGTGGAAAAAAAAAAGTCACGGGTCTAGTTCCGAGTTTCTGAGTATTCCTGACCGGTTTCGCTCTATGCTTTTTCTGAAGAAGCATAGAGGGAAACCGGTCAAGAATAAACTCAGAAACTTGGAACTAGACCCGTGACTTTTTTTCCACCTTCATCAACATATATATAAGAACATACATAAGAACATAAGAATAAAGGAGACTGCAAGAGACCATAAGGCCTACACTAGGCAGCTCCGTATCCATCATCACCTGTCATCCCCATCCATACAGTTGTCTAAGCGTTTTTTAAAGCAACTGATAGTTTCAGTGCTTACTACATGGTTACTAAGTTTATTCCATCCATCGACCACCCTATTAGTAAAACAGTTCTTGCCTATTTCCTTCTTAAATCTAAATTTGTCTAGTTTATACCCATTACTGCGAGTCCTGCCCTGTTGTTTTATTATTATGACCTTGTTTGCATCACCCTTGTTATAGCCTTTGATCCACTTGAACACTTCTATTAGATCACCCCGCACTCTGCGTCTTTCCAGAGAGTGTAAGTTTAGGTGCCTAAGCCTCTCTTTGTAAGGCAAATTTCCGAGTCCATGTATCATTTTGGTCATTCTTCTCTGTACTGATTCTAGTGAATTTATGTCCATTCTGTAGGACGGAGACCAAAACTGTACCGCATAGTCAAGGATGGGTCTAACTATCGCTAGATAGAGTTTATAATTACCTCTGCACTTCTATTCGTTACCGTCCTAGCAATGAAGCCTAATGCACTGTTAGCTTTATTTCTGGCGCTAATGCATTGCTTCCTGGTTTTAAGGTCCGGACTCACCAGAATTCCCAAGTCCCTCTCGCACTCAGATTTTTCTAAAAAAAGTGTTATCTAAGTTGTATCTATTTTCGGGGTTGTGTAGCCCTACGTTTAACACGCTACACTTAGAGATATTGAAGTTCATTTGCCATTTCACCGACCATGTTAACAATTTATTAAGATCATCCTGCAGAATCTGGGTGTCGTCTCCTGACCTAATTAGGCGTCCTATTTTAGTGTCGTCCGCATACTTATTAACATCACTATTTATCCCATCGTCTAAGTCGTTTATGTACATAATGAACAACAAGGGACCCAAAACCGAGCCCTGGGGGACTCCGCTAGTAACATTGCCCCTCCTAGATTTTACCATATATATATATATATATATATATATATATATATATATATGTATATATATATGTATATATATATATATATATATATATATATGTATATATATATGTATATATATATATATATATATATATATATATATATGTATATATATAAGTTTCACAGAGAGTTTCGCAGAGAGTTTCATCTTACCAGCTTCCCCATCAGAAGAAAACTACAAATGACAACTTTAAAAAAGTAAATGTCAGCTTTTGTATTACCTGGTAGTGAATAGAAGATTATTATATTTTTTTCAAGATGTTAGTAATCGTTCATGAAATAGCTGTCAAACTTTAGGAAAGTTCTCTCGGAGGGAAAAATTGCATCATCTTTGATCTGAGAGAAAAAAAAAATAATACTTCGTTTGCTGAGGAGAGGGAAATTTCCTCGGCTAAATAAAATCACCTGGAGGCAACCAGGATAAACAACGAAAATTGCAATAGATAAATAAATGAATAAATAAGTAAATAAATAAATGAATAAATAAATAAATTTAATAAATATTTTGTACCAAAGAGTTAATCGAGTTGGACTCGAGATATGTTTTAACTCTTTTGATGTGGAAGGAGTTTTCTCCTTGCTGAATAAAGTCGTCTGAAGCAGCTTGAATAACTACTAAAGTTTATAAGCGCAGCGAAAATGCAAAGCTTAATACTGTGTAGAGCAATTTGTTGTTATTGAATGCAAAATATATGTATCTCAATACATTAAACTACTTGTTTTAAACTGTTGTGATTATTGAATCCTATAAAGCAACCATACACACACACACACACACACACACACACACGCACACACACACACACACACACACACACACACACACACACACACACACACACACACACACACACACACACACACACACACACACACACACACACACACACACACACACACACACACACACACACACACACACACACACACACACACACACACACACACACACACACACACACACACACACACTAAACACAACCTCGTGGTGCGGTGGTTAGAATTCTCGCCTGCCACTTCGGCGGTCCGGGATCGAATCCCGCCCAGGGCTGAAATAATTTCAGTATCGCTGCGCTGTGGGTTGTTACTCCAGCTCTCGTGGGCGGGGAGTTGGGTGTGTGTGTGTGAATGTAAGGTCACAGTATTACCCATAGATCGATCATACGGGCTCTGAGCTCTCATACGGGAGGTTAATAACTGTCAATCACGAGTCCAACACGTGATCCAAGACCATGGCGAATCACACACACACACACAGACACACAGACACACACACACACACACAGACACACACACACACACACACACACACACACACACACACACACACACACACACACACACACACACACACACACACACACACACACACACACACACATACACACACACACACACACACACACACACACACAAACACACACACACACACACACACACACACACACACACACACACACACACACACACACACACACACACACACACACACACACACACACACACACACACACACACACACACACACACACACACACATATATATTTATATATATATATATATACATATATATATATTAATTTTTATATATATATATATATATATATATATATATATATACATGGGACAGGTCAAACGGGGTCGATGAACGACTGACGCTTCAGTTTTTAGTGTTATTAAATACCTCTAATGGAGGATATCCACGAACTGGGTACACATGTGGGAGCAACAGTATTCAGAATCATTGTTGAAGCATAAAATGGGTGGTTCTATCTTTGAGAAGAAGTCTGGGAAGAAAAACAGTGAATCTTTTTTCGGATTCATTCAAGATGAGAAGCAAAAGATGTGTGGCATTAGAACAAGTGTTTGTTTAAATTACAAATGGCTAATTTTGAAAGATTCGTACCCATCAATGTATGTAATCTCATTAGTGAAACTGACCAGGATGAAACTGAGGACAGACCAAGAAGGGACAGTCTCCATAGTTACAAGGACTTAACAGTGAATGAAATGATTTTGCAATTTGATTTACACTATTGATGAATTTGTTTTCCTCCCATGAGAAAACTTTAGGGAGGTTAATGACTTATCCTTTAAAAGGAAAACATTCTGTTCAGAATCTCCCCTTAAGTTGTTTGTTTTTGCTGATGCTTCTAAGGAAGCTTATGGGTGTGGCATCTATGTAGGGCAAGAAAGAAGAGAGATAAAGGAGTCTAATGGCTCTCTTCTGTTTGCCAAGGTCAAGGTGTCTCCTATCTGCCTCTCTGGTTGATTCGGTTGTACTCATTATTGATTGTCAAGTTGCTCTTTCTTAGAGTTTAACCAACAAGGCTCCTAAGAAGAAAATATTTGTTAATAGTAGATTGAAGGAAATTTCCAATCTTTTGGAAAATTTCAAAGCCAAGTATACTCCTATTTCTTTTACTTATGTTCCTTCTGAACATAATATGGCTGATTTTGTCACCAAACCTTGCAGTGCTGGGGTGTTTAAGGAAAGATTCAATTGGTGGGTTTATGGACCAGAATGGTTGTTGTTGCCACCTCATGCTTGGCCGAAGGGTCACTTGAGAGGGCTGATTTGTGTCGTAGCTGGGTTGTTGTTGTTGTCGTTCCCTAGACTGTCTGTCCGAGCAGTCCCGTCTCCCCAAGGAATGCCACAGCCGAAACTGGGTTTTCCCACAAATCCTTTATAGAGTGTATGTTGTGTTGTTTGCGTGCATGATTGTGTATAATGCAGTCTTCCATTGTGTGTTGTATGGTATGGGGTGAAGTGTTACATCCTGGGCAGCTGTTCACAATGCGGTCATCCAGCCTCTTCTGGTAGCTTAGAAGTGCTGGGTGGTGGCCGCACCGCAGTCTGGCCAGGTGGACTCTGTCCTTTCGTGGGAGAGAGGATTCAGAAGGGTGGATATCAGGGGGTCTGGCATGCAGTAGTGTGTTGTCTTTTAGTGTGTTAATGGAGCGGTGAGTGATATGATTAAGAATATGTTTCCGGAGGCTGGTATTTGGTGGTTGTGGAGGAAGAGAAGAGAGTATCTGTGTGTGATACAGGTCTTTGGGTGTTGTTTTAATGTTTCTTGGTGTGTGTGGGTGTTCTGCTATGTAGTGTAGCGGGTGTGATGTGTTTGTGGTGGCTGCAGCAAGTGTTTGTGTACCTTTGGGGACTTTTGTTTCATGGTGTAAATGGTCTGTAGGTGTTGTATTTGTGCAGCCTGTAATTGTTTTTAGGGCTTTGTTTTGTATGATTTGAAGGGTGTTGTGGTGTGTCTCACTGAGATTAGGAGTCCATGCGGATTATGAACGGTTTGAGGCTGGGAAGGATGGTGGGGGCTTCCTGCTGGGTGTTCAATGTAGGCTGGCTGTATTTGATGTGGAGGGCCTCAAAGAGGGCAAGGCGGCGCTTGTCACTTTCTCGGTCTAAAATTATGGTATTGTCCACTAAGATGGATCTGGTGATTGGAATGTTATGGGTCTCCTGGAGGTGCCGCTTAGGGTCTCCATTGTTAAGGTGGTATGTCAACCGTCTGGAAAGGCGAGTGGTAGTGAGTCCGAGGTAGGAATCTTGGGGCGTACAGTCCCCAAAAGGACACTTGAACTGGTACACCAGACTCACACACTCGATGTCGGGTGGGCATGGGGAGCTGTTATTTTTCATGATAAGGTCTTTAGTTCTCTTGTTCTTATAATAGATGGAAGGTTTTATTGAGGCCCTCCACATCAGATACAGCCAGCCTACATTGAACACCCAGCAGGAAGCCCCCACCATCCTTCCCAGCCTCAAATCGTTCAGAATTCGCCAAACCAGACAACCCAGCTACGACACAAATCAGCCCTCTCATGAGCAGTCACTCCGGACACGACGGACGCCCAGGCCACAGTAATGGTCATCTAAAGTGTCCTTTCCCAGTGGTCACAGCGGTGTTTAGCCTACTTTCTGTATTTATAATCACTCATTTGTTTGTTCTTGTTACAACTGAAAATGCTAACTGTGATTAGTGAAACGTCTTGTATCCTGTTCCACCTATTAGATATCATGTGTTTTCTTTACCTCTCCATGCTAGAGAGATCTTCAGAAGACGAAACTTTTCATCGGAAACTCATCACAGCTCAATTTACTGTTGCATACAATTCAATATGCCTTAAAGAATATATATATATATATATATATATATATATATATATATATATATACATACATACATACATATATATATATATATATATATATATATATATATATATATATATATATATATCTGTCTGCATTCCCAACTCTGGGGGATTCTTTACCCTATTAAAAGAAAAGAACGTGAATATTTTTTGATGTGCATTTATTTCTGTAATAGTTTGGACGTCACTCTTTACTGTTTGCAGACAGCATTGTTGACGGCGTCTTCGATAGAGTTGGTGTTTGCGTTGACGTAGTCCACGATCGCTGAGACGATGGACTCCATCACTACGCTGAGGTGGCTGTTGACGTCATCCAGACCCTCGAAGTTGCCCTGTGGCGGAAAACGAAAGACTCGAGGTGATGTATGTTCCTGCGAACACCTGAACTTCACCCATGATATCTCACAGCTATTAAGATATATATCAAGAAATAAATAGGCAACAACTGGTTTACCAACAAAGTAGTTAACGATTGGAATAGACTTAGTAACCATGCAGTGAGCGCTGAAACAATTGGTTGTTTTGAGAAGAGACGAGATAGCTTTATGGATAGGGACGTTTGGTGGTATTGGAAATGAAACTGTCCAATGTAGGCTCTTAGTCTTTTACAGTCTCCCTCATTCTCAACATATTATATTCTTATGTATTATCTTTTTGCCACTATGATACTTCAATCTTTGTTATCTCATGTTATCAATGTTACAAATTCCTTTTAAAGTTGTGGACATACATGCTAAGGACATACCGTATAAATGTTTTTGGAAGCAAAAACCAAATCTAACGTTACGAGTGTTTTGAATCCTTGGCATTAGCGTTGTAGCTCATGTCTGTAATCTTTATAAATTGTCGGGGCTCGGCAAGCATGCAGAGAGAATATAACCTAAGCATTAACGAAAATAAGAAGATATCATTAAGGTATTACTTTGTAAGATGTCAGAAATCGAATGAGTGGGCGGCAACACCGACAGTCTCAGCTATCATAAAGCAATGGCCATCTCTCTCTCTCTCTCTCTCTCTCTCTCTCTCTCAATGGGGATAGAGGCTTTATGGGTAAAAGATTATGGTTTCGGAGGTAAACGCCATATAGATATTTTTGTTCCGTCGTAACAAACGGAAGCAATACAAGAGACGCAGGACCAGAAGCCACCCAAGAACCCAAATCGCCCTACCTCGATGCTCTCGTTGTTGAGAACGACCTCGGTGCTGCCTCTCGTGACACACATCGAGAGCGGGATGAAAGTGACGCTGTCCGTGTCGAACTTGAGTGATGCTGTCACTCCGCTGAAGATCATGCTGTTGGCAAAGGAGACGGTGAAGTGATGGCAGGGCAGAGGGTGACAGGCGAGAGGTGTTGGCAGGGTGACAGAGATAGTGTAGTGTGACAAGGCGATAGATGTAGAGTGAGGGCAGGGCGAGGGTGACACGGGAGAGATGTTGGCAGGAGAGAGGGTGGCAAAGCTAATGTAATAGGTGTCAAATGATGGCAGGGTGGGTGAGAGTAGTAAGGGTAGATTGGAGGCAAGAGTGTGGCATGGAAGTATTAATGGAATTTTGAAAAGTAGTTCGTTTCAACTTGTTTCTCTTACTTTAAGGGAATCTACTATTTTCTACTTTTCGTCGGAAACGAATAATAAAGGCGCTTTTAAATTTTGAAGTGAATGAAATTGATACGTCAGTGGTCATTCATTTTCAATCAATATCTTCCTCTACCTGTTTGTTCTTAGGAGATTTATTTTCTAAGTAGATTGTCTTCAATAAAAATTCATAGGAAACTAATGATAGCATTGTTATTTCAATGTCAAGAATAAAAAACTAATAAGTTATAACTTCCGTGTCAATTTTGTCATTAAACTCAATGACGTACTTTGGTTAGGTTAGGTTGGATTAGGTAAGGTTAGGTTAGTTTGGGTCAATTTAGGTTCGGTTGGGATAGGTTAGGACAGGTTACGTTAGGTTAGGTTAAGTTATATTAAGTTCAATTAGGTTAAGTTGGATCAGATTGTGTTAGGTTAGGTTAGGTTGGACTAGGTCAGGATAGGCTAGGTTATGTCATGGGGAGGGGCCCTGTACTTTGGGTGAAACCCGGAGGAACGAAGACAACTTTTAATCACTCACTATGCGGAGCCACTCCCGTCGATCGCACTTTCGTCATGAGTTCCTTGCATCGTGTAGTCGTCGGTGCGGACGTCAAGCTTAGGGATGGTGATGGACATGCGTACCTGCGGGAACAATTGTATATGAATAAATATGTCAGGAGCCGACGACAATAGGCGCTCAGTAGCTGCGTCCGAACCCGTCACCTTTGCTCTATTATGCGAAGCCAGTGCGCTTCCGAAGACGCCAGCAGCGCACAAATAAATGGATCTAAACGAATAAATGGACAAATAAATAGGTTAATACAGACCAGTTATATTCACTGTGGCCATTGCATGGTTTTAAAACTGGGCGGTTCTATAATTTAGAGAAAACCAATAGATATAATAAAAATGTTAAAATTATTAATTCATGCCCAAATCATTTTTATATGTACTTCATGTTTTTAAACTTGACAAATTCAAAACACAACAGTTTTGAGGTTATGCAATAGGTATGCAATGGTAAGTTACGCTGTCATGTAGCAATGTTTTTCAAACATGTCAAAGTAGACATGAGAGGCGAGATTTAGATGTATACAGTAGACTAATCCTTGTGTATAAATGCTGAGACCTTTCAATCACAAAAATCGTAGTGTTTGTTTATGACGAGTAGACAACTTTTACTGACTGAAAGTTATTTGGTGTTCTTACGATGAGTGATGGTTATTAGAAACAGGAGTGGTCAAATAAGGAAGCAAACATTCGATCTCCACTTCGAAACATATGTTTGGATATTTTCTTTTCCTTTTTAGAGTACGGCCTTGAGCCTCAAAAAGAGCTAGTGAGGACACCACGCGACTGAAAAAGGTCAGACTTTGAGGCCTACCTTGGAGGAAACTCCTGGGATGGCGGGGATGAAGTTAGTCACTTCGATTTTGCTGAAGTCCGACACGATGACACGTTTGGCGCCGAAAGTCAAGCTGTCATTCGAGGGAAAAAGAAGAAAATAGACGAGAACCATTCAGTGAGACTCCTGAAACCCGTCCCCTTCTCCTTCTCCTCCCCTTCCTCCTTCCTCCTTCTCCTCCTCCTTCTCCAAAATACCGAACAAAAATTGAAAGAAAATCAAATGCACAAGTATGAGGCTTCTGAAAATGAATTTTAGATCGAAACTGCTGGGAATATTAAGTTTAGTGGTGGGGTCAAGGTTGGAAGACCCCGCAACACGGACGAGTCATAAGCAGTTCAGGGAGGGGCTGTGTCCCTCTGGTGTTTACACTGAGACATAGTGAAAGACAAATAACGTCTCATCCTCCTGAATCATCTTCGAAAATATTTGTTTTGTCACGGATTAAATCATTTCTATAAATCCGTTGTCTAGCAAAAAATGCCAATGGGCCTGCATCATTGACAAAGTGTCTAGATATCATATTTGGCAAGTGTCATTACAATAGATAAAGCGTTCACTTACTCTGAGTGGTCAGTGGTAACATGGACATCTGGCACCTTGTCAATGGTCATTGGATCATACTTCTCGAATGCCGTTTGGAGTTCGAGGGTCAGCTCACCCTCCAGAACGCGACCTGCGGAAGGACAAGCAGTATTGGTCATTCATCTTTTAACACTTAATAATTTAGAGCATATATAATCTTTTCACTGCCACTGGCGGCTTATACATTTGCTCTGGATGCCGCATGGACTCCTGCGCAGTGAAAGAGTAAATACCTGTCATCAGATACGGTCTTATTAGTAGATTTATCTTAAAAAGGAAAGGAGTACTTCCTATTTGAGCTTTACTCACTGGGACTGGCCCATGCGGCAGAAACCGCGAGGAAGGCGACCACGAAGCGGAACATGATTGCTCAGGATAGGATGTGGGAGCCCAATGAATCGACAAGGGTGCCACACTCGGTCCGGAGCGTCCCTTTTATGTCTCCTTTTGGATGACGAATCGTGGGAACGTACCCGTTGCAGGGGTCACATGAATCGAACAATTGCTCTATGTGCAATTATGCAACATAGGGTATCTGTGCCCACGTGTGTTCTCCTTCGTGCTCCTTGAACCTTACCCCTAACTTAAATTTCATGTTGCTGACCAAATAGAGAACGCAATGACCTTTTCCTTATGACGACTGGGTGAAATACTTTATTCTTCGTTTTTTCCTTCTGTTTTACAACTATGGTATCTGGTAACAAAATTTAGACCTTTGATTTCAACGATTAAAAAATACTTATCATTCAACCTTGTAACTCAATTTTTGTTTAAAAACTGATTCATGTCATCAGCATTATGGAAGTTGTTTCCTAAGCTGTATAACAAATCAAAATATACGATGGCCTTATGAACAGAGTATCATAATCAAGGTAGACTACAACCCTTTTGCTACTAAGAGGCTGTTGTCATAGGGATGAATAAAAGTAGACAGGCGAAGTTGTTTCTATCACTTCCAAATTAAATCTACTTCCTGACAGTTTGAGACCATTATTTCTTGTTTGATCCACATTTACTGTGAAAATTTCGTCATTATTTATGACAGTTCCCACTAGAATATTAAAGGCCTGTATCAGATAACCTATGCGTCCTCGCTTTTTTAGGGAAAATATATTCATATGTTCTAGTCGATTTTCTTATTATTCATTTCTGATACTTATACTTTTTCCAATCTGTCAATGTCTTTAATGAGATTTGGTGACCATACGGATACAAAATATTCCAAATGTGGGCGAACTAAGTATTTTTATAGCTTGTTAATGAGAGATAGACTTTTAAAATCGAAAGATTGTGTAATCAGTCCTAGAATCTTATTTGCTTTCTATGAGGCGGAAGTACACTGTTTAGATGATTTAAGATCATCACTGATATAATCACGCCGAGATCCTTATCACAACCCACTTTTGTTAATGAATTTCCAAATAACTTGTAATCATACTGTTACTTTACCTATGTACGTAACCTTACATTTACTTGTGTTAAAAATCATTAGCATTCAGACCATTGTTGTCGTTTATCTAAATATTCGTGAATATCTAATTGGTTTAAGTGATCATCTACCATTCCGCACAGATTTGTATCATCAGCAAATTTGGTCTTTTTTATTTGTATACGTATGCTATGAATAGAAGTGGCCCAATAACGGAACCCTGAGGAACTCCACTCGTAACATTTTTCTGTCTAGAAGATTTGCCGTTCAAAACAACTCTGTTTACGATCGCTTAACCCATTACTGATGATAATGATCATGGGTTTAACGTTACAAACTCCCTCCTACCGGAAGGCTAGGACGGTGCCCCTCACAGAGGACCTTGTAGCGTGGAATTTAATGAACCATGCTCTTGGTTCAGCTTCGCCGGTGGCAGGATTCAAATCGCCATCCCCTCGATATTCGCCGCAAGTAACGACGCCCTAACCCGCTCAACCAGCGAGTTTCCAGTTACCACTTCAGCTTAATCGGTTACCGCTAATACCGTGTGAACCTAATTTGATAAGTAGTCTTTCGTGCTGGAACGTATCAAAAGCATTCGCAAAGTCAAGAGATATTAAATCTATATTGTTTCTTTTGTCATAATTTGAGATGACTGTGTGGGTTAGTGACTCATAACAGGGTTGGATAGCCGTTGAATCAAAGGGTACTTTTGCCCCTTTGCTGGTTTTCTTTTTCCTCCTTGTGGGTACCCAAAACGCACTCTTCACTGGCGGGTCACCAGTTGGGGGGTTAAGTCGTCGATAGTCCGACCATGTGGCAGGTAGTAATGGGTTAAGGGGTTACCACACTAGGCTATTTTCCTTTCAACCTCGTACTTCCAACCTCCATTTGAGGTTACACGAATCTAGACTTCTCTATGAACACTTCAACAGTATGTCTAACATTTGTATAGGTTTACAATAGTTTGATTCATCACTCAAATTTGCTATATATGACGGAAAGATAAACTAGTATTTAGAGATTTGAAAAACAAAACATTGAAACCGAAGTCGTTTCTACTTAAACGAACTTTCAACGTTCGGCGCTGGTGGAGCTAGTGGACTCCCACGTTGAAATCGTTGACAATGAAAAGACTGAGCTCCTCGCCATAAATGCCTGTAAATTGCCAATGCCGGACAATGCCACACTCCACCCCACCTCTGCTATAAGAAGATCATACACGTATCAGTAGAACACTACGACCACTTCCGTCTCTTTCTCCCGAGGTATCGCCCTCACGGACCCCTTATTCGAAGATACAATATCGTAATTGCACGGTTTCGCGGAGGACGTACCACACTACTCCACCTGCAAGCTATGTGACCGTCCCAACGCCAGTCTCCACCACTATTGCCTCGAATATTCCTCATTAAGTAACCTATTGCCCCAAAGCCAAAACATGATACATGTGTGTCACATTCTCTTAACTAACAATAATTTAGACATTGTCCCAATTAGTCCTGCAGCCAAACAGTGATTTAGGCCCTGACCGTGCATGGGAATCCGCCCAAAGGTTTACGGATGTTTCTGATACTAGGGGACTTACTTATTCAGACTCTGGCTCATACCACTCTAATATCTTTGGGTAAATCAAAATATTCAAGATTGCTGCCAAGATGACTGCTGCTAGTCTGAAAACTATAGAATAGTCATAACCTCATTATTGATCAACTTAGAGACATACTTTTTGCGTCTAGGTATAGATTTTGGCACCCAAGGAACGTGATAGAATGCATCTTTATGGCGTACAATGCATGCAAATCCAACATAACCGCCGCGATAATGATGAACATTGAAAATTCCATATCATTAATTTTATTGTACTTCATTCTGCACCTTTTATATAATTATAGGTTTTGTCTCCCATTGAATATGACTACTATTATTACTATATGGCTACTATTTGGCGCTAAAGGATCTGTTAATGCACCTTTATGCACTATGGCAAAGGCCCTGTAGGTATAGTTGGCGTAACTCTCAAGTCGTTAACCGTGAGACGATGAACACCGAGTCTTGACATTACCAGCCGGATAGAAAGTGACACTGAAGAAATGAGACATGAACGAGGAAAGAAACAAGCAACGGATCACAAAGAGGAAATGTCTGGCCGAATCTCATCGGACGGTAGAGACAGAGACAATATACGGCACAAGCTTGAAATGTGCATAGATCCGTTGAACAGTGAAGACCATCCAAAGGGTATTGTAAAGATTATTACTGGAAGAATTGCACCAGATTCTGTCAATGTCGATAAGTCAGCGTCTTTGGGAAACAAACAGATGCAACAATTTGAGGCAGGCTGGCCAGATAGTTTCTATGAGCCTATGTCAAGCAAGGTCATCACCATGTCCTTTAGCAAAAAACGTATCAATCTGTGATCAAAGGATTGCTATGATACTGACCTCATCTATTCTAGAGTCATAGGATTGATGAGGTCAAGGGAAAGAGACCTCAAAGAACTCTTATCCCATGAGCTAGCACCAGTGATCAATATCGATGTTTGAGGACAAAGGAGACATGAGGATAACAAAATCAAAATTCACATTGAAACAGAAGCTGCAGATTGAGCAGTCACGAACTGTCATCTCCCGACACAATTGTCATTGACGGCGGTGCACTTCTCTGGATAATTCAGTGGCCAAAACAAGGCATCGGCTAAGACTTCGTAGACAATATAGTGGAGTGCATATTCAGAAAACCTGAGTACAGTAATGTCAATTCGACAGGTACTTCGAGTACAGCACAAAGAGCGCGACAAGAACATCACGTACAAATCAGCAATCTAGTAGATGTCACAAGGTTATACCCTCCACTCCACTGCCAACCCAAACCATTGATCGGACGGTAACAGAAAACAAGCAGCAGATCATCAGTACAATCTGTGAGCAACTGCAGGAGAAAGGGGAGACCAGCAAGGAAACAGCAAAACATAGACTCCTCGTACTGGACCATCGTCAGTATCAGTTGAAATTTTGAAGGGGATTGTCATAGAGAGAAAAGACCTGGAGTCGACCCACGAGGAGGCAGACGTCATCATCCCTAGACAAATTGTGGATGCTCCCACTCAAAGCTCAACGTGCATCAGGGTCATCAGCGATGACACTGATGTGTTCATCCTGCTAGTTCACTACTACCAGAAATGTTCATTGAACTGCACATTTCTGATGGAAAGTAGCAGCAAGTCGAGGACTCTAACTGATATTGGAGCTACTGCAAAGCAACATGCAGATATTGTATGTCAGCTCCTAGCTGCTCACGCCCTTACAGGGTGAGATAATGTTGCCGTCATGTGGGGAATCGAAAAAGCAAAGGCAGTCAAAGTACTTTCATCAAACTGCCAACTACTGAAGATTAGTAACCCTGACATGGCATTAAATAAAGTTCTTCAGGAGACAAAACAGTTTGTTGCAAGATGTTATGGGTGTGCGTACATTGAATCTGTCTGCAGAAAGACCTCAAAAGAGAAAAGGACTGGTGCACACAAGCTAAAATCCCTCCTTCCAACATCTGAAGCATTTGAACAAAATGTGAGACGGGCACATTACCAAGTGTGCATCTGGAACGCGGCCTTAGAAGAGGACCCTCCTGACCTGATAGCATCAGACTTTGGCTGGGAAAAGAATGAAGCCGCGAAATCACTGTTACCAGTAACAGTAGCGGAGGGGGTTGCACTTGCCCCTTCGGATGTTCTCAAACTGACCAGATGTGGCTGTGCGACTGATCAGTCATGGGTCAATACTAGGTGCACGTGCGCAACAGCTCAGTTGTCTTGCACCTCATTCTGTGGATGTCATGGAGTCGAAGAGTGCTGTAACAAGTGGACTAAAACAGTCAACACTGCTGAGGAAGATAGAGACAGCGATGCGGATGGCAACACTCTCAGTGTTGACGAATATGGCTCAAGTGCTTGATTTTCCATAGCCTCTGTGCAGACAGAGACAAAACTTATACGTACTTGTATGCTGTACTCAATATATTGAAGCGCCATGTGTCTAAATCAGTAAAGACACTATAGCTATTTCATTTTTTTCTCACCTAAGGCGGCCATTTTGGCATCCATCTTGGATTTACATGCATTGTACGCCATAATCATACATTTCATCATGTTGCTTTAGTGCCAAAATCTATACTTAGATGGAAAAACTGTCTCTAAGTTTGTTAATAATTAAGTTGTGCTATTCTATAGTTTTTCAGTTTAGCAACAGCCATCCTGGTAGCCATCTTGAATATTTCAAAGTCCCCAAAGGTTACAGAGTGATATGAGTCGAATTCTCAAAGAGTAGGTCAAATAGCATCATATTCAGAAAAAAAAAAAAAAAAAAAAAAGGCGGACTGCAATGAACAGTTCACCACCTCTGCTGCAGGACTATATTCGACACCCACACTTTGGTGGATGCTACCTCACCTTGATTAACAATATATTTCTCTCTTTCTGTCCAACCTCGTCACTACAGTGTGCAACACACTTAGAAACCTTGACATCCACGTCCCTGAAGAAACGGTTGAACCCGACTTGCCCCCGTGGCGAATCTCCCTCCCTAACGTCACCTTCACACCAACCTCCAAAGATGACCTTCCTGCACTTCAAAAGCAACTAGCACTAGAGACCATCGACAGCGTATCCTCAAAGATCCCCGCAGCGCATGTCATCTACGTGGATGGCTCAGTACAGGCTGATGGAAGAGCAGCGTGTGCCATGTACTCACCCACCTTACAGCCACCTGTGGAAGCTGGATGGATTGGCCGCAGGTTACCTGTCACATCAAGCTCCACGTTTTGTGAGCTACACGGAATCCTCGACGCAGTAACATATCTTGTAGACTGTAACGTAAATGGTGTGATCGTTTGTGACTCCCAACCAGCTCTACACGCCCTCTCCTCACCCAGACCCAACTACTATCGTGTTGTACAGGCCATACTGACCCAACTCGCCGTTGTTCATGAAGCATCTATGGCCGTATCTCTCGTATGGATGCCTTCACACGTCGACCTTGCTGGCAACGACACTGTGGACCGTATTGCCAAAGCAGCTTGTGCCTTTGTCTTAGATAACGAACGCGTAGTACCCTCTCTCACATGCCTCAAAAACAGAATACACGCAGCCACTCACACCATAACAACACGCCGAAGAGATGCGGAACGAGCCACCAGTGTCTCCATTCAACACCACGACCACTTCCTACCCAGCCGCCACAAGTATCGCCGACGCGGACCCATGGTACGGAGACACAATGTTGTCAGTGCTCGGCTCAGACTCGGATATCGACCTGTGTGGCAAATCTCCCAGGCGGAAGATATGCCACATTACTCATCATGCAGGCTGTGTAACCGCCCTAACGCCAACACTCTTGAACACTACTGTCTCCAATGCCCCATTGTGACAGACAGTATTCCACAGAGACAAGACGTGATAACTGTATGTAAATATTTACTTAGTGACGACAACTTAGATACACTCCTAGCTCGCCACCCCCATTTTGGGGGATTTTGATTGTTAAATCCAATCATACCTCCTTTTGTATCTCTTTATATAATAATATGACTAATATACTATTGTTTGTCGCCCTCAGAAGCAATGAATTTATTAAACGGTGGACCATCTTACCAAGGCAGCATATACCTACGTCATGGACGTCACGCGCAATGCTCACCCTATCATGCCTTAAAACAAGATACGAGTACACGCAGCCACTCATGCCATGTCAACACACCGAAAGATGCGGAACGGTCTACCGATATCCCCATACGACCACCTCCTACCCAACCGCCACAAGTAACGCCGACGCAAGACCATGGTACCTAGGCACAATAATGTCAGTGCTCGGCTCGGACTTGGGAGTCGACCAGTGTGACGGGGCTCCCAGACGGATGATATGCCACGGTGATCACCGTGCGGGCTGTGTAACCGTCCTAGCACGAACACCCTTGATATTATTGTCTCCAGTGACCCATAATGACAGACAATATTCCCCGGAGACGGGGCATGATGATTATATGTAAACACTTACATAGTACCACTATCCCGTCATCACCATTTCGGGGGATCCTGAATGATTATTGTATTATGTCTCCATTTAAAGAATGTATGTAATATATGACATGTCCTCTAACACAATGCTGTGATAGATGTACTATTGTTTGCCGCCGCCCACGGGCGTAATAAATTTATTAAAACCAAAATCTTTCTGTCCCTATATATATATATATATATATATATATATATATATATATATATATATATATATACATATATATATATATATATATATATTTACATATACGTATATATACATACATATATATATATATAGGTATATATATATATATATATATATATATATATATATATATACATATGTATATATATGTGTGTGTATGTGTGTATGCATGAATCAATCTCCATTTCCACCTCTGGGGATTCTTTACCCAAGTAAAAGAAAAGTACGTGAATCATTTTTATGTACATTTATTTCTTTGGTAGTTTGGACGTCACTGTTTACTGTTTGCAGACAGCATTGTTGACGGCGTCTTCGATAGAGTTGGTGTTTGCGTTGACGTAGTCCACGATCGCTGAGACGATGGACTCCATCACTACGCTCAGGTGGCTGTTGACGTCATCCAGACCCTCGAAGTTGCCCTGTGGCGGAAAACGAAAGACTCGAGGTGATGTATGTTCCTGCGAACACCTGAACTTCACCCGTGACATCTCACAGCTATTCAGATGTATATCAAGAAGGAAATAGGCAACAACTGGTTTACCAACAAAGTAGTTAACGATTGGAATAGACTTAGTAACCATGCAGTGAGCGCTGAAACAATTGGTTGTTTTGAGAAGAGACGAGATAGCTTTATGGATAGGGACGTTTGGTGGTATTGGGCATGAAACTGTCCAATGTAGGCTCTATGGTCTTTTGCAGTCTCCCCCATTCTCTTCATATTATGTTCTTATGTATTATCTTTTTGCCACAATGATACTTCAATGTTATCAATGTTACAAATTCCTTTTAAAGTTGTGGATATGCATGCTAAGGACATATCGTATAAATGTTTTTGGAAGCAAAAACCAAATCTAACGTTACGAGTGTTTTGAATACTTGGCATTAGCGTTGTAGCTCATGTTTGTAATTTTTATAAAGTGTCGGGGCTCAGCAAGCATGCAGAGAGAATATAAGCTAAGCATTAACGAAAATAAGAAGATATCATTAACGAGTTACTTTGTAAGATGTCAGAAATCGAATGAGTGGGCGGCAACACCGACAGTCTCAGCTATCATTAAGCAATGGTGATCTCTCTCTCTCTCTCTCCCTCCCTCTCTCTCTCTCTCTCTCTCTCTCTCTCTCTCTCTCTCTCAATGGGGATAGAGGCTTTATGGGTAAAAGATTATGGTGTCGGAGGTAAACGCCATATAGATATTTTTGTTCCGTCGTAACAAACGGAAGCAATACAAGAGACGCAGGACCAGTAGCCACCCAAGAACCCGGAACACCCTACCTCGATGCTCTCGTTGTTGAGAACGACCTCGGTGCTGCCTCTCGTGACACACATCGAGAGCGGGATGAAAGTGACGCTGTCCGTGTCGAACTTGAGTGATGCTGTCACTCCGCGGAAGATCATGCTGTTGGCAAAGGAGACGGTGAAGTGATGGCAGGGGAGAGGGTGACAGGCGAGAGATGTTGGCAGGGTGGCAGAGATAGTGTAGTGTGACAAAAGGCAAAAGATGTAAAGTGAGGGCAGGGCGAGGGTGACACGGGAGAGATGTTGGTAGGAGAGAGGGTGGCAAAGATAATGTAATAGGTGTTAAATGATGGCAGGGTGGGTGAGAGTAGTAAGGGTAGGTTGGAGGCAAGAGCGTGGCATGGGAGTATTTATAGAATTTTGACAATTAGTTCGTTTCAACTTGTATGTTACTTTTACTTTAAGGGAACCTACTATTTTCTGCTTTTCGTCGGAAACGAATAATAAAGGCGCTTTTGAATTTTGAAGTGAATGGAATTGATGTATTATCTAAGTAGATTGTCTTCAATAAAAATTCGCAGGAAACTAATGATAGTAATGCTAATTTAATGTCAAGAATAAAAAACTAACTTCCGTGTCATTTTTTTGTCATTAAAATCACCCACGTGGGTTAGTTATGTTAAGTTGTATTAGGTAAGTTTAGGTTATGTTGGGTCAATTTAGGTTCGGTTGGGATAGGTTAGGTTAGGTTAGGTTAGGTTAGGATAAGTTATATTAAGTTAACTTAGGTTAGGTTGGATCAGATTGCGTTAGGTTAGGTTAGGTTAGACTAGGTCAGGGTAGGCTAGGTTATGTCAGGGGGAGGGGCCCTGTACCTTGGGTGAAACCCGGAGGAACGAAGACAACTTGTAAGTACTCACTATGCGGAGCCACTCCCGTCGATCGCACTTTCGTCATGAGTTCCTTGCATCGTGTAGTCGTCGGTGCGGACGTCAAGCGTCGGGATGGTGATGGACATGCGTACCTGCAGGAAGAATTCTATATGAATAAATATATGAGGAGCCGACGCCAAGAGGCGCTGAGTAGCTGCGTCCGAAGCCGTCACCTTTGCTCTATTATGCGAAGCCAGTGCGCTTCCGAAGACGCCAGCAGCGCACAAATAAATGGATCTAAACGAATAAATGGACAAATAAATAGGTTGATACAGACCAGTTATCTTCACTGTGGCCATTGCACGGTTTTAAAACTGGGCGGTTGTATAATTTAGAGAAAACCAATAGATATAATAAAAATGTTAAAATTATTTATTCATGCCCAAATCATTTTGATATGTACTTCATGTTTTTAAACTTCACAAATTCAAAACACAAGAGTTTTGAAGTTCTGCAATAGATATGCAATGGTAAGTTACGCTGGCATGTAGCAATGTTTTTCAAACATGTTAAAGTAGACATGAGAGGCGAGATTTAGACTAATCCTTGTGTATAAATGTTGAGACCTTTCAATGACAAAAAGTGTAGTTTTTGTTTATGACGAGTAGGCAACCTTTACTGAGTAAGAGTTATTTTGTGTTCTTGTGATGAGTGATGGTTATTAGAAACAGGAGTGGTCAAATAAGGAAGCAAACATTCGATCTCCACTTCGAAACATATGTTTGGATATTTTCTTTTCCTTTTTAGAGTACGGCCTTGAGCCTCAAAAAGAGCTAGTGAGGACACCACGCGACTGAAAAAGGTCAGACTTTGAGGCCTACCTTGGAGGAAACTCCTGGGATGGCGGGGATGAAGTTAGTCACTTCGATTTTGCTGAAGTCCGACACGATGACACGTTTGGCGCCGAAAGTCAAGCTGTCATTCGAGGGAAAAAGAAGAAAATAGACGAGAACCATTCAGTGAGACTCCTGAAACCCGTCCCCTTCTCCTTCTCCTCCCCTTCCTCCTTCCTCCTTCTCCTCCTCCTTCTCCAAAATACCGAACAAAAATTGAAAGAAAATCAAATGCACAAGTATGAGGCTTCTGAAAATGAATTTTAGATCGAAACTGCTGGGAATATTAAGTTTAGTGGTGGGGTCAAGGTTGGAAGACCCCGCAACACGGACGAGTGATAAGCACTTGAGGGAGGGGCTGTGTGCCTCTGGTGTTTACACTGAGACACAGTGAAAGACAAATAACGTCTCATCCTCCTGAATCATCTTCGAAAATATTTGTTTTGTCACAGATTAAATCATTTCTATAAATCCGTTGTCTAGCAAAAAATGCCAATGGGACTGCATCATTGACAAAGTGTCTAGATATCATACTTGGCAAGTGTCATTACAATAGATAAAGCGTTCACTTACTCTGAGTGGTCAGTGGTAACATGGACATCTGGCACCTTGTCAATGGTCATTGGGTCATAGTTCTCGAAGGCCGTTTGGAGTTCGAGAGTCAGCTCACCCTCCAGAACGCGACCTGCGGAAGGACGAGCAATGTTGGTCATTCATCTTTTAACACTTAATAATTTGGAGCATAAATAATCTTTTCACTGCCGCTGGCGCCTTATACATTTGCTCTGAATGCCGCCAGGATTCCTGCGCAGTGAAAGAGTTTATACCTGTCATTAGATACGGTCTTATTAGTAGATTTATCTTAAAGGAAAGGAGTACTTCCTATTTGAGCTTTACTCACTGGGATTGGCCCATGCGGCAGAAACCGCGAGGAAGGCGACCACGAAGCGGAACATGATTGCTCAGGATAGGATGTCGGAGCCCAATGAATCGACAAGGGTGCCACACTCGGTCCGGAGCGTCCCTTTTATGTCTCCTTTTGGATGACGAAGCGTGGGAACGTACCCGTTGCAGGGGTCACATAAATCGAACAATTGCTCTATGTGCAATTATGCAACATAGGGTATCTGTACCCACGTGTGTTCTCCTTTGTGCTCCTTGAACCTTACCCCTAACTTAAATTTCATGTTGCTGACCAAACAGAGAACGCAATGACCTTTTCCTTGTGACGACTGGGTGAAATACTTTCTTCTTCGTTTTTTCCTTCTGTTTTACAACTGTGGTATCCGGTAACAAAAAATGAGACCTTTGATTTCAACGAGAAAAAAATACTTATTATTCACACTTGTAATTCAATTTTCGTTTGAAAAGTGATTCATGTCATCAGCATTATGGAAATTGTTTCCTAAGCTGCATAACAAATCAAAATATACGATGGCCCTATGAACAGAGTATCATAATCGAGATAGACTACAACCCTTTTGCTACTAAGAGGCTGTTGTCATAGGGATGAATAAAAGTAGACAGGCGAAGTTGTTTCTATCACTTCCAAATTAAATCTACTTCCTGACAGTCTGAGACCATTATTTCTTGTTTGATCCACATTCACTGTGAAAATTTCGTCATTATTTATGACAGTTCCCTTTAGAATATTAAAAGCCTGTATCAAAATAAATAACCCTTGAGTCCACGCTTTTTTAGGGAAAATATATTCATATGTTCTAGTCGATTTTCTTATTATTTATTTCTGATACTTATACTTTTTCCAATCTGTCAATGTCTTTAATGAGATTTAGTGACCATACGGATAAAAAATATTCCAAATGTGGGCGAACTAATGATTTTTATAGCTTATTAATGAGAGATAGACTTAAAATCGAAAGATTGTGTAATCAGTCCTAGAATCTTATTTGGTTTCCAATGGGCGGAAGTACTTTGTTTAGATGATTTAAGATCATCACTGATATAATCACGCCGAGATCCTTATCTCTACCCACTTTTGTTAATGAATTTCCAAATAACTTGTAATCGTACTTATTGTTATTTACCTATGTACCTAACCTTACATTTACTTGTGTTAAAAATCATTAGCATTCAGACCATTGTTGTCGTTTATCTAAATATTCGTGAATATCTAATTGGTTTAAGCGATCATCTACCATTCCGCACAGATTTGTATCATCAGCAAATTTGGCCCAATAACGGAACACTGAGGAACTCCACTCGTAACATTTTCTATCTAGAAGATTTGCCGTTCAGAACAACTCTCTGTTTACGATCGTTTAACCATTACTGATGATAATGATCATGGGTTTAACGTTACAAACTCCCCCCTATCGGAAGGCTAGCATGGTGCCCCTCACAGAGGACCTTGTAGCGTGGAATTTAATGTACCATGCTCTTGGTTCAGCTTCGCCGGTGGCAGGATTCAAATCGCCATCCCCTCGACATTCGCTGCAAGTAACTACGCCCTAACCCGCTCAACCAGCGAGTTTCCAGTTACCACTTCAGCTTAATCGGTTACCGCTAATACCGTGTGAACCTAATTTGATAAGTAGTCTTTCGTGCGGTACCGTATCAAAAGCTTTCGCAAAGTCAAGAGATATTAAATCTATATAGTTTCTTTTGTCATAATTTGAGATGACTGTGTGGGTTAGTGACTCATAACAGGGTTGGATAGCCGTTGAATCAAAGGGTACTTCTGCCCTTTTGCTGGTACCTTTTGCTGGTACCCAAAACGCACTCTTCACTGGCGGGTCACCAGTGGGGGGTTCAGTCGTCGATAGTCCGACCATGTGGCATGTAGTAATGGGTTAAGGGGTTACCACACTAGGCTATTTTCCTTTCAACCTCCTACTTCCAACCTCCATTTGAGGTTACACGAATCTAGACTTCTCTATGAACATTTCAACAGTATGTCTAACATTTGTATAGGTTTACAATAGTTTGATTCATCACTCAAATTTGCTATATATGACGGAAAGATAAACTAGTATTTAGAGATTTGAAAAACAAAACATTGAAACCGAAGTCGTTTCTACTCAAACGAACTTTCAACGTTCGGCGCTGGTGGAGCCAGTGGAAACCCAGTGAGATGACATCTTTACATGGTACCAACCGCCTCACTTGTCCTTATACCGTCTGGTAGTACCATCTGTGCGGTACTACCTCAGATCAAAGACCAAACTGACAGACTCTGAGCTCATTCTTCATATCTAAGTAGCCGGCAAGACGACGTTAGACGACAAGGAGGTAACCATAATCTTTTATATACTTGAAAACAATACAAATTTTTCCCACAACAAAATGGTTCAACAGAATCTTTACAAAATACATTTTTATCTAAATTTTTTTTTGAAAATTATAACTATGAGCAGCTCATTAGTAGTTATATTCCTTTAGATTTACTTTATCATTATCATATAGTTTCTATCATCATTATCATTACTATTATCGTTATTGTTATCACCATTATTATCAGTCTATTCTTCAGATGTGGAGCTACCTGAGAGAGGCTGGGTTGGTCGCAGGTTACCCAACTCGTCCAGCTCTACGTACGGCGAATTACAGGCACTTCTGCTGGTTGTTAACCTATTTTGTCAGCGGCGACTGGATGGCGTGGTAATGTATGACTCCCAGTCCACCATACAGGCCATCTCGTCTTCACAACCCATACAACTCCCCCTCATCCATCACATTTTACAACACTAGTCACAGCTCAAGAACACATTCTCACCACAAGCTTTATGTGGATTCCCTCCCACGTTGAAATCGTTTACAATGAAAAGACTGAGCTCCTCGCCATAAATGCCTGTAAATTGCCACTGCCGGACAATGCCACACTCCACCCCACCTCTGCTATAAGAAGATCATACACGTATCAGTAGAACACTACGACCACTTCCGTCTCTTTCTCCCGAGGTATCGCCCTCACGGACCCCTTATTCGAAGATACAATATCGTAATAGCACGGTTTCGCGGAGGACGTAACACACTAATACACCTGCAAGCTATGTGACCGTCCCAACGCCAGTCTCCACCACTATTGCCTCGAATATTCCTCATTAAGTAACCTATTGCCCCAAAGCCAAAACATGATACATGTGTGTCACATTCTCTTAACTAACAATAATTTAGACATTGTCCCAATTAGTCCTGCAGACAAACAGTGATTTAGGCCCTGACCGCGCATGGGAGTCCGCCCAAAGGTTTATAAATGTTTCTGATACAAGGGGACTTACTTATTCAGAATTTTGCTCATGGTACTCTGGCATCTTTTGGGAAATCGAAATATTCAAGATGGCTGCCAAGATGGCTGGTGCTAATCTGAAAAAAATGTAAAATAGTCATAACTTCATTATTAATCAACTTAGAGACATACTTTTTGCGTCTAGGTATATGTTTTGGCACCCAAGCAACGTGATAGAATGTATCTTTATAGCGAACAATGCATGCAAATCCAACATAACCGCTGCGATATTAATGAACATTGAAAATTCCATATAATTAATTTGATTGTACTTCATTCTGCACCTTTTATATAATTATAGGTTTTGTCTTCCATTGAATATGACTACTTTTATTACTATATGGCTACTATTTGGCGCTAAAGGATCTGTTAATGCACCTTTATGCACTATGGCAAAGGCCCTGTAGGTATAGTTGGCGTAACTCTCAAGTCGTTAACCGTGTAGACGATGAACACCGAGTCTTGACATTACCAGCCGGATAGAAAGTAACACTGAAGAAATGAGACATGAACGAGGAAAGAAACAAGCAATGGATCACAAAGAGGAAATGTCTGGTCGAATCTCATGGGACGGTAGAGACAGAGACAATATACGGGACAAGCTTGAAATGCGCATAGATCCGTTGAACAGTGAAGACCATCCAAAGGGCATTGTAAAGATTATTACTGGAAGAATTGCACCAGATTCTGTCAATGTCGATAAGTCAGTGTCTTTGGGAAACAAACAGATGCAACAATTTGAATCAGGCTGGCCAGATAGTTTCTATGAGCCTCTGTCAAGCAAGGTCATCACCATGTCCTTCAGCAAGAAACGTATCAAACTGTGATCAAAGGATTGCTATGATACTGACCTGATCTATTCTAGAGTCATGGGATTGATGAGGTCAAGGAAAATAGACCTCAAAGAACTTTTATTCCATGAGCTAGCACCAGTGATCAATATCAATGTTTGAGAACAAAGGAGACATGAGGATAACAAAATAAAGATTAACATTGAAACAGAAGTCTGCAGATTGAGCAGTCACGAACTGTCATCTCCCGACACAAATGTCATTGACGGCGGTGCACTTCTTTGGATAATTCAGAGGCCAAAAGAAGGCATCGGCCAAGACTTCGTAGACAATGTAGTGGAGTGCATATTCAGAAAACCTGAGTACAGTAATGTCAATTCGACAGGTACTTCGAGTACAGCACAAAGAGCGCGACAAGAACATCACGTACAAATCAGCAAGCTAATAGATGTCACAAGGTTATACCCTCCACTCCACTGCCAACCCAAACCATTGATCGGACGGTAACAGAAAACAAGCAGCAGATCATCAGTACAATCTGTGAGCAACTGCAGGAGAAAGGGGAGATAAGCATGGAAAGAGCAAAACATAGACTCCTCGTACTGGAGCATCGTCAGTATCAGTTGAAATCTTGAAGGGGATTGTCATAGAGAGAAAAGACCTGGAGTCGACCCACGAGGAGGCAGACATCATCATCCCTAGACAAATTGTGGATGCTGCCACTCAAAGCTCAACGTGCATCAGGGTCATCAGCGATGACACTGATGTGTTCATCCTGCTAGTTCACTACTACCAGAAATGTTCATTGAACTGCACATTTCTGATGGAAAGTAGCAGCAAGTCGAGGACTCTAACTGATATTGGAGCTACTGCAAAGCAACATGCAGATATTGTATGTCAGCTCCTAGCTGCTCACGCCCTTACAGGGTGAGATACTGTTGCCTTCATGTGGGGAATCGAAAAAGCAAAGGCAGTTAAAGTGCTTTCATCAAACTGCCAACTACTGAAGATTAGTAACCCTGACATGGCATTAAATGAAGTTCTTCAGGAGGCAAAACAGTTTGTTGCAAGATGTTATGGGTGTGCGTACATTGAATCTGTCTGCAGAAAGACCTCAAAAGAGAAAAGGACTGGTGCACACAAGCTAAAATCCCTCTTTCCCACATTTGAAGCATTTGAACAAAATGTGAGACGGGCACATTACCAAGTGTGCATCTGGAACGCGGCCTTAGAAGAGGACCCTCCTGACCTGCTAGCATCAGACTTTGGCTGGGAAAAGGATGAAGCCACGAAATCAATTCTATCAGTAACAGTAGCGGAGAGGGTTGCACTTGCCTCTTCGGATGTTCTCAAACTGACTAGGTGTGGCTGTGCGACTGACCATTCATGTGCCAATGCTAGGTGCACGTGTGCAATAGTTCAGTTGTCTTGTACCCCATTCTGTGGATGTCATGGAGTCGAAGAATGCTATAACGAGTGGACTAAAACAGTCAACACTGCTGAAGAAGATAGAGACAGTGATGTGGATGACAACACTCTTAGTGATGATTAATTTGGCTGAAGTGCTTGATCCTCCATATACTCTGTGCAGAGACAAAACTTATACATATATGTATACTGTATTCAATATACTCAAGTGGCATGTCTAAATCAGTAAAGACATCATAGTCATTTCATTGTTTTCATTTCTCATTTACGGCGGCCATTTTGGCAGCCATCTTGGATTTGCATGCATTGTACGCCATAATCATACATTTCATCATGTTGCTTTAGTGCCAAAATCTATACTTAGATGCAAAAACTGTCTCTAAGTTTGTTAATAATTAAGTTATGCTATTCTATAGTTTTTTCAGCTTAGCAGGAGCCATCCTGGTAGCCATCTTGAATATTTCAAAGTCCCCAAAGGTTCCAGAGTGGTATGAGTCGAATTCTCAATGAGTAGGTCAAATAGCATCATATTCAGCAAAAAAAAAAAAAAAAAAATAAAAAAAAAAAAAAAAAAAGGCGGACTGCAATGAACAGTTCACCACCTCTGCTGCAGGACTATATTCCACACCCATACTTTGGTGGATGCTCCCTAACCTTGATTAACAATATATTTCTCTCTCTCTGTCCCTATATATATATATATATATATATATATATATATATATATATATATATATTATACATATATATATGCACATATATATACATATATGTATATATATACATATATATATATATATATATATATGTATTTATATATGTGTATATATATATATATATGTGTGTGTGTGTGTGTGTGTGTGTGTGTGTGTGTATGCATGAATCAATCTCCATTTCCACCTCTGGGGATTCTTTACCCTAGGAAAAGAAAAGAACGTGAATCATTTTTATGTACATTTATTTCTTTGGTAGTTTGGACGTCACTGTTTACTGTTTGCAGACAGCATTGTTGACGGCGTCTTCGATAGAGTTGGTGTTTGCGTTGACGTAGTCCACGATCGCTGAGACGATGGACTCCATCACTACGCTCAGGTGGCTGTTGACGTCATCCAGACCCTCGAAGTTGCCCTGTGGCGGAAAACGAAAGACTCGAGGTGATGTATGTTCCTGCGAACACCTGAACTTCACCCGTGACATCTCACAGCTATCCAGATGTATATCAAGAAGGAAATAGGCAACAACTGGTTTACCAACAAAGTAGTTAACGATTGGAATAGACTTAGTAACCATGCAGTGAGCGCTGAAACAATTGGTTGTTTTGAGAAGAGACGAGATAGCTTTATGGATAGGGACGTTTGGTGGTATTGGGCATGAAACTGTCCAATGTAGTATCCCTCATTCTCTTCATATTATGTTCTTATGTATTATCTTTTTGCCACAGTGATACTTCAATGTTATCAATGTTACAAATTCCTTTTAAAGTTGTGGATATGCATGCTAAGGACATATCGTATAAATGTTTTTGGAAGCAAAAACAAAATCTAACGTTACGAGTGTTTTGAATCTTTGGCATGAGCGTTGTAGCTCATGTTTGTAATTTTTATAAAGTGTCGGGGCTCAGCAAACATGCAGAGAGAATATAAGCTAAGCATTAACGAAAATAAGAAGATATCATTAACGAGTTACTTTGTAAGATGTCAGAAATCGAATGAGTGGGCGGCAACACCGACAGTCTCAGCTATCATTAAACAATGGTGATCTCTCTCTCTCTCTCCCTCCCTCCCTCTCTCTCTCTCTCTCTCTCTCTCTCTCTCTCTCTCTCTCTCTCTCTCTCTCTCTCTTTCTCTCTCTCTCTCTCAATGGGGATAGAGGCTTTATGGGTAAAAGATTATGGTGTCGGAGGTAAACGCCATATGAATATTTCTGTTCCGTCGTAACAAACGGAAGCAATACAAGAGACGCAGGACCAGAAGCCACCTAAGAACCCAGAACGCCCTACCTCGATGCTCTCGTTGTTGAGAACGACCTCGGTGCTGCCTCTCGTGACACACATCGAGAGCGGGATGAAAGTGACGCTGTCCGTGTCGAACTTGAGTGATGCTGTCACTCCGCGGAAGATCATGCTGTTGGCGAAGGAGACGGTGAAGTGATGGCAGGGAAGAGGGTGACAGGCGAGAGGTGTTGGCAGGGTGGCAGATATAGTGTAGTGTGACAAAAGGCAACAGATGTAAAGTGAGGGCAGGGCGAGGGTGACACGGGAGAGATGTTGGCAGGAGAGAGGGTGGCAAAGATAATGTAATAAGTGTTAAATGATGGCAGGGTGGGTGAGAGTTGTAAGGATAGATTAGAGGCAAGAGCGTGGCATGGGAGTATTTATAGAATTTTGAAAAGTAGTTCGTTTGAACTTGTTTGTTTCTTTTACTTTAAGGGAATCTACTTTCTCCTACTTTTCGTCGGAAATTAATAATAAAGGCGTTATTGAATTTTGAATTGTATGAAATTGATACGTCAGTGGTCATTCATTTTCAATCAATATTTTCCTTTATCTGTTTGTTCTTAGGAGATTTATTTTCTAAGTAGATTGTCTTCAATAAAAGTTCATAGGAAACTAATAATAGCATTGTTATTTCAATGTCAAGAATAAAAAACTAACACGTTATAACTTCCGTGTCAATGTTGTTGTCATTAAACTCACCCACGTAGTTTGGTTATGTTAGCTTGGGTTAGGTAAGGTTAGGTTAGTTTGGGTCAATTTAGGTTCGGTTGGGATAGGTTAGGTTAGGTTAAGTTAGGTCAGGTTACGTTAGGTTAGGTTAAGTTATATTAAGTTCAATTAGGTTAAGTTGGATCAGATTGTGTTAGGTTAGGTTAGGTTAGACTAGGTCAGGATAGGCTAGGTTATGTCAGGAGGAGAGGCTCTGTACTTTGGGTGAAACCCGGAGGAACGAAGACAACTTGTAAGTACTCACTATGCGGAGCCACTCCCGTCGATTGCACTTTCGTCATGAGTTCCTTGCATCGTGTAGTCGTCGGTGCGGACGTCAAGGGTCGGGATGGTGATGGACATGCGTACCTATGGGAACAATTCTATATGAATAAATATATGAGGAGCCGACGCCAAGAGGCGCTCAGTAGCTGCGTCCGAAGCCGTCACCTTTGCTCTATTATGCGAAGCCAGTGCGATTCCGAGGACGCCAGCAGCGCACATATAAATGGATCTAAACGAATAAATGGACAAATAAATAGGTTAATACAGACCAGTTATCTTCTGCGTGGCCATTGCATGATTTCGAAAGTGGGTGGTTCTATGATTTAGAGAAAACCAACAGATATAATAAAAGTGTTCAATTTTTTTTTATTCATGCCCCAATTATTTTGATATGTAGTTCATGTTTTTAAACTTGACAAATTCAAAACACAACAGTTTTGAAGTTATGCAATAGGTATGCAATGGTAAGTTACGTTGGCATGTAGCAATGTCTTTCAAACATGTCAAAGTAGACATGAGAGACGAGATTTAGATGTATACAGTAGACTAATCCTTGTTTATAAATGTTGAGACCTTTCAATCACAAAAATCGTAGTGTTTGTTTATGACGAGTAGACAACTTTTACTGACTGAAAGTTATTTGGTGTTCTTACGATGAGTGATGGTTATTAGAAACAGGAGTGGTCAAATAAGGAAGCAAACATTCGATCTCCACTTCGAAACATATGTTTGGATATTTTCTTTTCCTTTTTAGAGTACGGCCTTGAGCCTCAAAAAGAGCTAGTGAGGACACCACGCGACTGAAAGAGGTCAGACTTTGAGGCCTACCTTGGAGGAAACTCCTGGGATGGCGGGGACGAAGTTAGATACTTCGATTTTGCTGAAGTCCGACACGATGACACGTTTGGCGCCGAAAGTCAAGCTGTCATTCGAGAGAAAAAGAAGAAAATAGACGAGGACAATTCAGTGAGACTCCTGAACCCCTCCCCCCCTTCTCCTTCTCCTCCCCTTCCTCCTTCTCCCTCTCCTCCTCTAAAATACCGAACAAAAATTGAAAGAATATCAAATGCACAAGTATGCTTCTGATAATGAATTTTAGGTCGAAACTGCTGGGAATGTTAAGTTTAGTGGTGGGGTCAAGGTTGGAACACCCCGGAAAGGGTCTTCGGTCAGGTGTTGACACATGCATCACGGAAGAGTGATAAGCAGTTCAGGGAGGTGCTGTGTGCCTCAGGTGTTTACACTGAGGCACAGTGAAAGACAAATAACGTCTCATCATCCTGAATCATCTTCGAAAATATTTGTTTTGTCACGGATTAAATCATTTCTATAAATCCGTTGTCTATAAAAAAAAAAAAAGTGTCAATGGGACTGCATAATTGACAAAGTGTCTAGATATCATATTTGGCAAGTGTCATTACAATAGATAAAGCGTTCACTTACTCTGAGTGGTCAGTGGTAACATGGACATCTGGCACCTTGTCAATGGTCATTGGGTCATACTTCTCGAAGGCCGTTTGGAGTTCGAGGGTCAGCTCACCCTCCAGAACGCGACCTGCGGAAGGACAAGCAGTATTGGTCATTCATCTTTTAACACTTAATAATTTAGAGCATTAGTAACCTTTTCATTGCCGCTGGCGGCTTATACATTTGCTCTGGATGCCGCATGGACTCCTGCGCAGTGAAAGAGTAAATACCTGTCATCAGATACGGTCTTATTAGTAGATTTATCTTAAAGGAAAGGAGTACTTCCTATTTGAGCTTTACTCACTGGGACTGGCCCATGCAGCAGAAACCGCGAGGAAGGCGACCACGAAGCGGAACATGATTGCTCAGGATAGGATGTGGGAGCCCAATGAATCGACAAGGGTGCCACATTCGGTCCGGAGCGTCCCTTTTATGTCTCCTTTTGGATGACGAAGCGTGGGAACGTACCCGTTGCTGGAGTCGTATGAATCGAACAATTGCTCTATGTGCATTTATGCAACATAGGGTATCTGTACCCACGTGTGTTCTCCTTCGTGCTCCTTGAACCTTACCTCACTTAGATTTCTTGTTGCTGACCAAATAGAGAACGCAATGACCTTTTCCTTATGACGTTTGCTCACATTGGGCGATTGGGTGAAATACTTTCTTCTTCGTTTTTTCTTTCTGTTTTACAACTGTGGTAACTGGTAACAAGAAAATTAGACCTTTGATTTCAACGAGAAAAAAATACTAATTTATACTTTTAACCGAATGGTATTTTCTGTAATCTGTAACTCAATTTCCGTTTAAAAACTGATTCATGTCATCAGCATTATGGAAGTTGTTTCCTAAACTCTATAACAAATCAAAACATACGATGGCCCTATGAATAGAGTATCATAACAGAGGTAGACTACAACCCTTTTGTTACTAAGAGGCTGTTGTCATAGGGATGAATAAAAGTAGACAGGCGAAATTGTTTCTAACACTTCTAAATTAAATATACTTCCTGACAGTCTGAGACCATTATTTCTTGTCTGATCCACATTCACTGTGAAAATTTCGGCATTATTTATGTCAGTTCCCTTTAGAATATTAAAGGCCTGTATCAAATGGCCCATGAGTCCACGCTTTTTTTGGGAAAATATATTCATATGTTCTAGTCGATTTTCTTATCATTTATTTCTGATATTTACACTTTTTCCAATCTGTCAATGTCTTTAATGAGATTTGGTGACCATACGGATACAAAATATTCCAAATGTGAGCGAACTAATGATTTTTATAGCTTATTAATGAGAGATAGACTTTTAGAATCGAAAGATTGTGTAATCAGTCCTAGAATCTTATTTGCTTTCTATGAGTCGTAAGTACACTGTTTAGATGATTGAAGATCATTACTGATAATCAATCACGCCGAGATCCTTATCACTACCCACTTTTGTTAATGAATTTCCAAATAACTTGTAATCGTACTTATTGCTATATTTACCTATGCGCGTAATTTTACGTTTTCTTGTATTAAACTTAATTAGTATTCAGACCATTGTTGTCGTTTATCTAAATATTCGTGAATATCTAATTGGTTTAAGTGATCATCTACCATTCCGCACAGTTTTGTATCATCAGCAAATTTGGTCTTTTTAATTTATATGCGTATGCTATGAATAGAAGTGGCCCAATAACGGAACCCTGAGGAACTCCACTCGTAACATTTTTCTATCTAAAAGTTTTGCCGTTCAGAACAACTCTCTGTTTACGATCGTTTAACCAATTACTGATGATGATGATGATCATGGGTTTAACGTTACAAACTCCCTCCTCCCGGAAGGCTAGGACGATGCCTCTCACAGAGGACCTTGTAGCGTGGAATTTAATGAACCATGCTCTTGGTTCAGCTTCGCCGGTGGCAGGATTCGAATCGCCATCCTTTCATACCAGAAACCCGCTTCCGCGCCCCTTTCATATCGGCCCATCTCATTTCTGGAGTACTTTGGTAAGGTGTTTGAGCACGTCCTCTGCCGCTGTCTGACCGTGTACCTGGAAACGGAGAAAGTGCTAAGGGATTGCCAGTTTGGTTTTCGACTGGGGCGCGGTGCAGACGACGTCATTTCCATGATCACTCAATGGGTTCAAAGAACGCCAGACGGTTGCCCTGGTAAGGCCTCTTTGGTTTGTAAGGATGTGGAGAAGGCATTCGATTCTGTCT
>NC_134789.1:40678776-40816276 GCF_046742065.1 Oratosquilla oratoria
TTAGATCCATTTATATGTGCGCTGCTGGCGTCTTCGGAAGCGCACTGGTCTCGCATAATAGGGCAAAGGTAACTGCTTCGGACACAGCTACTGAGCGCCTCTTGGTGTCGGCTTCTGACATATTTATTCATATACAATTGTTCCCACAGGTACGCATGTCCATCACCATCCCTAAGCTTGACATCCGCACCGACGACTACACGATGCAAGGAACTCATGACGAAAATGCGATCGACGGGAGTGGCTCCGCATAGTGAGTACTTACAAGTTGCCTTCGTTCCTCAAGGTTTCACCCAAAGTACAGGGCCACTCCCCCTGACATAACCTAGCCTATCCTAACCTAGGCTAACCTAACCAAACCTATCCTAACCTACGCTAACCTGCCCTAACCTGCCCTAACGCACTCTGATCCAACCTCACCTAACGTACTCTGATCCAACCTAACCTAATTGAACTGAATGTAACTTAACCTAACCTAACGTAACCTGACCTAACCTAACATGATCTAACCTTACCTAACCTATCCCAACCGAACCTAAGCTGACCAACCTAACCTAACCTTACCTAATCCAACGTAACCTAACCTTACCTAACATAACCTAACATAACCAAAACGAAGTGTGTGATTTTAATGATAACATAATTGCCAAGGAAGTTATAACTTAATAGTTTTTTTATTCTGGACATTGAAATAACAATGCTATCATTAATTTGCCATTAACTTTTATTGAAAAATAAACAGGTAAAGGAAGATACTGATTGCCGTTTGAAAATCAATGACCACTGACATATTAATATAATTCAATTCAAAATTCAATAGCGTCTTTATTATTCGTTTCCGACAAAAAGTAGGAGAAAGTAGATTCCCTTAAAGTAAAAGAAACAAACAAGTTGAAACGAACTACTTTTTCAAAATTCTATAAATACTCCCATGCCACGCTCTTGCCTCCAACCTACCCTTACTACTCACAACACTATCTCTGCCACCTTGCCAACACCTCTTGCCTGTCACCCTCTCCCCTGCCATCACTTCACCGTCTCCTTTGCCAACAGCATGATCTTCCGCGGAGTGACAGCATCACTCAAGTTCGACACGGACAGCGTCACTTTCGTCCCACTCTCGATGTGTGTCTCGAGAGGCAGCACCGAGGTCGTTCTCAACAACGAGAGCATCGAGGTAGGGCGTTGTTGGTTCTTGGGTGGCTTCTGGTCCTGCGTCTCTTGTATTGCTTCCGTTTGTTACGACGGAACAAAAAATATTCATATGGCGTTTACCTCCGACACCATAATCTTTTACCCATAAAGCCTCTATCCCCATTGAGGAAGAGAGAGCGAGAGAGAGAGAGAGAGAGAGAGAGAGAGAGAGAGAGAGAGAGATCGCCATTGTTTTATGATAGCTGAGACTGTCGGTGTTGCCGCCCACTCAATCGATATCTGACAACTTAAAAAGTAACACGTTAATGATATCTTATTTTCGTTAATGCTTAGGTTATTTTCTGTCTGCATGCTTGCTGAGCCCCGACAATTTATACAAATTACAGGCATGAGCTACAACGCTAATGTCAATGATTCAAAACACCCAAAACGTTAGATTTGGTTTTTGCTTCGAAAAACAGTCAAACGGTATATCCTTAACATGCATGTCCACAACTTTAAAAGGAATTTGTAACATTGATAACATGAGATAACAAAGATTGAAATACCACTGTGGCAAAAAGACAATACATAAGAACATAATATGATGAGAATAGGGAAGACTGTAAAAGACCATAGAACCAACACTGGGCAGTTGCATGCCCAATACCACCAAACATCCCTATCCATAAAGCTATCTCGTCTTTTCTCAAAACAGCCAATTGTTTCAGCGCTCACTGCATGGTTACTAAGTCTATTCCAATCGTTAACTATTTTGTTGGTAAACCATTTGTTGCCTATTTCCTTCTTGATATATATCTGAACAGCTGTGAGATATCACTGGTGAAGTTCAGGTGTTCACAGGAACACACATCACCTCGAGTCTTTCGTTTTCCGCCACAGGGCAACTTCGAGGGTCTGGATGACGTCAACAGCCACCTGAGCGTAGTGATGGAGTCCATCGTCTCAGCGATCGTGGACTACGTCAACGCAAACACCAACTCTATCGAAGACGCCGTCAACAATGCTGTCTGCAAACAATAAACAGTGACGTCCAAACTATTAAGGAAATAAATGCACATAAAGAAATATTGACGTTCTTTTCTTTTACTAGGGTAAAGAATCCCCCAGAGTTGGAAATGCAGATATATATATATATATATATATATATATATATATATATATATATATATATATATATATATATATATATATATACTGTATATATATATATATATATATATATATATATATATGGAGAGAGAGAGAGAGAGAGAGAGAGAGAGAGAGAGAGAGAGAGAGAGAGAGAGAGAGAGAGAGAGAGAGAGAGAGAGAGAGAGAGAGAGAGAGAGAGAGAGAGAGAGAGAGAGAGAGAGAGAGAGAGAGAGAGAGATTTTTTTCATTATTAAATATATAAATCCCGGGGGCGGCAAACAATATTAAAAAAATTACAAAATTGTATTAGAGGACATGTCATCTATCACATAGATTATTTAAAGGAAAACATAATGTAATAGTCATTCAAGATTCCCCGAAATGGGGATGGCGAGATAGTGGTACATCTTGTTTATCGTGGTTATATAAGTGTTACATGCAATCATCATGCCTTTTCTCTGGGGAATATTGTCTGTTACCATGGGTCATTGGAGATAATAATGTTCAAGGGTGTTCACGTTAGAACGGTTATACAGCCTGCATGGTGATCATTCTGGCACATCATCCGTCTGGGAGCCTTGTCACACAGGTCGATTCCCAAGTCTGAGCCGAGTACTGACAACATTGTGCCTCCGTACCATGGGCTTGCGTCGGTGATACTTGTGGCCGTTGGGTAGGAGGTGGTGGTATGGGGATATTGGTAGTCCGTTCCGCATCTTTTCGGTGTGTCGACATGGCATGAGTGGTTGTGTGTATCTTGTTTTTTAAGGCATGATAGAGAGAGCACTGCAGGTTCGTTGTCCAAGACGTGGGTATAGGCTGCCTTGGTAAGACGGTCCACCGTTTAATAAATTCATTGCGTCTGAGGCCGACAAACAATAGTACATTAGTTATAGTATTATGTGAAGAGACACAGAAGGAGGTACGGTAGGATTTAACAATCAAAATCCCCCAAAATGGGGGTGGCGAGTTAGGAGTATATCTAAGTTATCGTCACTAAGTAAATATCTACATACAGTTATCACGTCTTGTCTGTGTGGAATACTATTTGAAATACATGCATACACAGACACAAATATCATGTACACATTCTTTTTCGTGCGTGTGTGAGTGTGTGTGTGGATTGGCAATAAATGTCTACAGCTAAAAGGTGAAGAAATGTATCTAGTTTATTTATCTTCAGAATATATACGATTATAGGGGTTTATCAGCAAAAACCTAGGAGGAGTTTGTAAATAATAAATTTCCGCCCGCTAAAGAATTAAATGAAAATAACCAATACTTCAACATTTGGTAAAATTATACAATCATTTTACATATGCATGATTTTTTCTTACAAAAGCTATCATGGTTTGTGGCAGCATTAATTTCACAAATGTAAATCATATTTATGAACACATACAATATTTTGCTTAATCATATTAATTCTTATGTTACAAAAATGATACGCGACTTAAGGGGGGACTACATTAGTGGCGTGTTTCCTCACCATAAACTACCTAACTTTAACCCTTAACACTAACCAAATATTTTTCTTAGTTAGATATATCTTTAAACACTCCCCCTCTCAGGTGTGCGCCCGCCCTCCCGAAGGGTGGGAGACCCTAGTTTGAAAATACATGCATACACAAACACAAATATCATATGTACACATTCTTTTGCGTGCGTGTGTATGTGCGTGTGTGTGTGTGTGTGGATTAACAATGAATGTCTTCACCTAAAAGGTGAAGAAATGTATCTAGTTTATTTTTCTTCAAAATATATATGGTTATAGGGGTTTATCTGCAAAAACATAGGAGTTTGTGAATAAACTATTTCTGCCCGCACTAAAATTAAATGAAAATAACCAATATTTCAACATTTGGTAAAATCATACAATCATTTTACATTAACATGCTTTCTTCTTACAAAACCTATCATGGTTTGTGGCACCATTAATTTCACAAATATAAATAATATCTATGAACACATACAATGGTTTGTTTAATTATATTAATTCTTAAGTCATAAAGATACTACGCGACTTAAGGGGATACTACAGTAGTGGCGTATTCCCACACCATAAACCTCCTAAATTTAACCCTTAACCCTAAACAAAATACATTTTTTTTAGATGAAATAGTTATCCAAGTGATAGAGATTCAGAATATATATGATTATGGGGGGTCTATCTCCAAAAACCTGGGAGGAGTTCGTGACCAAACAAACAGACAGAATGAGGCTACTACTTTATTATATTATATTATATTATATTATATTATATTATATATATATATATATATATATATATATATATATATATATATATATATATATATATATATGTGTGTGTGTGTGTGTGTGTGTGTGTGTGTTTGAGTGTGTGTGTATGTGTGTAAATCTTGGTAGCAGGTTTTCTTTTAAACATGTTTTGTTAAAAACAACTGCGCATTCGGCGCTATCTGCATGTTGCCTATCAGTAGCTCCAATATCAGTTAGAGTCCTCTGTATACGCCACCATATACATGATGAGTAATATCACTCCCTCACTCACTCACCCCACTCACTCCCTCACTCACTGGTCCACCACCAAGCACATCCACCCGACTGTCCGGCACCACTCTCGCTGACTGGGCGGTTGCCGACACAGCACTTCCTGCCGTGTCACCAGCACCACCACAAGCAACCGATACACACACACACACGAACATACTCATAAGTGCAGTCAACCTCTAACTCACAAAACACACGACAACCAAATAATAATGAACCCTTCCCCCCTGGAAATATTATATACTGTAAATAACATATAGCTAGTAATTAAGAACATGATAGTTTATTTGCGGGAAACCAAACATTCCCATTAAAACCCATATTAATACATTTACCAGCACCTCCTATTTTTACTGTGTCAGCACTTCCGTTGAACAAAAAGTAGATGCTCCAGAGCAGGACCAGTCGGTCCGATGATACGTACAGAGACATTAAATAGTGCATTGTGGTATAGAACCAAGAAGTGATTGACATTGTGTAAAACCATAGAAGAAATTGTGAACCAGTAAACTTATTTAATAAAAGAAAAAGATGTTACATTGAGTTTGGTGTCGCCGCCTTAAGTTCTGTGTTATGTATTTACTCAACACCAGTTGAGGATATATTAAATGGCGGCAGCGGTGTTCGCTCCCACGTCTCAAGAGAAGAAAACCGAATAAAATCGTCAGCCATTCAAGCCACGCCTACCAGAAGAAAGGATATCAAGGCCTCCTCACCGCAAAGATCTCGTCACACACACGCACCCCTCTACACCATCCTCCACCAACCGCTCCCTTCGAGACGTCGATACCAACTCAAACCATCACAGTCTTCGATTCGGTGGTGAAATTTAGATTTCAAACCACCTGGTGGCAGTGAGCTCCCAACAAGATATCCCCTATCAACAATAACAAGTTCTGACTGCCCTCCAAGAGCCTCTTCTCTCTACACAGCGCCGTGTCCAGTCACTTCCCTTCACTCCGTCCTCACCCGAGAACGATACGTGCTGACGCACCTACACCACACGACTTTAGTCAAGACCCAGTGCACTATACGTACGTCATCATCACCGACTCCAAATTATCTAACCACTTCTAAACAAGGTAAATAATATATCAACCCCTCACAATACTTGATAATATTGATAACACTGGGGAACACTCATTTTGTTGCATTTAAAAAAAGACTTTTCTATAGTCAACTTGAGTGTGCTGATTTCAAATCTGAAGTCGGGTTTTGTCTGCAAGCTACAGATTTTATGCAATTTGACATTTTTATTTATTTTTTAAATTTTCGTTATTATAGGAAATTGCAATATCAGCCACAATTCTTTTGTTCACTTGAATCTTAAAACAGTATGAAAGCCATTTCTGTACATTTATTAAGGCAAAAGAAACAGAACATTAACAGAACATCTATCCCAAAGTTAGATTAGCATCCTTCAGAACATCACCACAGCTGATGGAAGCTTATCAATTTCTTTTGTGTATTTTTTTCAGGCAGGAATTTGCGTTTGTAACTTTTGCGTTTGTACATTTCATCTGGGCAATTTCGTTTAATGCTCCAGCAGTAGTCAGCCATCATACTTTTGTCCCAGCGCCCTTGGTAGCGTTCTTCCATGATCTTTAGGTCTTGGTGGAATCGTTCTCCTTGTTCGTCACTCACAGCCCCCAGGTTGTCAGGGAACTGATCAAGGTGGCTGTTCAAAAAATGAAGCTTGATGCTCATGTTGCACCCGAGATCACGAAAAGCGAGGAGCATTCTGTTCACAAGTTCACTGTAGTTCTCCGCCTTATTGTTTCCAAGGAAGTTCTGAACGACTGCCACAAAGGATAACCATGCTGCCCTTTCTAAAGCGGTCATCTTAGCAACAAACTGATCATCACGAATTAGGGTTCGAATCTGTGGGCCATCAAACACGCCTGCTTTGATCTTCTCAAATGATAACCCTGGTAAAGCTGTGATGATGTGTTGGAAACATTCACCTTCGGTTTCCAGTGCCTTGACAAATTGTTTCATCAAACCTAATTTGATGTGAAGAGGAGGAAAGATGATCTTATCTCTGTTTACAATTGGGTCTTGTATGATATTTGGCATGCCTGCTTCAAGGGTGTCACGAATAGGCCAGTCCTTCTGGACCCAATGTCTGTCTCGTGCTCGGCTGTCCCACATACAGAGGAAACATGGAAACTTGGTGAAACCTTTCTGTTGTCCAAGAAGAAAGTTGACCATCTTTAAGTCTACACAAATTATCCAATTGTGTTCATGATACTTTAATAAGTCCATGACCATTCTCATATCATCATAGTCTTCCCGCAAATGCACTGAGTGACCGACAGGTACTGCTCCATAAACATTGCCATTATGTAAAAGAACACACTTTAGACTGCGTTTTGAACTGTCTAAAAAGAGTCTCCATTCAGCAGGACTATAGTAAGGTACACCCAGTTCTTTGAGAAGCCCTGGGATGTCATGGCAGTAAACAAACTGTCTGTCTTTTGAAAAGAAGGTCACAAAAAGCTGGTCACGCTTTCTGAAATATGATACTTTAACAGAGTGATCAACAAGATTTCTGCCTTGTAATCTTGATGCCAAAAGCTGTGCTGCTTTCTTTGAAAGACCTAAATCCCGCACTAAATCATTCAGTTCAGCCTGGGGAAGAGGCTTAGGGACGGGGAAAGGTTCAGTGTCTGAAGAACAGTCCTCCGATTGTGAACACTTTTCTGACAATTCACTGTCACAACTGTCTTGCTGGCTTGTATCATGTCCAATGTCTTTATCGTCCAATGAAGGCAAGCCTTTGAAAACTGGAACAGGTACTTCTTCAGAGTGCGGAACAGGCCAAATAGCTGAGGGAATGTTCGGATACGTAATCTTATGTCGGTTTTTCTTCCCAACACCCGTTGTGTTTACCATGCATAAATAACAGTCAGTTACATGGTTGGTGGGTTCGCGCCAAATCATTGGAACTCCAAAAGGCAGACCTTTGCGTTTTCCTTTGGTAAAGTCTCGAATCCTTACCTCAAAATTGTGGAACACAACAAGATGAGCCCATTTCTAGTCTAGATCACAAAGATGAACTTCAAAATATGCCTTGTAGGCACGCTTGACGAACGAGGATATGTTACGTCTCTGACGATTGAGTGTGTAGCATCCACATATGTAGCAGAAGGCATCAGGCTTGTTTCTGCAATGATGTCTCATTCTGGAAGCCATGTTTGAACTGAAACAAAAGAAGAATGATCAAAATATTAGAAGCTATCTATATATATGGACGCTAAAATGCTTATACATGGTTTATGCAAGTTCACATATGTACAATTTCATTAACCTCAAATTGCATACAAACTAGAGCTTGTAGAGAAAAACTAATTTCAGATTTGAAATCAGCGCCTAAAACTCTTTCAAAATCCGTTAAAATATCCAATGCAACTCAAAGTTACTGAAAAAGTGTTCCCCTGTGTAATCCACCAATAACCAATCAAAACCAACCCCCCTGATACTGCCTTCTCTCCCTTTTTACGAGAACGTCAATGAGGCACCCCCTCGCAAGCTTCCTCACCTGGAGGTAATTGCACACCGCTGATCTCTAATAACTACCCACTATCCTACTACCAAGGAGACCTTCCCAAAATCTTCGAACGTAAGGAAAAACAAGTCTACGGGCCGCCACAGCCACACCTGACGGACCTGCCCATACGTCGATACACCTAAACCCAATCATACCTTTCAAGGTATTCTAATGTTCATCATATAGACAATCTTGTAAGATTTACTTTAACCTTCATATCACCAATAATTAACGATAGCTTAACTCTTTGATTAATAATTTAGTCTCTAGTGATTTAACAATTCAAACAAAAATATTATTTGACAAAACTAAGTTACATAATTAAGTTACATAAGTAAGTTAAAAGCATTTTTGCATACTTCTATCTTGTACCTTCCCAATTTATTATTTAGAATAATATATTTTCAACTTTTACAATAACCTGTATAATCACATTACTTTTTTCTTGCCAATATCAAATATTACCTTTTTCTTCCCAATATCATATATGCCCATTTATATTGTATATCTTTTTACCTTTTACAATAACTTATATATATATTTTTTAACTATATGTAATTAATTTTTTTGTTGCAATTATACCATTGTATACCCATTGAAACCCTATACCCCCCCTCTTATCTAACCATAACATACTACCCCTTAGATAATGTATACCAAATATTTCTAATTTAACTATTTCAACTTAGACCTCCTATCTCACCTAACTACTTTCTATATCTGTTAAGTCATACATGCATCTCTAGTTAGACACTAACATGGCTACAGGTACGAGAGCCAAGGTCAGAAATTTACTTCAAGGAATTCTTTCCTCATCTAAAGAAGATAAACCCTCTCAAGACCAAGACCATGACACGACTAAGGCAGATTCTCAAATACCTCCTGAGGAATACTATGACCACATACCCCTTCACCATGACCACTCACGAGAAGACCCTTTTAACCCCTTCCAACTACAACACTTGCCCAACCCCCTCCCTCACTCCACACCAAAACTTCAAGTTACCCCTCAACTAGATCATCAACAACAACAACCCCACACTCCATCACAACCCCAAATTCCCCCTCACCTAGACCCTCAACAACAACCCCCCCACACCTCTCCGCAACCCCAAATTCCCTCTCATGTCGACCCTCACCAACTAAACCCTCAACAACCACCCCCCCACACCCCAACCACCCTGATTCCCCTGCAACAACCCCTAATCCCCACAAACCATGCATACGAGAACTTTGCCTTCCCTTCTCCCAACTTCCCATCTGGTCAACCCACCTCCACACCACACCCCCAACCACCACCTAACCTTGCCCCAAACCCATCACAACATCCTAACCCACAACTTCAACCTACAATAATTAATAACTACCAAACCATTACCCCTCTAACCGAAATTCCAACCTTCTTTCAAGCTAGCGGACTCTCCATCACAGACTTCCTGACAGCATGTGATCTTTTCTTTTCAAAAAACACAAACTACTCTGACTTAAATAAGATAAATCTATGCCGCCAGAAAATAGAAGCATCGGACGAACATAGGTCCACGGCTCGGATGCTAGATAGTTTGATAGCCACAGGGATCACATATAGCAATTATAAGCAACATCTGTTAAATGTCTTTCAAAGCAAACAAACAAATAACATTAGTTTTATCCTCACATTTCTAAATAATACTAGAGTTAAAAAACAAAACAACGTTAAAGATAATGTTAAAGAAATTAGGGAAAATCTGTACAACAATAGCCCATGGACTTACACAGACACCATCACAGGTAAAAAGGTAATGACCTTGGAAAACCTATGCTCATTACTAGAGATAGGTCTCTATCTTTCCCAACTCCCTCCAAAGTGCCAAAGAGAAGCCGCAAAAAGGGATTTAAACACTAGTAACCCATTAGCTTATACTTACATCTTAGACATCACCAACGCTTGCAACATCTCCCTCTCTGACCAGCACCATTTTGCTAGACTAAATAGCCTTCACTCACAACAGCCCCCTAGCCCCAATCTAGCGCAACCATCTAACTGGTGTTCCTACCATCTTTCAACAAGTCACAACACCAGAGACTGCATACAGAAACAACAAATGCAAGAACAACACCGCGCCACCCCTTGCTCAGTTCATGGAACTACTTCCCACACTGATTCTCAGTGTAGAGCGCAGCAATACCAACAACCACAGGTACAACACCGCGCCACCCCTTGCTCAGTTCATGGAACTACTTCCCACACTGATTCTCAGTGTAGAGCGCAACAATACCAACACCCACAGGTACAACACCGCGCCACCCCTTGCTCAATTCATGGTACCTCCCACACTGATTCCCAATGTAGAGCTCAACAGCAAACCAAACAACTCCCACCCACCCCTAGACCACCCACCATGTCAAAACCAACACAACCAGGCAAATACTGCAACCTACACAGAACCACAACTCACTCCAACGAAGAGTGTTCTCAACAAAAATCACAACCACAACCACATCAGAGAACAAACAAACAAGTCACCACACCTCGACAAACACCTTCCTCCCACACAACACATACAACTCAACACCGATTGGGGGAACGTACACCAGCCTCACGCACCAGACCACCATAGGAACATCCGACACACCACACAACTATATCACCCTAAAGGTGAAATTAGATCAAATTACTGTTGACATGATGGTTGACACAGGAACAAACCTAAACCTCATCCCCAGAGCTCTCTACGAAGCACTAAATAACCCACCCCAAATCCAGTATTCAAATACGGAAGGTCTATTGATAGAAGGATCTACCATATCACTTCACGATATGATTGATTTAAACATAGAGTTACACAATTCCCAAGTAGGTTTCACATCCTTCCACTTAGCTGATGAATGGAGTCTCGACCAACAAGGTATAATAGGTTTAAAGTCCCTACGAGACTGGAAGTCCATCATCAACTTAGATACCAACAAAATCTCCTTCCGAGATGAAAGTAATGAGTCAATCCTTCCTGAAACACCCAACCCAGACACACAACCTCTTTCATATCTATCTAGCTTAAATAAACCCTCTCCAACTAAGAGCTACTCATTCCGTCCACCACCTTATGTCACCTCAAAAGCACTGATGTCTAACACAGTCATCATACCCCCTAGACATTCAATAACAGTTCCACTATACATACCCGGAGCAATAGAACACCAGGATGTCATAATTGACCCAGATACGTCAAGAATAAATAACATAACCTTGGAGTCCTCCTGGGATATAGTATCAGAAAATAAACACACCCTAGCTATGTTAACAAATCTCTCCGATCAACACCGCAAAATCAGGAAGAACACAAACATTTGTTCAGTCCATCTCCATAATTCCCCAATCCAGGAACCACTCCCACAACACATCAACACTGTAAGACCACCACAAACTCTCACCTCTATCCACCCCAACCAAATCACGACATCAGCAAACAGAGAGATGAATGACAAGCTACTGACCCTCCTACAAAGGAATAGATCGGCTATCGCCTTAGAAGGCGAACCCTTAGGCAAATGTGATATAATCAAACATCACATCCAAATTCCCCCCAACACACACACCCTCATACACCCCCGCTTACCGCATACCCCACAGTAGGAAAACACAAGTCAACAACAGTGTGCACGAGATGTTACACCAAGGCGTAATTTCTCAATCCCAATGTCCGTGGAACAGTCCCCTCTTCAACTTTACGCCCTGTTGTTGACTTTAGGAAAGTTAACCACCTAACTCAATCTGACCCACACCCCCTCCCCGCCATGCAAGATGTCTTACAAACCATCGGTAATGGAAATTCATTTTTTTCCACAATTGACCTTAAGTCAGCCTTCTGGCAGGTCGAGCTCACCGATGAATCTAAACCCGCAACTGCATTCTCCACTGATAAGGGACATTTTCATTTCGAGCGTATGCCCTTTGGCCTTAAGAATGCCCCCTCAACCCAACAAAGGTTGATGACCCGCATTTTCAGCGACATGATAGGAATCTCATTATTCGTCTACTTAGACGACCTCATCATCTATAGTCCCACACAAACTGACCACCTTCACACACTAGAGATTGTCCTAAAAAGACTCAAAAACACAGGATTGAAAATCCAACTAGGAAAGTGTAAATTCCTACAGACGGAACTCACCTTCCTAGGCCATAAGGTAGATAGCCAAGGCATCCATACCACCACAGATAAGATAGATACCATAAACAATTTCCCAACCCCCAGAAACGCAGATGAAACTAGAAGTTTCGTAGGACTAGCATCTTACTACAGACATTTCATACACAAATTTGCAGAAATTGCATCCCCTCTCACCAAATTCACAAGAAAAGGCGAACCTTTCAAATGGTCTGAAGAGGAACAGACAAGTTTCAACACCCTTAAACATGCTCTTACCACAGCCCCTGTCCTTACCTTTCCTGACATGAAGAAAGAATTCCTTCTTTACACCGACGCCTCCTCTAAAGGAATAGGCGCAGTCTTACAGCAGAAAGATGAAAACGGGAAAGAGCATCCCATAGCCTACGCAAGTAGAGTACTGAATAAGCCTGAAAGTAACTATTCAACTACCCACAAAGAAGGACTTGCATTGATATGGGGCTTGAAACATTTTAAATACCTTATACTAGGGTATAAGATCACAATCTTTACAGACCATCAACCCCTAGTCTACCTCTTTAACACTAAAGACTTACATGGCAGAATTGCCAGGTGGAAAACCACCCTATTGGAGTTCGATCCAAAGATAACATATCTAGCGGGAAAAGCTAACATAGTAGCTGACTCTTTAAGCAGACAAACTCACGTCTCATCACTAACACAAACAACATGCATTCCGATGCAAGAACTTAGAAATGAAACAGACAATGACCCGACATGGTCTCAAATAAAACAGCATCTCCTTTCAAGAACTCCCTTACACTCCCGACCACCTGTCCCTATAGACGAACTCAAACTGGTCGACGGAATCATAAGGAGAACCACTAATGACAAGGAAATAAGTGTCATTCCCAGAGTCCCAGTTCCCAAGGTCCTACACATATTGCACGACAATGCAATGGGAGGCCACTCAGGCAGAGATAAGACACTGAACACTGCTAGGCACTCCTTCTACTGGGTCAACATGAAAAAAGATATAACCACACACATAGACTCATGTGTAACTTGCAACCAATTCAGAGGACCTGACCCCAAAATACTCAATATCAAAGACATCCCGCTCCCTGCTGAGCCATGGGAAACACTTGGCATTGACTTACTGAAAATGCCAACGAGCCATCAAGGTTCCAATTATGTACTCACGGCAGTCGATTATCTGTCCAAATACACCATCCTAGTCCCATTACAAGACAAAACAGCAGAGACTGTAGCCAAAGCCTTAGTTAACAATATATTCTGCAGATACAACATTCCCACACGAATGTTATCTGACAACGGGTCAGAATTCAAAAACGAGGTAATGCGCGAAATAGCACATCTTTACAATGTAGATCAAACTTTCGCCACTGCCTACCACCCACAAGGGAATGGACTTACAGAGCGCACCAATCGCAAAGTGCTTGAAGTCCTCAGACCTTTGGTCAACGATCTCATGGACAGTTGGGAAGATTGGCTACCACAGGTACAAGCCAGTATCAACAGCACAGTCAACTCCGCAACAAAGATGTCTCCCCATGAGATCATTTTTGGCCAAAGAATGCGCCTTCCCTACCAAATCTTCAACCAACCCCCCCCCCTTATACAATCTAGATAATCTCACCCAATGCCTAAAAAGAGGAATGCAAACCATTTATAAGCAAGTCAGAGAAAACCTCAAGGTAGCCCAAGAAAGAACAAAAACAAAACAACACAGACGTTCATCTCCACTTGACATAACACTTGGAGACACAGTCATGGTCAAAGACTCAAGCAGGACTAACAAACTCAAACCCAAGTTCCTAGGCCCCTTCACAGTCACAAGCTCACTCCCTAACAATGTTTTCCTACTAACAGATCCTTCCGATCACACAACCGTAACCATACATGGAGAGAAATTGAGAAAAGTTAAACTCAACCTCGACCCAACTCCACCCCCCACCTACAACCCACCTACCGCACTCACACATAACTCACCCAAGCGCAAGTCCCATCCCATGACTCTGCGTCGACGCAACTAAACATGCACTCTAGCTCTCGCCCCTGAAGATGCAGGACGTCATGTATCTCTCAGTGGAGGTTAAAATGGCCCATTTCCAATAAGAACTCCCTTCCGCATATCTAGTGAAACTTCTCCACTTCCTTCCGACCAATATAACCTTAGCGAGAGTCAGATAGACATATCCTCATTCACTAAGACATAACCTTCATCCTCCAGAATGAAATACAACACTACTACCCCATCCTAGCATCAACTATCTTTCAAGAATTTATTCTTATCAACATACCTATGGACCCGATCAAGAGATTCTCCCTTTGGGAAATTTATCCCTTCCCCTACCCCTACCAAAACCGCACAATGACCCTCAACCTACCAACCTCCACCATCCTAAAATCGACAGACGGCCAATGGATCACACTAACCTCACCAGAAACCATGGTAATTTGCAAGATAGCACGACCCAACTTCCATATCTGTCCAGCTTACCCCTTCCATTTCCAATTAACCACAACACCCAAAGTCAATTAACCACAACACCCAAAGTCAATTTTTCCGAGACGTGTGACTTTCGCTTCTCAGACAACACTCAAATACACCACACCCACGTAGGACATAAACACTTCATATTTCTTCCCCACCCCACATTAGTGTCAGTGATATGCCTACACAAACCACCCTCCCATCATAGGATCAACGGCTCTATCACTCTACCAGACACCTGCCACATCTACATGATGGACTCAATGCTCCTCCCAAACAAACTCCACCAACAAGGCACTCTCAACATGACCCACGATCTAGGTCCCATAACCCAACTAACACTCCCACCCCTCCCTAAGATCCCCGATACCATCCTCCCAAGTAAGATAGACATGGTACACCTCCTAAATAAATCAACTACCCTTGATATGGACTCCTTAGACCTACATTACAAAATATTACCTTATGCATCCACTGCCCTCTCAATCTTAATCATCCTTTTTATATTAGTGGTACTAACCAAATTCCTTTGCACGAAATAAGACCATCAAACAGTCTCAACCCCCCTTTCCCAAATTATTGTAAACCTAGATTAAGTTGAACCTTGTATCTCACCAATATCTTATCTTACTATAATGACATACATACTCATAGATAAGAGTTCCTCAGAAAAGACATTTTTTCACAAACAAAATAATAGATAAGAGTTTCAGAAAAGACATATACTGACATACAAACTCAAAGATAAGAGTTTGTCAGAAATAATAAGAAAGTGTCACAAAAACTCTTAGATAAAAGTTGAATATATGTAATGTTGGTGAGACACAACCATATTCCTTTTTTCAGAGACACAACATCGCATACCCATCCTTCTAGCTCAAAATGCCCTCTTGGGACCCCACAATCACTTCAACATCACACCCCCCATCTCCACATATATCCACCCAAGATTTTGTGTCTCTGACTTTATAACTATATAACCATATATATGTATAGATATTTTCTTAACCATGTAACATTAGGTGCCGGGAGCCACCTAACCCCAGGGGGAGGGCGATATGTATACGCCACCATATACATGATGAGTAATATCACTCACTCACTCACTCACCCCACTCACTCCCTCACTCACTCACTGGTCCACCACCAAGCACATCCACCCGACTGTCCGGCACCACTCTCGCTGACTGGGCGGTTGCCGACACAGCACTTCCTGCCCGTGTCACCAGCACCACCACAAGCAACCGATACACACACACACACGAACATACTCATAAGTGCAGTCAACCTCTAACTCACAAAACACACGACAACCAAATAATAATGAACCCTTCCCCCCTGGAAATATTATATACTGTAAATAACATATAGCTAGTAATTAAGAACATGATAGTTTATTTGCGGGAAACCAAACATTCCCATTAAAAACCCATATTAATACATTTACCAGCACCTCCTATTTTTACTGTGTCAGCACTTCCGATGAACAAAAAGTAGATGCTCCAGAGCAGGACCAGTCGGTCCGATGATACGTACAGAGACATTAAATAGTGCATTGTGGTATAGAACCAAGAAGTGATTGACATTGTGTAAAACCGTAGAAGAAATTGTGAACCAGTAAACTTATTTAATAAAAGTTCTTAAGTTCTGTGTTATGTATTTACTCAACACCAGTTGAGGATACACCTCGACTTGCTGCTACTTTCCATCAGAAATGTGCAGTTCAATGAACATATCTGGTAGTAGTGAACTAGCAGGATGAACACATCAGTGTCATCGCTGATGACCCTGATGCACGTTGAGCTTTGAGTGGCAGCATCCACAATTTGTCTAGGGATGATGACGTCTGCCTCCTCGTGGGTCGACTCCAGGTCTTTTCTCTCTATGACAATCCCCCTGAAGATTTCATCTGGTACTGACGATGGTCCAGTACGAGGAATCTATGTTTTGCTGTTTCCTTGCTGATCTCCCCTTTCTCCCGCAGCTGCTCACAGATTGTACTGATGATCTGCTGCTTGTTTTCTGTTACCGTCCGATCAACGGTTTGGGCTGGCAGTGGAGTAGAGGGTATAAACTTGTGACATCTGCTAGCTTGCTGAACTGTACGTGATGTTCTTGTCGCGCTCTTTGTGCTGTACTCGAAGTACCTGTCGAATTGACAATACTGTACTCAAGTTTTTGGAATATGTACTCCACTACATTGTCTACAAAGTCTTGGACGATGCCTTGTTTTGGCCACTGAATTATCCAGAGAAGTGCACCGCCGTCAATGACAATTGTGTCGAGAGATGACAGTTTGTGACTGCTAAATCTGCAGCTTTTGTTTCAACGTTAATCTTTATTTTGTTATCCTCATGTCTCCTTTGTCCTCAAACATCGATATTGATCACTGGTGCTAGCTCATGGGATAAGAGTTCTTTGAGGTCTATTTCCCTTGACCTCATCAATCCCATGACTCTAGAATAGATGAGGTCAGTATCATAGCAATCCTTTGTTCACAGTTTGATACATTTCTTGTTGATGGACATGGTGATGACCTTTCTTGACAGAGGCTCATAGAAACTATCTGGCCAGCCTGCCTCAAATTGTTGCATCTGTTTGTTTCCCAAAGACACTGACTTATCGACATTGATAGAATCCTGCGCAATTCTTCCAGTAATAATGTTTACAATGCCCTTTGGACGGTTTTCACTGTTCAACGGATCTATGCGCATTTCAAGCTTGTGCCGTATATTGTCTCTGTCTCTACCGTCCGATGAGATTCGGCCAGACATTTCCTCTTTGTGATCCGTTGCTTGTTTCTTTCCTCGTTCTTGTCTCATTTCTTCAGTGTCACTTTCTATCCGCCTGGTAATATGAAGACTCAGTGCCCATCGTTTTACGGTTGACGACTTGAGAGTTACGCCAACTATACCTCCAGGGCCTTTGCCATAGTGCATAAAGGTGCATTAACAGATGCTTTAGTGCCAAATAGTAGCCATATAGTAATAATAGTAGTCATATTAAATGGGAGACAAAACCTCTAATTACATAAAAGGTGCAGAATGAAGTACAATAAAATTAATGATATGGAATTTTCAATGTTCATCACTCTCGCGGGGGCAATTTTGGCAGTCATCTTGAATTTGCATGCATTGTACGCCAAAAAGATGCATTCTATCACGTTCCTTGGGTGCCAAAATCTATACTTAGGTGCAAAAAGTATGTCTCTAAGTTGATTAATAACGAGATTATGACTATTTTATAGTTTTTCAGATTAGCGGCAGTCATCTTGGCAGCAATCTTGAATATTTCGATTTCCCCAAAGATATTAGAGTGGTATGAGCCAGATTCTGAATAAGGAAGTTCCCTAGTACCAGAAACAGTCCAAAACCTTTGGGCGGACTCTCATGCACGGTCATGGCCTAAATCACTGTTTGGCTGCAGGACTAATTGGGTCAATGTCTAAATTATTGTCAGTTAAGAGAATGTGACACACATGTATTATGTTTTGGCTTTGGGCAATAGGTTACTTAATGAGGAATATTCGAGGCAACAGTGGTGGAGACTGTTGGCGTTGGGACGGTCACATAGCTTGCAGGTGGAGTAGTGTGGTACGTCCCCCGCGAAACCGTGCAGTTACGATATTGTATCTTCGAACGAAGGGTCCGTAAGGGCGATACCTCGGGAGAAAGAGACGGAAGTGGTCGTAGTGTTGTACTGATAGGTGTATGATCTTCTTATAGCAGAGGGGGGTGGAGGTGGCATTGTCCGGCATTGGCAATTTACAGGCTCAGTCTTTTCATTGTCAACGATTTCAAGGTGGGAGGGAATCCACATAAAGCTTGTGGTGAGAATGTGTTCTTGAGCTGTGACTAGCTGATGTAAAATGTGATGGATGAGCTCAGAGACTGTCAGTTTAGTCTTTGATCTAAGGCAGTACCGCACAGTGGGTCCAAATACTATCAGACGGTATAAGGACATGTGAGGAGGTTGGTACCATACAAAGATGTTATCTCACTGGGTTTCCACTGGTTCCACCAGCGCCGAACGCTGAAAATTCGTTTGAGTAGAAACGACTTCGGTTTCAATGTTTTCTTTTTCAAATTTCTCAATACTAGTTTATCTTTCCGTCATATATAGCAAATTTGAGTGACGAATTAAACTGTTTTAAACCTACACAAATGTTAGACATTCTGTTGAAATGTTCATAGAGAAGTCTAGATTCGTGTAACCTCAAATGGAAGTTGGAGGTACGGTCCTGCACGAAAGATTACTTAGGTTCACACGGTATTAGCGGTAACCGATTAAGCTGGAGTGGTAACTGGAAACTCGTCGGTTGAGCGGGTTAGGGCGTCGTTACTTGCGGCGAATGTCGAGGGGATGGCGATTCGAATCCTGCCACCGGCAAAGCTGAACCAAGAGCATGGTTCATTAAATTCCACGCTACAAGATGCTCTGTGAGGGGCATCATCGTAGCCTTCCGGTAGGAGGGAGTTTGTAACGTTAAACCCATGATCATCATCATCAGTAATTGGTTAAACGATCGTAAACAGAGAGTTGTTCTGAACGGCAAAACTTGTAGATAGAAAAATGTTACGAGTGGAGTTCCTCAGGGTTCCGTTATTGGGCCACTTGTATTCATAGCATACGTATATAGATAAAAAAGACCAAATTTGCTGATAATACAAAACTGTGCGGAATGGTAGATAATCACTTAAAACCAATTAGTTATTCACGAATATTTAGATAAACGACAATAATGGTCTGAATGCTAATGAATTTGAACACAAGTGAATGTAAGCAGTGTACTTCCGCATCATAGAAAGGAAATAAGATCCTAGGATTGATTACACAATCTTTTGATTTTAAAATTCTATCTCTCATTAACAAGCAATAGAAATAATTAGTTCGCCCACATTTGGAATATCTTGTATCCGTATGGTCACCAAATCTCATTAAAGACATTGACAGATTGGAAAAAGTACAAATATAAGATACAAATAATAAGAAAATCGACTAGAACATATGAATATTTTGTCCCTAAAAACCGTGGACTCATGGGTGATTTGATACAGGCCTTTAATATTCTAAAGGGAACTGACATAAATAATGACGAAATTTTCACAGTGAATGTGGATCAGACAAGAAATAATGGTCTCAAACTGTTAGAAAGTAGATTTAATTTGGAAGTGATAGAAACAACTTCGCTTATCTACTTTTATTCATCCCTATGACAACAACCTCTTAGTAGCAAAAGGGTTGTGGTCTACCTCGATTATGATACTCTGTTCATAGGGCTATCGTATATTATGATTTGTTATACAGTTTAGGAAACAACTTCCATAATGCTGATAACATGAATCAGTTTTTAAACAAAAATTGAGTTACAGATTACTGAAAGAGAGCAAGTAAGATGTACTTTTGGTTACAAGTGTGAATAATAAGTATTTCTTTCTCGTTGAAATCAAAGGTCTAATTTTTTTGTTACCAGATACCACAGTTGTAAAAAAAAAAAAAAAAAAAAAAAAAAACGAAGAAGAGAGTGTTTCACCCAGTCGTCCAATGTGAGCAAACGTCATAAGGAAAAGGCCATTGCGTTCTGTGTTTGGTCAGCAACATGAAATCCAAGTGGGGTAAGGTTCAAGGAGCACGAAGGAGAACACACGTGGACACAGATACCCTATGTTGCATAAATGCACATAGAGCAATTGTTCGATTCATGAGACCCAAGCAACGGGTACGTTCCCACGCTTCGTCATCCAAAAGGAGACATAAAAGGGACGCTCCGGACCGAGTGTGGCACCCTCGTCGATTCATTGGGCTCCGACATCCTATCCTGAGCAAACATGTTCCGCTTCGTGGTCGCCTTCCTCGCGGTTTCTGCCGCATGGGCCAGTCCCAGTGAGTAAAGCTGAAATAGGAAGTACTCCTTCCCTTTAAGATAGATCTACAAATAAGACCGTATCTAATGACAGGTATTTACTCTTTCACTAAGAAGGAGTCCTGGCGGCATCCAGAGCAAATGTATAAGGCGCCAGCGGCAGTGAAAAGGTTATCAATGCTCTAAATTATTAAGTGTTAAAAGATGAATGACCAACACTGCTTGTCCTTCTGCAGGTCGCGTTCTGGAGGGTGAGCTGACCCTCGAACTCCAAACGGCCTTCGAGAAGTATGACCCAATGACCATTGACAAGGTGCCAGATGTCCATGTTACCACTGACCACTCAGAGTAAGTGAACGTTTTATCTATTGTAATGAAACTTGCCAAATATGATATCTAGACATTTTGTCAATGATGCAGTCCCATTGGCTTTTTTTTTGCTAGACAACGGATTTATAGAAATGATTTAATCCATGACAAAACAAATATTTTCGAAGATGATTCAGGAGGATGAGATATTATTTGTCTTTTACTGTGTCTTAGTGGAAACACCTGAGGCACACAGCCCCTCCCTGAACTATTTATGACTCGTCTCTGTTGCATGTGTCAACACCTGACCGTAGACCCTTTGCGGGGTGACCCCAACACTAAACTTAACATTCCCAGCAGTTTCGATCTAAAATTCACTTTCAAAAGCCTCATAACTGAGCATTTGATTTTCTTTCAATTTTCGCTCGGAATTTTGAAGAAGGAGGAGGAGAATGAGCGAAGGGGAGGAGAAGGAGAAGGGGGCGGGTTTTAGGAGTCTCACTGAATGGTCCTCGTCTATTCTCTTCTTTTTCCCTCGAATGACAGCTTGACTTTCGGCGCCAAACGTGTCATCGTGTCGGACTTCAGCAAAATCGAAGTGACTAACTTCATCCCCGCCATCCCAGGAGTTTCCTCCAAGGTAGGCCTCAAAGTCTGACATCTTTCAGTCGCGTGGTGTCCTCACTAGCTCTTTTTGAGGCTCAAGGCCGTACTCTAAATAGGAAAAGAAAATATCCAAACATATGTTTCGAAGTGGAGATCGAATGTTTGCTTCCTTATTTGACCACTCTTGTTTCTAATAACAATCACTCATCGTAAGAACACCAAATAACTCTCGCTCAGTCATAAACAAACACTACGCTTTTTGTGATTGAAAGGTCTCAACATTTATACACAAGGATTTATCTACTGTATACATCTAAATCTTGCCTCTCATGTCTACTTTGACACGCTTGAAAGACATTGCTACATGCCAGCGTAACTTACCATTGCATATCTATTGCATAACTTCAAAACTGTTGTGTTTTGAATTTGTCAAGTTTAGAAACAGGAAGAACATATCAAAATGATTGGGGAATGAATAAATATTTTGAGGATCATTATTGTATCTATTGGTTTTCTCTAAATCATAGAACCGCCCAGTTTCGAAATCGTGCAATGGCCACAGTGAAGATAACTGGTCTGTATTAACCTATTCATTTGTCCCTTTATTCGTTTAGATCCATTTATATGTGCGCTGCTGGCGTCTTCGGAAGCGCACTGGCTTCGCATAATAGGGCAAAGGTGACGGGTTCGGACGCAGCTACTGAGCGCCTCTTGGCGTCGGCTCCTGACATATTTATTCATATACAATTGTTCCCGCAGGTACGCATGTCCATCACCATCCCTAAGCTTGACGTCCGCACCGACGACTACACGATGCAAGGAACTCATGACGAAAGTGCGATCGACGGGAGTGGCTCCGCATAGTGAGTGATTACTAGTTGCCTTCGTTCCTCCAGGTTTCACGCAAAGTACAGGGCCCGGCCACCTGACATAACCTAGCATATCCTGTCCTAGTCTAACCTAACCTAACCTAACCTAACCTAACCTAACCTAACCTAACCTAACCTAACCTCACATAACCTAACCTAACCTCAACGCAATCTGATCCAACCTAACCTAATTGAACTGAATATAACTTAACCCAACCTAACGTAGCCTGACCTAACCTAACATAATCTAACCTTACCTAACCTATCCCAACCGAACCTAAGCTGACCAACTTAACCTAACCTTACCTAATCTAACGTAACCTAACCTTACCTAACCTAACCTAACATAACCAAAACTAAGTGGGTGATTTTGATGATAACATAATTGACACGGAAGTTATAACTTATTAGTTTTTTATTCTGGACATTGAAATAACAATGCTATCATTAGTTTGCTATGAACTTTTATTGAAAAATAAACAGGTAAAGGAAGATACTGATTGCTGTTTGAAAATCAATGACCACTGACATATTAATTTCATTCAATCCAAAATTCAATAGCGCATTTATTATTCGTTTCCGACGAAAAGTATGATAAAGTAGATTCCCGTAATGTAAAACAAACAAACAAGTTGAAACGAACTACTTTTCAAAATTCTATAAATACTCCCATGCCACGCTCTTGCCTACAATCTACCCTTACTACTCACACCCACCCTGCCATCATTTGACACCTATTACATTATCTTTGCCCCTCTCTTCTGCTAACACCTCTTGCCTGTCACCCTCGCCCTGCCCTCACTTTACATCTTTTGCCTTTTGTCACACTACACTATCTCTGCTACCCTGCCAACACCTCTCGCCTGTCACCCTCTCCCCTGCCATCACTTCACCGTCTCCTTTGCCAACAGCATGATCTTCAGCGGAGTGACAGCATCACTCAAGTTCGACACGGACAGCGTCACTTTCATCCCACTCTCGATGTGTGTCACGAGAGGCAGCACCGAGGTCGTTCTCAACAACGAGAGCATCGAGGTAGGGTGTTCCGGGTTCTTGGGTGGCTACTGGTCCTGCGTCTCTTGTATTGCTTCCGTTTGTTACGACGGAACAAAAATATCTATATGGCGTTTACCTCCGACACCATAATCTTTTACCCATAAAGCCTCAATCCCCATTGAGGAAGAGAGAGAGAGAGAGAGAGAGAGAGAGAGAGAGAGAGAGAGAGAGATAGAGAGAGAGAGAGAGAGAGATCGCCATTGCTTTATGATAGCTGAGACTGTCGGTGTTGCCGCCCACTCATTCGATTTCTGACATCTTACAAAGTAACACGTTAATGATATCTTCTTATTTTCGTTAATGCTTAGCTTATATTCTCTCAGCATGTTTGCCGAGCCCCGACAGTTTATAAAAATTACAGACATGAGCTACAACGCTAATGCCAATGATTCAAAACACTCGAAACGTTAGATTTGGTTTTTGCTTCCAAAAACAGTCATACGGTATGTCCTTAGCATACATCTCCACAACTTTAAAAAGAATTGATAACACTGATAACATGAGATAACAAAAATGTAAATATCACTGTGGCAAAAAAAAAATAATAATACGTAAGAACATAATATGAATGAGAATAGGGGAGACTACAAAACACTAAGAGCCTACACTGGGCAGTTTCATGCCCAATACCACCAAACGTCCCTATCCATAAAGCTATCTCGTCTCTTCTTAAAACAACCAATTGTTTCAGCGTTCACTGCATAGTGACCAAGTTTATTCCATTCGTTAACTACTTTGTTGATAAACCAATTCTTGCCTATTTCCTTCTTGATATATATCTGAACAGCTGTGAGATATCACTGGTGAAGTTCAGGTGTTCACAGGAACACACATCACCTCGAGTCTTTCGTTTTCCGCCACAGGGCAACTTCGAGGGTCTGGATGACGTCAACAGCCACCTGAGCGTAGTGATGGAGTCCATCGTCTCAGCGATCGTGGACTACGTCAACGCAAACACCAACTCTATCGAAGACGCCGTCAACAATGCTGTCTGCAAACAGTAAACAGTGACGTCCAAACTATTAAAATAAATAAATGTACATAAAGATTATTCACGTTCTTTTCTTTTACTACGGTAAAGAATCCCCAGAGGTGGAAATGGAGACCAGTACATACATACAGACATACATACATATAGATATATATATATATATATATATATATATATATATATACGTATATATATATATATATATATTTATGTACATATATATATATATACATATATATACATATAATATATATATATATATATATATATATATGTATGCAGAATGTCTCAACATATATATATATATATATATATATATATATATATATATATATAGAGAGAGAGAGAGAAATATATTGTTAATCAAGGTGAGGTAGCATCCACCAAAGTGTGGGTGTCGAACAGTCCTGCAGCAGAGGTGAATTATTCATTGCAGTCCGCTATTTTTTTTTTTTTTTTTTTTTTTTTTTTGCTGAATGTGATGCTATTTCACCTAGTGTTTGAGGATTCGACTCATGCCACTCTGGAACCTTTGGGGACTTTGAAATATTCAAGATGGCTGCCAGGATGGCTGCTGCTAAACTGAAAAAAACTATAGAATAGCATAACTTAATTGTTAACACACTTAGAGACATAATTTTTGCATCTAAGTATATATTTTGGCACTAAAGCAACATGATGGAATGTACGTTTGTGGCGTACAATGCATGCAAATCCAAGATGGCTGCCAAAATGGCCACCGTAAATGAAAAAAATGAAATGGCTATAGTGTCTTTACTGATTTAGACACATGGTACATGAGTATATTTAGTACAGTATACATGTACGAATAAGTTTTGTCTCTGCACAGAGTATATGGAGAATTAAGCACTTGAGCGATATTAGTCATCATTAAGTGCGTTGTTATCCACATCACTCTCTCTATCTTCTTCAGTAGTGTTGACTGTTCTAGTCCCCTTTTTACACGACTCCATGACATCCACAGAATGAGGTACAAGATAATTGAGCTGTTGCACACGTGCACCTAGCATTGGCACAAGGTTGGTTAGTCGCACAGCCACACCTGGTCAGTTTGAGAACAACCGGAGGGGCAAGTGCAACCCCCTCCGTTATTGTTACTGGTAGTAGTGATTTCGTGGCTTCATCCTTTTCCCAGCCAAAGTTTGTTGCTAGCAGGTCAGGAGGGTCCTCTTCTTTGGCCTCGTTCCAGATGCACACCTGGTAATGTGCCCGTCTCACATTTTATTCAAATGCTTCAGATGTTGGAGAGAGGGATTTCAGCTTGGGTGCACCAGTCGTTTTCTCTTTTGAGGTCTTGCTTAGCTATACCTCCTATCTTGCTGCAGGCAGAGATTCAATGTGCGCGCACCCATAGCATCTTGCAACAAACTGTGTTGCTTCCTGAAGAACTTCATATATTGCCATATTAGGGTTACCAATTTTCAGTAGTTGGCAGCCTTATGAAAGCATTTTGACTCCCTTTACTTTTCCGATTCCCCGCATGAAGGCAACAGTATCGCACCCTGTAAGGGCGTGAGCAGCTAGGAGCTGACATGCGATATATGCATGTTGCTTTGCAGAAGCTCCAATATTAGTTAGAGTCCTTGACTTGCTGCTACTTTCCATCAGAAATGTGTAGTTCAGTGAACATATCTAGTAGTAGTGAACTAGCAGGATGAACACATCAGTGTCATAGACCTTGATGCACATTGAGCCTTGAGTGGCAGCATCCACAACTTGTCTAGGGATGATGACGTCTGCCTCCTCGTGGATCGACTCCAGGTCTTTTCTCTCTATGACAATCACCTTGAAGATTTCAACTGGTACTGGCGATGTTCCAGTAACGAGGAGTCTCTGTTTTGCTGTTTCCTTGCTGGTCTCCCCTTTCTCCCGCACCTGCTCACAGATTGTACTGATGATCTGCTGCTTGTTTTCTGTTACCGTCCGATCAACGGTTTGGGCTGGCAGTGGAGTAGAGGGTATAAACTTGTGACATCTGCTAGCTTGCTGAACTGTACGTGATGTTCTTGTCGCGCTCTTTGTGCTGTACTCGAAGTACCTGTCGAATTGACAATACTGTACTCAAGTTTTCGGAATATGTACTCCACTACATTGTCTACAAAGTCTTGGACGGTGCCTTGTTTTGGCCACTGAATTATCCAGAGAAGTGCACCGCCGTCAATGACAATTGTGTCGAGAGATGACAGTTTGTGACTGCTAAATCTGCAGCTTTTGTTTCAACGTTAATCTTTATTTTGTTATCCTCATGTCTCCTTTGTCCTCAAACATCGATATTGATCACTGGTGCTAGCTCATGGGATAAGAGTTCTTTGAGGTCTATTTCCCTTGACCTCATCAATCCCATGACTCTAGAATAGATGAGGTCAGTATCATAGCAATCCTTTGTTCACAGTTTGATACATTTCTTGTTGATGGACATGGTGATGACCTTTCTTGACAGAGGCTCATAGAAACTATCTGGCCAGCCTGCCTCAAATTGTTGCATCTGTTTGTTTCCCAAAGACACTGACTTATCGACATTGATAGAATCCTGCGCAATTCTTCCAGTAATAATGTTTACAATGCCCTTTGGACGGTCTTCACTGTTCAACGGATCTATGCGCATTTCAAGCTTGTGCCGTATATTGTCTCTGTCTCTACCGTCCCATGAGATTCGGCCAGACATTTCCTCTTTGTGATCCGTTGCTTGTTTCTTTCCTCGTTCTTGTCTCATTTCTTCAGTGTCACTTTCTATCCGCCTGGTAATATGAAGACTCAGTACCCATCGTTTTACGGTTGACGACTTGAGAGTTACGCCAACTATACCTCCAGGGCCTTTGCCATAGTGCACAAAGGTGCATTAACAGATGCTTTAGTGCCAAATAATAGCCATATAGTAATAATAGTAGTCATATTAAATGGGAGACAAAACCTCTAATTACATAAAAGGTGCAGAATGAAGTACAATAAAATTAATGATATGGAATTTTCAATGTTCATCACTATCGCGGGGGCAATTTTGGCAGTCATCTTGAATTTGCATGCATTGTTCGCTATAAAGATACATTCTATCACGTTGCTTGGGTGCCAAAACATATACCTAGACGCAAAAAGTATGTCTCTAAGTTGATTAATAATGAAGTTATGACTATTTTACATTTTTTTCAGATTAGCACCAGCCATCTTGGCAGCCATCTTGAATATTTCGATTTCCCAAAAGATATTAGAGTGGTATGAGCCAGATTCTGAATAAGAAAGTTCCCTAGTACCAGAAAGAGTCCAAAACTTTTGGGCGGACTCTCATGCACGGTCAGGGCCTAAATCACTGTTTGGCTGCAGGACTAATTGGGTCAATGTCTAAATTATTGTCAGTTAAGAGAATGTGACACACATGTATTATGTTTTGGCTTTGGGAAATAGGTTACTTAATGAGGAATATTCGAGGCAACAGTGGTGGAGACTGTTGGCGTTGGGACGGTCACATAGCTTGCAGGTGGAGTAGTGTGGTACGTCCCCCGCGAAACCGTGCAGTTACGATATTGTATCTTCGAACGAAGGGTCCGTAAGGGCGATACCTCGGGAGAAAGAGACGGAAGTGGTCGTAGTGTTGTACTGATAGGTGTATGATCTTATAGCAGAGGGGGGTGGAGGTGGCATTGTCCGGCATTGGCAATTTACAGGCTCAGTCTTTTCATTATCAACGATTTCAACGTGGGAGGGAATCCACATAAAGCTTGTGGTGAGAATGTGTTCTTGAGCTGTGACTAGCTGATGTAAAATGTGATGGATGAGCTCAGAGACTGTCAGTTTAGTCTTTGATCTAAGGCAGTACCGCACAGTGGGTCCAAATACTATCAGACAGTATAAGGACATGTGAGGAGGTTGGTACCATACAAAGATGTTATCTCACTGGGTTTCCACTGGCTCCACCAGCGCCGAACGCTGAAAATTCGTTTGAGTTGAAACGACTTCGGTTTCAATGTTTTGTTTTTCAAATTTCTCAATACTAGTTTATCTTTCCGTCATATATAGCAAATTTGAGTGACGAATTAAACTGTTTTAAACCTACACAAATGTTAGACATTCTGTTGAAATGTTCATAGAGAAGTCTAGATTCGTGTAACCTCAAATGGAAGTTGGAGGTACGGTCCTGCACGAAAGATTACTTAGGTTCACACGGTATTAGCGGTAACCGATTAAGCTGGACTGGTAACTGGAAACTCGTCGGTTGAGCGGGTTAGGGCGTCGTTACTTGCGGCGAATGTCGAGGGGATGGCGATTCGAATCCTGCCACCGGCAAAGCTGAACCAAGAGCATGGTCCATTAAATTCCACGCTACAAGATGCTCTGTGAGGGGCATCATCGTAGCCTTCCGGTAGGAGGGAGTTTGTAACGTTAAACCCATGATCATCATCATCAGTAATTGGTTAAACGATCGTAAACAGAGAGTTGTTCTGAACGGCAAAACTTGTAGATCGAAAAATGTTACGAGTGGAGTTCCTCAGGGTTCCGTTATTGGACCACTTCTATTCATAGCATACGTATATAGATAAAAAAGACCAAATTTGCTGATAATACAAAACTGCGGAATGGTAGATAATCACTTAAAACCAATTAGTTATTCACAAATATTTAGATAAACGACAATAATGGTCTGAATGCTAATGAATTTGAACACAAGTGAATGTAAGCAGTGTACTTCCGCATCATAGAAAGGAAATAAGATCCTAGGATTGATTACACAATCTTTTGATTTTAAAATTCTATCTCTCATTAACAAGCTATAGAAATAATTAGTTCGCCCACATTTGGAATATTTTGTATCCGTATGGTCACCAAATCTCATTAAAGACATTGACAGATTGGAAAAAGTACAAATATAAGATACAAATAATAAGAAAATCGACTAGAACATATGAATATTTTGTCCCTAAAAACCGTGGACTCATGGGTGATTTGATACAGGCCTTTAATATTCTAAAGGGAACTGACATAAATAATGACGAAATTTTCACAGTGAATGTGGATCAGACAAGAAATAATGGTCTCAAACTGTCAGGAAGTAGATTTAATTTGGAAGTGATAGAAACAACTTCGCTTATCTACTTTTATTCATCCCTATGACAACAACCTCTTAGTAGCAAAAGGGTTGTGGTCTACCTCGATTATGATACTCTGTTCATAGGGCTATCGTATATTATGATTTGTTATACAGTTTAGGAAACAACTTCCATAATGCTGATAACATGAATCAGTTTTTAAACAAAAATTGAGTTACAGATTACTGAAAGAGAGCAAGTAAGATGTACTTTTGGTTACAAGTGTGAATAATAAGTATTTCTTTCTCGTTGAAATCAAAGGTCTAGTTTTTTTGTTACCAGATACCACAATTGTAAAAAAAAAAAAAAAAGAAGAAAAAAAAAAAAGAAGAAGAGAGTGTTTCACCCAGTCGTCCAATGTGAGCAAATGTCATAAGGAAAAGGTCATTGCGTTCTGTGTTTGGTCAGCAACATGAAATCCAAGTGGGGTAAGGTTCAAGGAGCACGAAGGAGAACACACGTGGACACAGATACCCTATGTTGCATAAATGCACATAGAGCAATTGTTCGATTCATGAGACCCAAGCAACGGGTACGTTCCCACGCTTCGTCATCCAAAAGGAGACATAAAAGGGACGCTCCGGACCGAGTGTGGCACCCTCGTCGATTCATTGGGCTCCGACATCCTATCCTGAGCAAACATGTTCCGCTTCGTGGTCGCCTTCCTCGCGGTTTCTGCCGCATGGGCCAGTCCCAGTGAGTAAAGCTGAAATAGGAAGTACTCCTTCCCTTTAAGATAGATCTACAAATAAGACCGTATCTAATGACAGGTATTTACTCTTTCACTAAGAAGGAGTCCTGGCGGCATCCAGAGCAAATGTATAAGGCGCCAGCGGCAGTGAAAAGGTTATCAATGCTCTAAATTATTAAGTGTTAAAAGATGAATGACCAACACTGCTTGTCCTTCTGCAGGTCGCGTTCTGGAGGGTGAGCTGACCCTCGAACTCCAAACGGCCTTCGAGAAGTATGACCCAATGACCATTGACAAGGTGCCAGATGTCCATGTTACCACTGACCACTCAGAGTAAGTGAACGTTTTATCTATTGTAATGACACTTGCAAATATGATATCTAGACATTTTGTCAATGATGCAGTCCCATTGGCTTTTTTTTTTTGCTAGACAACGGATTTATAGAAATGATTTAATCCGTGACAAAACAAATATTTTCGAAGATGTTTCAGGAGGATGTCTTAGTGGAAACACCTGAGGCACACAGCCCCTCCCTGAACTGTTTATGACTCGTCCGTGTTGCATGTGTCAACACCTGACCGTAGACCCTTTGCGGGGTGCTTCAACCTTAATCCTAACACTAAATTTAACATTCCCAGCAGTTTCGATCTAAAATTCAGTTTCAGAAGCTTCATACTTGTGCATTTGATTTTTCTTTCAATTTTCGCTCAGAATTTTGGAGAAGAAGCAGGAGAAGGAGCGAAGGGGAGGAGAAGGAGAAGGGGGGGAGGTTCAGGAGTCTCACTGAATGGTCTTTGTCTATTTTCTTTTTCCCTCGAATGACAGCTTGACTTTCGGCGCCAAACGTGTCATCGTGTCGGACTTCAGCAAAATCGAAGTGACTAACTTCATCCCCGCAATCCCAGGAGTTTCCTCCAAGGTAGGCCTCAAAGTGTGACCTCTTTCAGTCGCGTGGTGTCCTCACTAGCTCTTTTTGAGGCTGAAGGCCGTACTCTAAAAAGGAAAAGAAAATATTCAAACGTATACTTGGAAGTGGTGATCGAATGTTTGCTTCCTTATTTGACCACTCTTGTTTCTAATAACAATCACTCATCGTAAGAACACCAAATAACTCTCGCTCAGTCATAAACAAACACTACGCTTTTTGTGATTGAAAGGTCTCAACATTTATACACAAGGATTTATCTACTGTATACATCTAAATCTTGCCTCTCATGTCTACTTTGACACGCTTGAAAGACATTGCTACATGCCAGCGTAACTTACCATTGCATATCTATTGCATAACTTCAAAACTGTTGTGTTTTGAATTTGTCAAGTTTAGAAACAGGAAGAACATATAAAAATGATTGGGGAATGAATAAATATTTTGAGGATCATTATTGTATCTATTGGTTTTCTCTAAATCATAGAACCGCCCAGTTTTGAAATCGTGGAATGGCCACAGTGCATATAACTGGTCTGTATTAACCTATTTATTTGTCCCTTTATTCGTTTAGATCCATTTATATGTGCGCTGCTGGCGTCTTCGGAAGTGCACTGGCTTCGCATAATAGAGCAAAGGTGACGGCTTCGGACGCAGCTACTGAGCGCCTCTTGTCGTCGGCTCCTGACATATTTATTCATATAGAATTGTTCCCGCAGGTACGCATGTCCATCACCATCCCTAAGCTTGACGTCCGCACCGACGACTACACGATGCAAGGAACTCATGACGAAAGTGCGATCGACGGGAGTGGCTCCGCATAGTGAGTACTTACAAGTTGCCTTCGTTCCTCCAGGTTTCACCCAAAGTACAGGGCCCCTCCCCCTGACATAACCTAGCCTATCCTGACCTAGTCTATCCTAATCTAACCTAACTTAACCTAACCTAACCTAACCTAACCTAACCTAACCTAACCTAACCTAACCTAACGCACTCTGATCCAACCTAACCTAACGCACTCTGATCCAACCTAACCTAATTGAACTGAATATAACTTAACCCAACCTAACGTAACCTGACCTAACCTAACATGATCTAACCTTACCTAACCTATCCCAACCGAACCTAAGCTGACCAACCTAACCTTACCTAATCCAACGTAACCTAACCTTACCTAACATAACCTAACATAACCAAAACGAAGTGGGTGATTTTAATGATAACATAATTGACACGAAAGTTATAACTTATTAGTTTTTTATTCTGGACATTGAAATAAGAATGCTATCATTAATTTGCCATTAACTTTTATTGAAAAATAAACAGGTAAAGGAAGATACTGATTGCCGTTTGAAAATCAATGACCACTGACATATTAATATAATTCAATTCAAAATTCAATAGCGTCTTTATTATTCGTTTCCGACGAAAAGTAGGAGAAAGTAGATTCCCTTAAAGTAAAAGAAACAAACAAGTTGAAACGAACTAATTGTCAAAATTCCATAAATACTCCCATGCCACGCTCTTGCCTCCAACCTACCCTTACTACTCACACCCACCCTGCCATCATTTGACACCTATTACATTAGCTTTGCCACCCTCTCTTCTGCCAACACCTCTTGCCTGTCACCCTCGCCCTGACCTCACTTTACTTCTATCGCCTTCTGTCACACAACACTATATCTGCCACCTTGCCAACACCTCTTGCCTGTCACCCTCTCCCCTGCCATCACTTCACCGTCTCCTTTGCCAACAGCATGATCTTCAGCGGAGTGACAGCATCACTCAAGTTCGACACGGACAGCGTCACTTTCGTCCCTCTCTCGATGTGTGTCTCGAGAGGCAGCACCGAGGTCGTTCTCAACAACGAGAGCATCGAGGTAGGGCGTTCTTGGTTCTTGGTTGGCTTCTGGTCCTGCGTCTCTTGTATTGCTTCCGTTTGTTACGACGGAACAAAAATATTCATATGGCGTTTACCTCCGACACCATAATCTTTTACCCATAAAGCCTCTATCCCCATTGAGGAAGAGAGAGCGAGAGAGAGAGAGAGAGAGAGAGAGAGAGAGAGAGAGAGAGAGAGAGAGAGAGAGAGAGAGAGAGAGAGAGAGAGAGAGAGAGAGAGATCGCCATTGTTTTATGATAGCTGAGGCTGTCGGTGTTGCCGCCCACTCATTCGATTTCTGACATCTTACAAAGTAACACGTTAATGATATCTTATTTTCGTTAATGCTTAGGTTATTTTCTGTCTGCATGCTTGTTGAGCCCCGACAATTTATACAAATTACAGACATGAGCTACAACGCTAATGTCAATGATTCAAAACACCCAAAACGTTAGATTTGGTTTTTGCTTCCAAAAACAGTCAAACGGTATATCCTTAACATGCATGTCCACAACTTTAAAAGGAATTTGTAACATTGATAACATGAGATAACAAAGATTGAAATATCACTGTGGCAAAAAGACAATACATAAGAACATAATATGATGAGAATAGGGAAGACTGCAAAAGACCATAGGGCCAACACTGGGCAGTTGCATGCCCAATACCACCAAACATCCCTATCCATAAAGCTATCTCGTCTTTTCTCAAAACAACCAATTGTTTGAGCGCTCACTGCATGGTTACTAAGTCTATTCCAATCGTTAACTATTTTGTTGGTAAACCAGTTGTTGCCTATTTCCTTTTTGATATATATCTGAATAGCTGTGAGATATCACGGGTGAAGTTCAGGTGTTCACAGGAACATACATCACCTCGAGTCTTTCGTTTTCCGTCCTAGGGCAACTTCGAGGGTCTGGATGACGTCAACAGCCACCTGAGCGTAGTGATGGAGTCCATCGTCTCAGCGATCGTGGACTACGTCAACGCAAACACCAACTCTATCGAAGACGCCGTCAACAATGCTGTCTGCAAACAATAAACAGTGACGTCCAAACTATTAAGGAAATAAATGCACATAAAAAAATATTGACGTTCTTTTCTTTTACTAGGGTAAAGAATCCCCCAGAGTTGGAAATGCAGACATATACATATACATATACATATACATATACATATATATATACATATATATATATATATATATATACATATACATATATATGGAGAGAGAGAGAGAGAGAGAGAGAGAGAGAGAGAGAGAGAGAGAGAGAGAGAGAGAGAGAGAGAGAGAGAGAGAGAGAGAGAGAGAGAGAAATTTTTTGGCTTCATTAAATCTATTACGCCCGTGGGCGGCAAACAATAGTACATTAATTACAACATTGTATTAGAGGACATGTCATCTATCACATAGATTATTTAAAGGAAAACATAATGTAATAGTCATTCAAGATTCCCCGAAATGGGGATGGCGAGATAGTGGTACATCTTGTTTATCGTGGTTATATAAGTGTTACATGCAATCATCATGCCTTTTCTCTGGGGAATATTGTCTGTTACCATGGGTCATTGGAGATAATAATGTTCAAGGGTGTTCACGTTAGAACGGTTATACAGCCTGCATGGTGATCATTCTGGCACATCATCCGTCTGGGAGCCTTGTCACACAGGTCGATTCCCAAGTCTGAGCCGAGTACTGACAACATTGTGCCTCCGTACCATGGGCTTGCGTCGGTGATACTTGTGGCCGTTGGGTAGGAGGTGGTGGTATGGCGATATTGGTAGTCCGTTCCGCATCTTTTCGGTGTGTCGACATGGTATGAGTGGTTGTGTGTATCTTGTTTTTTAAGGCATGATAGAGAGAGCACTGCAGGTTCGTTGTCCAAGACGTGGGTATAGGCTGCCTTGGTAAGACGGTCCACCGTTTAATAAATTCATTGCGTCTGAGGCCGACAAACAATAGTACATTAGTTATAGTATTATGTGAAGAGACACAGAAGGAGGTACGGTAGGATTTAACAATCAAAATCCCCCAAAATGGGGGTGGCGAGTTAGGAGTATATCTAAGTTATCGTCACTAAGTAAATATCTACATACAGTACAGTTATCACGTCTTGTCTGTGTGGAATACTATTTGAAATACATGCATACACAGACACAAATATCATGTACACATTCTTTTGCGTGCGTGTGTGAGTGTGTGTGTGGATTGGCAATAAATGTCTACAGCTAAAAGGTGAAGAAATGTATCTAGTTTATTTATCTTCAGAATATATACGATTATAGGGGTTTATCAGCAAAAACCTAGGAGGAGTTTGTAAATGATAAATTTCCGCCCGCACTAAAATAAATAACCAATATTTCAACATTCGGTAAAATTATACAATCATTATATATTTGCATGATTTTTTCTTACAAAAGCTATCATGGTTTGTGGCAACATTAATTTCACAAATATAAATAATATATATGAACACATGCAATGTTTGTAATTAATCACATTAATTCTTATGTTACAAAAATAATACGCGACTTAAGGGGGGACTACATTAGTGGCGTGTTCCCTCACCATAAACCACCTAACTTTAACCCTTAACACTAACCAAATATTTTTCTTAGTTAGATATATCTTTAAACTCTCAGGTGTGCGCCCGCCCTCCCGAAGGGTGGGAGACCCTAGTTTGAAAATACATGCATACACAAACACAAATATCATATGTACACATTCTTTTACGTGAGTGTGTATGTGCGTGTGTGTGTGTGTTTGTGGATTAACAATGAATGTCTTCATCTAAAAGGTGAAGAAATGTATCTAGTTTATTTTTCTTCAAAATATATATGGTTATAGGGGTTTATCTGCAAAAACATAGGAGTTTGTGAATAAACTATTTCTGCCCGCACTAAAATTAAATGAAAATAACCAATATTTCAACATTTGGTAAAATCATACAATCATACATGCTTTCTTCTTACAAAACCTATCATGGTTTGTGGCACCATTAATTTCACAAATATAAATAATATCTATGGACACATACAATGGTTTGTTTAATTATATTAATTCTTAAGTCATAAAAATACTACGCGACTTAAGGGGATACTACAGTAGTGGCGTATTCCCACACCATAAACCTCCTAAATTTAACCCTTAACCGTAAACAAAATACATTTTTTTTTAGATGAAATAGTTATCCAAGTGATAGAGATTCAGAATATATATGGTTATGGGAGTCTATCTCTAAAACCCTAGGAGCTCGTGTACAAACAAACAGACAGACAGATGCTACTACTTTATTATAATATATATATATATATATATATATATATATATATATATATATATATATATATATATATATATATATATATATGTGTGTGTGTGTGTGTGTGTGTGTGTGTGTGTGTGTGTATGTGTGTGGAGCAGGTTTTCTTTTAAACATGTTTTGTTAAAAACAACTGCGCATTCGGCGCTATCTGCATGTTGCTTTGCAGTAGCTCCAATATCAGTTAGAGTCCTCTGTATACGCCACGCCACCATATACATGATGAGTAATATCACTCACACACTCACTCACCCCACTCACTCCCTCACTCACTCACTGGTCCACCACCAAGCACATCCACCCGACTGTCCGGCACCACTCTCGCTGACTGGGCGGTTGCCGACACAGCACTTCCTGCCCGTGTCACCAGCACCACCACAAGCAACCGATACACACACACACACGAACATACTCATAAGTGCAGTCAACCTCTAACTCACAAAACACACGACAACCAAATAATAATGAACCCTTCCCCCCTGGAAATATTATATACTGTAAATAACATATAGCTAGTAATTAAGAACATGATAGTTTATTTGCGGGAAACCAAACATTCCCATTAAAACCCATATTAATACATTTACCAGCACCTCCTATTTTTACTGTGTCAGCACTTCCGATGAACAAAAAGTAGATGCTCCAGAGCAGGACCAGTCGGTCCGATGATACGTACAGAGACATTAAATAGTGCATTGTGGTATAGAACCAAGAAGTGATTGACATTGTGTAAAACCATAGAAGAAATTGTGAACCAGTAAACTTATTTAATAAAAGAAAAAGATGTTACATTGAGTTTGGTGTCGCCGCCTTAAGTTCTGTGTTATGTATTTACTCAACACCAGTTGAGGATATATTAAATGGCGGCAGCGGTGTTCGCTCCCACGTCTCAAGAGAAGAAAACCGAATAAAATCGTCAGCCATTCAAGCCACGCCTACCAGAAGAAAGGATATCAAGGCCTCCTCACCGCAAAGATCTCGTCACACACACGCACCCCTCTACACCATCCTCCACCAACCGCTCCCTTCGAGACGTCGATACCAACTCAAACCATCACAGTCTTCGATTCGGTGGTGAAATTTAGATTTCAAACCACCTGGTGGCAGTGAGCTCCCAACAAGATATCCCCTATCAACAATAACAAGTTCTGACTGCCCTCCAAGAGCCTCTTCTCTCTACACAGCGCCGTGTCCAGTCACTTCCCTTCACTCCGTCCTCACCCGAGAACGATACGTGCTGACGCACCTACACCACACGACTTTAGTCAAGACCCAGTGCACTATACGTACGTCATCATCACCGACTCCAAATTATCTAACCACTTCTAAACAAGGTAAATAATATATCAACCCCTCACAATACTTGATAATATTGATAATCCACCAATAACCAATCAAAACCAACCCCCCTGATACTGCCTTCTCTCCCTTTTTACGAGAACGTCAATGAGGCACCCCAACCCCCGCAAGCTTCCTCACCTGGAGGTAATTGCACACCGCTGATCTCTTATAACTACCCACTACCCTACTACCAAGGAGACCTTCCCAAAATCTTCGTACGTAAGGACAAACAAGTCTACGGACCGCCACATCCACACCTGACGGACCTGCCCATACGTCGATACACCTAAACCCAATCATACCTTTCAAGGTATTCTAATGTTCATCATATAGACAATCTTGTAAGATTTACTTTAACCTTCATATCACCAATAATTAACGATAGCTTAACTCTTTGATTACAAAACTAAATTACATAATTCAGTTACATAAGTAAGTTAAAAACATTTTTGCATACTTCTATCTTGTACCTTCCCAATTTATTATTTAGAATAATATATTTTCAACTTTTACAATAACCTGTATAATCACATTACTTTTTTCTTGCCAATATCAAATATTACCTTTTTCTTCCCAATATCATATATGCCCATTTATATTGTATATCTTTTTACCTTTTACAATAACTTATATATATATTTTTAACTATATGTAATTACATTTTTTGTTGCAATTATACCATTGTATACCCATTGAAACCCTATACCCCCCTCTTATCTAACCATAACATACTACCCCTTAGATAATGTATACCAAATATTTCTAATTTAACTATTTCAACTTAGACCTCCTATCTCACCTAACTACTTTCTATATCTGTTAAGTCATACATGCATCTCTAGTTAGACACTAACATGGCTACAGGTACGAGAGCCAAGGTCAGAAATTTACTTCAAGGAATTCTTTCCTCATCTAAAGAAGATAAACCCTCTCAAGACCAAGACCATGACACGACTAAGGCAGATTCTCAAATACCTCCTGAGGAATACTATGACCACATACCCCTTCACCATGACCACTCACGAGAAGACCCTTTTAACCCCTTCCAACTACAACACTTGCCCAACCCCCTCCCTCACTCCACACCAAAACTTCAAGTTACCCCTCAACTAGATCATCAACAACAACCCCCCCACACTCCATCACAACCCCAAATTCCCCCTCACCTAGACCCTCAACAACAACCCCACACACCTCTCCGCAACCCCAAATTCCCTCTCATGTCGACCCTCACCAACTAAACCCTCAACAACCACCCCCCCACACCCCAACCACCCTGATTCCCCTGCAACAACCCCTAATCCCCACAAACCATGCATACGAGAACTTTGCCTTCCCTTCTCCCAACTTCCCATCTGGTCAACCCACCTCCACACCACACCCCCAACCACCACCTAACCTTGCCCCAAACCCATCACAACATCCTAACCCACAACTCAACCTACAATAATTAATAACTACCAAACCATTACCCCTCTAACCAAAATTCAAACCTTCTCTCAAGCTAGCGGACTCTCCATCACAGACTTCCTGACAGCATGTGATCTTTTCTTTTCAAAAAACACAAACTACTCTGACTTAGATAGGATAAATCTATGCCGCCAGAAAATAGAAGCATCGGACGAACATAGGTCCACGGCTCGGATGCTAGATAGTTTGATAGCCACAGGGATCACATATAGCAATTATAAGCAACATCTGTTAAATGTCTTTCAAAGCAAACAAACAAATAACATTAGTTTTATCCTCACATTTCTAAATAATACTAGAGTTAAAAAACAAAGCAACGTTAAAGATAATGTTGCAAACACAATTAAAGAAATTAGGGAAAATCTGTACAACAATAGCCCATGGACTTACACAGACACCATCACAGGTAAAAAGGTAATGACCTTGGAAAACCTATGCTCATTACTAGAGATAGGTCTCTATCTTTCCCAACTCCCTCCAAAGTGCCAAAGAGAAGCCGCAAAAAGGGATTTAAACACTAGTAACCCATTAGCTTATACTTACATCTTAGACATCACCAACGCTTGCAACATCTCCCTCTCTGACCAGCACCATTTTGCTAGACTAAATAGCCTTCAATCACAACAGCCCCCTAGCCCCAATCTAGCGCAACCATCTAACTGGTGTTCCTACCATCTTTCAACAAGTCACAACACCAGAGACTGCATACAGAAACAACAAATGCAAGAACAACACCGCGCCACCCCTTGCTCAGTTCATGGAACTACTTCCCACACTGATTCTCAGTGTAGAGCGCAGCAATACCAACAACCACAGGTACAACACCGCGCCACCCCTTGCTCAGTTCATGGAACTACTTCCCACACTGATTCTCAGTGTAGAGCGCAACAATACCAACACCCACAGGTACAACACCGCGCTACCCCTTGCTCAATTCATGGTACCTCCCACACTGATTCCCAATGTAGAGCTCAACAGCAAACCAAACAACTCCCACCCACCCCTAGACCACCCACCATGTCAAAACCAACACAACCAGGCAAATACTGCAACCTACACAGAACCACAACTCACTCCAACGAAGAGTGTTCTCAACAAAAATCACAACCACAACCACATCAGAGAACAAACAAACAAGTCACCACACCTCGACAAACACCTTCCTCCCACACAACACATACAACTCAACACCGATTGGGGGAACGTGCACCAGCCTCACGCACCAGACCACCATAGGAACATCCGACACACCACACAACTATATCACCCTAAAGGTGAAATTAGATCAAATTACTGTTGACATGATGGTTGACACAGGAACAAACCTAAACCTCATCCCCAGAGCTCTCTACGAAGCACTAAATGACCCACCCCAAATCCAGTTTTCAAATACGGAATGTATATTGATAGAAGGATCTACCATATCACTTCACGATATGATTGATTTAAACATAGAGGTAAACAATTCCCAAGTAGGTTTCACATCCTTCCACTTAGCTGATGAATGGAGTCTCGACCAACAAGGTATAATAGGTTTAAAGTCCCTACGAGACTGGAAGTTCATCATCAACTTAGATACCAACAAAATCTCCTTCCGAGATGAAAGTAATGAGTCAACACTTCCTGAAACACCCGACCCAGACACACAACCTCTTTCATATCTATCTAGCTTAAATAAACCCTCTCCAACTAAGAGCTACTCATTTCGTCCACCACCTTATGTCACCTCAAAAGCACTGATGTCTAACACAGTCATCATACCCCCTAGACATTCAATAACAGTTCCACTATACATACCCGGAGCAATAGAACACCAGGATGTCATAATTGACCCGGATACGCCAAGAATAAATAACATAACCTTGGAGTCCTCCTGGGATATAATATCAGAAAATAAACACACCCTAGCTATGTTAACAAATCTCTCCGATCAACACCGCAAAATCAGGAAGAACACAAACATTTGTTCAGTCCATCTCCATAATTCCCCAATCCAGGAACCACTCCCACAACACATCAACACTGTAAGACCACCACAAACTCTCACCCCTATCCACCCCAACCAAATCACAACATCAGCAATCTATAGTCCCACACAAACTGACCACCTTCACACACTAGAGATTGTCCTAAAAAGACTCAAAAACACAGGATTGAAAATCCAACTAGGAAAGTGTAAATTCCTACAGACGGAACTCACCTTCCTAGGCCATAAGGTAGATAGCCAAGGCATCCATACCACCACAGATAAGATAGATACCATAAACAATTTCCCAACCCCCAGAAACGCAGATGAAACTAGAAGTTTCGTAGGACTAGCATCTTACTACAGACATTTCATACACAAATTTGCAGAAATTGCATCCCCTCTCACCAAATTCACAAGAAAAGGCGAGCCTTTCAAATGGTCTGAAGAGGAACAGACAAGTTTCAACACCCTTAAACATGCTCTTACCACAGCCCCTGTCCTTACCTTTCCTGACATGAAGAAAGAATTCCTTCTTTACACCGGCGCCTCCTCTGTAGGAATAGGCGCAGTCTTACAGCAGAAAGATGAAAACGGGAAAGAGCACCCCATAGCCTACGCAAGTAGAGTACTGAATAAGCCTGAAAGTAACTATTCAACTACCCACAAAGAAGGACTTGCATTGATATGGGGCTTGAAACATTTTAAATACCTTATACTAGGGTATAAGATCACAATCTTTACAGACCATCAACCCCTAGTCTACCTCTTTAACACTAAAGACTTACATGGCAGAATTGCCAGGTGGAAAACCACCCTATTGGAGTTCGATCCAAAGATAACATATCTAGCGGGAAAAGCTAACATAGTAGCTGACTCTTTAAGCAGACAAACTCACGTCTCATCACTAACACAAACAACATGCATTCCGATGCAAGAACTTAGAAATGAAACAGACAATGACCCGACATGGTCTCAAATAAAACAGCATCTCCTTTCAAGAACTCCCTTACACTCCCGACCACCTGTCCCTATAGACGAACTCAAACTGGTCGACGGAATCATAAGGAGAACCACATGGAAGTAACTGTCGTTCCCAGAGTCTTGTTCCCAAGGTCCTACACATATTGCACGACAGTGCAATGGGAGGCCACTCAGGCAGAGATAAGACACTGAACACTGCTAGGCACTCCTTCTACTGGGTCAACATGAAAAAAGATATAACCACACACATAGACTCATGTGTAACTTGCAACCAATTCAGAGGATCTGACCCCAAAATACTCAATATCAAAGACATCCCGCTCCCTGCTGAGCCATGGGAAACACTTGGCATTGACTTACTGAAAATGCCAACGAGCCATCAAGGTTCCAATTATGTACTCACGGCAGTCGATTATCTGTCCAAATACACCATCCTAGTCCCATTACAAGACAAAACAGCAGAGACTGTAGCCAAAGCCTTAGTTAACAATATATTCTGCAGATACAACATTCCCACACGAATGTTATCTGACAACGGGTCAGAATTCAAAAACGAGGTAATGCGCGAAATAGCACATCTTTACAATGTAGATCAAACTTTCGCCACTGCCTACCACCCACAAGGGAATGGACTTACAGAGCGCACCAATCGCAAAGTGCTTGAAGTCCTCAGACCTTTGGTCAACGATCTCATGGACAGTTGGGAAGATTGGCTACCACAGGTACAAGCCAGTATCAACAGCACAGTCAACTCCGCAACAAAGATGTCTCCCCATGAGATAATTTTTGGCCAAAGAATGCGCCTTCCCTACCAAATCTTCAACCAACCCCCCCCCTTATACAATCTAGATAATCTCACCCAATGCCTAAAAAGAGGAATGCAAACCATTTATAAGCAAGTCAGAGAAAACCTCAAGGTAGCCCAAGAAAGAACAAAAACAAAACAACACAGACGTTCATCTCCACTTGACATAACACTTGGAGACACAGTCATGGTCAAAGACTCAAGCAGGACTAACAAACTCAAACCCAAGTTCCTAGGCCCCTTCACAGTCACAAGCTCACTCCCTAACAATGTTTTCCTACTAACAGATCCTTCCGATCACACAACCGTAACCATACATGGAGAGAAATTGAGAAAAGTTAAACTCAACCTCGACCCAACTCCACCCCCCACCTACAACCCACCTACCGCACTCACACATAACTCACCCAAGCGCAAGTCCCATCCCATGACTCTGCGTCGACGCAACTAAACATGCACTCTAGCTCTCGCCCCTGAAGATGCAGGACGTCATGTATCTCTCAGTGGAGGTTAAAATGGCCCATTTACAATAAGAACTCCCTTCCGCATATCTAGTGAAACTTCTCCACTTCCTTCCGACCAATATAACCTTAGCGAGAGTCAGATAGACATATCCTCATTCACTAAGACATAACCTTCATCCTCCAGAATGAAATACAACACTACTACCCCATCCTAGCATCAACTATCTTTCAAGAATTTATTCTTATCAACATACCTATGGACCCGATCAAGAGATTCTCCCTTTGGGAAATTTATCCCTTCCCCTACCCCTACCAAAACCGCACAATGACCCTCAACCTACCAACCTCCACCATCCTAAAATCGACAGACGGCCAATGGATCACACTAACCTCACCAGAAACCATGGCAATTTGCAAGATAGCACGACCCAACTTCCATATCTGTCCAGCTTACCCCTTCCATTTCCAATTAACCAAATCCCAACCTTGCCTCTCAGAACTCACAACACCCAAAGTCAATTTTTCCGAGACGTGTGACTTTCGCTTCTCAGACAACACTCAAATACACCACACCCACGTAGGACATAAACACTTCATATTTCTTCCCCACCCCACATTAGTGTCAGTGATATGCCTACACAAACCACCCTCCCATCATAGGATCAACGGCTCTATCACTCTACCAGACACCTGCCACATCTACATGATGGACTCAATGCTCCTCCCAAACAAACTCCACCAACAAGGCACTCTCAACATGACCCACGATCTAGGTCCCATAACCCAACTAACACTCCCACCCCTCCCTAAGATCCCCGATACCATCCTCCCAAGTAAGATAGACATGGTACACCTCCTAAATAAATCAACTACCCTTGATATGGACTCCTTAGACCTACATTACAAAATATTACCTTATGCATCCACTGCCCTCTCAATCTTAATCATCCTTTTTTATATTAGTGGTACTAACCAAATTCCTTTGCACGAAATAAGACCATCAAACAGTCTCAACCCCCCTTTCCCAAATTATTGTAAACCTAGATTAAGTTGAACCTTGTATCTCACCAATATCTTATCTTACTATAATGACATACATACTCATAGATAAGAGTTCCTCAGAAAAGACAGATTGTGCCAAACAAACTCATAGATAAGAGTTTCAGAAAAGACAGATACTGACATACAAACTCACAGATAAGAGTTTGTCAGAAATAATAAGAAAGTGTCACAAAAACTCTTAGATAAAAGTTGAATATATGTAATGTTGGTGAGACACAACCATATTCCTTTTTTTCAGAGACACAACATCGCATACCCATCCTTCTAGCTCAAAATGCCCTCTTGGGACCCCACAATCACTTCAACATCACACCCCCCATCTCCACATATATCCACCCAAGATTTTGTGTCTCTGACTTTATAACTATATAACCATATATATGTATAGATATTTTCTTAACCATGTAACATTAGGTGCCGGGAGCCACCTAACCCCAGGGGGAGGGCGATATGTATACGCCACCATATACATGATGAGTAATATCACTCACTCACTCACTCACCCCACTCACTCCCTCACTCACTGGTCCACCACCAAGCACATCTACCCGACTGTCCGGCACCACTCTCGCTGACTGGGCGGTTGCCGACACAGCACTTCCTGCCCGTGTCACCAGCACCACCACAAGCAACCGATACACACACACACACGAACATACTCATAAGTGCAGTCAACCTCTAACTCACAAAACACACGACAACCAAATAATAATGAACCCTTCCCCCCTGGAAATATTATATACTGTAAATAACATATAGCTAGTAATTAAGAACATGATAGTTTATTTGCGGGAAACCAAACATTCCCATTAAAACCCATATTAATACATTTACCAGCACCTCCTATTTTTACTGTGTCAGCACCTCCGATGAACAAAAAGTAGATGCTCCAAAGCAGGACCAGTCGGTCCGATGATACGTACAGAGACATTAAATAGTGCATTGTGGTATAGAACCAAGAAGTGATTGACATTGTGTAAAACCGTAGAAGAAATTGTGAACCAGTAAACTTATTTAATAAAAGTTCTTAAGTTCTGTGTTATGTATTTACTCAACACCAGTTGAGGATACACCTCGACTTGCTGCTACTTTCCATCAGAAATGTGCAGTTCAATGAATATTTCTGGTAGTAGTGAACTAGCAGGATGAACACATCAGTGTCATCGCTGATGACCCTGATGCACGTTGAGCTTTGAGTGGCAGCATCCACAATTTGTCTAGGGATGATGACGTCTGCCTCCTCGTGGGTCGACTCCAGGTCTTTTCTCTCTATGACAATCCCCCTGAAGATTTCATCTGGTACTGACGATGGTCCAGTACGAGGAATCTATGTTTTGCTGTTTCCTTGCTGGTCTCCCCTTTCTCCCGCAGCTGCTCACAGATTGTACTGATGATCTGCTGCTTGTTTTCTGTTACCGTCCGATCAACGGTTTTGGCTGGCAGTGGAGTAGAGGGTATAAACTTGTGACATCTGCTAGCTTGCTGAACTGTACGTGATGTTCTTGTCGCGCTCTTTGTGCTGTACTCGAAGTACCTGTCGAATTGACAATACTGTACTCAAGTTTTTGGAATATGTACTCCACTACATTGTCTACAAAGTCTTGGACGATGCCTTGTTTTGGCCACTGAATTATCCAGAGAAGTGCACCGCCGTCAATGACAATTGTGTCGAGAGATGACAGTTTGTGACTGCTAAATCTGCAGCTTTTGTTTCAACGTTAATCTTTATTTTGTTATCCTCATGTCTCCTTTGTCCTCAAACATCGATATTGATCACTGGTGCTAGCTCATGGGATAAGAGTTCTTTGAGGTCTATTTCCCTTGACCTCATCAATCCTATGACTCTAGAATAGATCAGGTCAGTATCATAGCAATCCTTTGTTCACAGTTTGATACATTTCTTGTTGAGGGACATGGTGATGACCTTTCTTGACAGAGGCTCATAGAAACTATCTGGCCAGCCTGCCTCAAATTGTTGCATCTGTTTGTTTCCCAAAGACACTGACTTATCGACATTGACAGAATCCTGCGCAATTCTTCCAGTAATAATGTTTACAATGCCCTTTGGACGGTGTTCACTGTTCAACGGATCTATGCGCATTTCAAGCTTGTGCCGTATATTGTCTCTGTCTCTACCGTCCCATGAGATTCGGCCAGACATTTCCTCTTTGTGATCCGTTGCTTGTTTCTTTCCTCGTTCTTGTCTCATTTCTTCAGTGTCACTTTCTATCCGCCTGGTAATATGAAGACTCAGTGCCCATCGTTTTACGGTTGACGACTTGAGAGTTACGCCAACTATACCTCCAGGGCCTTTGCCATAGTGCATAAAGGTGCATTAACAGATGCTTTAGTGCCAAATAGTAGCCATATAGTAATAATAGTAGTCATATTAAATGGGAGACAAAACCTCTATGGAATTTTCAATGTTCATCACTCTCGCGGGGGCAATTTTGGCAGTCATCTTGGATTTGCATGCATTGTACGCCATAAAGATGCATTCTATCACGTTCCTTGGGTGCCAAAATCTATACTTAGATGCAAAAAGTATGTCTCTAAGTTGATTAATAACGAGGTTATGACTATTTTATAGTTTTTCAGATTAGCGGCAGTCATCTTGGCAGCAATCTTGAATATTTCGATTTTCCCAAAGATATTAGAGTGGTATGAGCCAGATTCTGAATAAGAAAGTTCCCTAGTACCAGAAACAGTCCAAAACCTTTGGGCGGACTCTCATGCACGGTCAGGGCCTAAATCACTGTTTGGCTGCAGGACTAATTGGGTCAATGTCTAAATTATTGTCAGTTAAGAGAATGTGACACACATGTATTATGTTTTGGCTTTGGGCAATAGGTTACTTAATGAGGAATATTCGAGGCAACAGTGGTGGAGACTGTTGGCGTTGGGACGGTCACATAGCTTGCAGGTGGAGTAGTGTGGTACGTCCCCCGCGAAACCGTGCAGTTACGATATTGTATCTTCGAACGAAGGGTCCGTAAGGGCGATACCTCGGGAGAAAGAGACGGAAGTGGTCGTAGTGTTGTACTGATAGGTGTATGATCTTCTTATAGCAGAGGGGGGTGGAGGTGGCATTGTCCGGCATTGGCAATTTACAGGCTCAGTCTTTTCATTGTCAACGATTTCAAGGTGGGAGGGAATCCACATAAAGCTTGTGGTGAGAATGTGTTCTTGAGCTGTGACTAGCTGATGTAAAATGTGATGGATGAGCTCAGAGACTGTCAGTTTAGTCTTTGATCTAAGGCAGTACCGCACAGTGGGTCCAAATACTATCAGACGGTATAAGGACATGTGAGGAGGTTGGTACCATACAAAGATGATATCTCAATGGGTTTCCACTGGTTCCACCAGCGCCGAACGCTGAAAATTCGTTTGAGTAGAAACGACTTCGGTTTCAATGTTTTCTTTTTCAAATTTCTCAATACTAGTTTATCTTTCCGTCATATATAGCAAATTTGAGTGACGAATTAAACTGTTTTAAACCTACACAAATGTTAGACATTCTGTTGAAATGTTCATAGAGAAGTCTAGATTCGTGTAACCTCAAATGGAAGTTGGAGGTACGGTCCTGCACGAAAGATTAGTTAGGTTCACACGGTATTAGCGGTAACCGATTAAGCTGGAGTGGTAACTGGAAACTCGTCGGTTGAGCGGGTTAGGGCGTCGTTACTTGTGGCGAATGTCGAGGGGATGGCGATTCGAATCCTGCCACCGGCAAAGCTGAACCAAGAGCATGGTTCATTAAATTCCACGCTACAAGATGCTCTGTGAGGGGCATCATCGTAGCCTTCCGGTAGGAGGGAGTTTGTAACGTTAAACCCATGATCATCATCATCAGTAACTGGTTAAACAATCGTAAACAGAGAGTTGTTCTGAAAGGCAAAACTTCTAGATAGAAAAACGTTACGAGTGGAGTTCCTCAGGGTGCCGTTCTTGGGTCAGTTCTATTCATAGTATACGAATATAGATAAAAAAGACCAAATTTGCTGATAATACAAAACTGTGCGGAATGGTAGATAATCACTTAAAACCAATTAGTTATTCACGAATATTTAGATAAACGACAATAATGGTCTGAATGCTAATGAATTTGAACACAAGTGAATGTAAGCAGTGTACTTCCGCATCATAGAAAGGAAATAAAATCCTAGGATTGATTACACAATCTTTTGATTTTAGAAGTCTATCTCTCATTAACAAGCTATAGAAATAATTAGTTCGCCCACATTTGGAATATTTTGTATCCGTATGGTCACCAAATTTCATTAAAGACATTGACAGATTGGAAAAAGTACAAATATAAGATACAAATAATAAGAAAATCGACTAGAACATATAAATATTTTTTCCCTAAAAACCGTGGACTCATGGGTGATTTGATACAGGCCTTTAATATTCTAAAGGGAACTGACATAAATAATGACGAAATTTTCACAGTGAATGTTGATCAGACAAGAAATAATGGTCTCAAACTGTCAGGAAGTAGATTTAATTTGGAAGTGATAGAAACAACTTCGCTTATCTACTTTTATTCATCCCTATGACAACAACCTCTTAGTAGCAAAAGGGTTGTGGTCTACCTCGATTATGATACTCTGTTCATAGGGCTATCGTATATTATGATTTGTTATACAGTTTAGGAAACAACTTCCATAATGCTGATAACATGAATCAGTTTTTAAACAAAAATTGAGTTACAGATTACTGAAAGAGAGCAAGTAAGATGTACTTTTGGTTACAAGTGTGAATAATAAGTATTTCTTTCTCGTTGAAATCAAAGGTCTAATTTTTTTGTTACCAGATACCACAGTTGTAAAAAAAAAAAAAAAGAAAAAAAAAAAAAAAACGAAGAAGAGAGTGTTTCACCCAGTCGTCCAATGTGAGCAAACGTCATAAGGAAAAGGTCATTGCGTTCTGTGTTTGGTCAGCAACAAGAAATCTAAGTGGAGTAAGGTTCAAGGAGCACGAAGGAGAACACACGTGGACACAGATACCCTATGTTGCATAAATGCACATAGAGCAATTGTTCGATTCATGAGACCCAAGCAACGGGTACGTTCCCACGCTTCGTCATCCAAAAGGAGACATAAAAGGGACGCTCCGGACCGAGTGTGGCACCCTCGTCGATTCATTGGGCTCCGACATCCTATCCTGAGCAAACATGTTCCGCTTCGTGGTCGCCTTCCTCGCGGTTTCTGCCGCATGGGCCAGTCCCAGTAAGTAAAGCTGAAATAGGAAGTACTCCTTCCCTTTAAGATAGATCTACAAGTAAGACCGTATCTAATGACAGGTATTTACTCTTTCACTACGAAGGAGTCCTGGCGGCATCCAGAGCAAATGTATAAGGCGCCAGCGGCAGTGAAAAGGTTATCAATGCTCTAAATTATTAAGTGTTAAAAGATGAATGACCAACACTGCTTGTCCTTCTGCAGGTCGCGTTCTGGAGGGTGAGCTGACCCTCGAACTCCAAACGGCCTTCGAGAAGTATGACCCAATGACCATTGACAAGGTGCCAGATGTCCATGTTACCACTGACCACTCAGAGTAAGTGAACGTTTTATCTATTGTAATGACACTTGCAAATATGATATCTAGACATTTTGTCAATGATGCAGTCCCATTGGCTTTTTTTTTGCTAGACAACGGATTTATAGAAATGATTTAATCCGTGACAAAACAAATATTTTCGAAGATGTTTCAGGAGGAGGTCGTAGTGGAAACACCAGAGGCACACAGCCCCTCCCTCAAGTGCTTATCACTCGTCCGTGTTGCATGTGTCAACACCTGACCGTAGACCCTTTGCGGGGTGCTCCAACCTTAATCCTAACACTAAATTTAACATTCCCAGCAGTTTCGATCTAAAATTCAGTTTCAGAAGCTTCATACTTGTGCATTTGATTTTTCTTTCAATTTTCGCTCAGAATTTTGGAGAAGAGGAGGAGAATGAGCGAAGGGGAGGAGAAGGAGAAGGGGGCGGGTTTTAGGAGTCTCACTGAATGGTCCTCGTCTATTCTCTTCTTTTTCCCTCGAATGACAGCTTGACTTTCGGCGCCAAACGTGTCATCGTGTCGGACTTCAGCAAAATCGAAGTGACTAACTTCATCCCCGCTATCCCAGGAGTTTCCTCCAAGGTAGGCCTCAAAGTCTGACCTCTTTCAGTCGCGTGGTGTCCTCACTAGCTCTTTTTGAGGCTCAAGGCTATACTCTAAAAAGGAAAAGAAAATATCCAAACGTATACTTGGAAGTGGTGATCAAATGTTTGCTTCCTTATTTGACCACTCTTGTTCCTAATAACCATCACTCATCGTAAGAACACAAAATAACTCTTACTCAGTAAAGGTTGTCTACTCGTCATAAACAAACACTACACTTTTTGTCATTGAAAGGTCTCAACATTTATACACAAGGATTTATCTACTGTATACATCTAAATTTTGCCTTGAAAGACATTGCTACATGCCAGCGTAACTTACCATTGCATATCTATTGCATAACTTCAAAACTGTTGTGTTTTGAATTTGTCAAGTTTAAGAACAGGAAGAACATATAAAAATGATAGGGGAATGAATAAATATTTTGAGGATCATTATTGTATCTATTGGTTTTCTCTAAATCATAGAACCGCCCAGTTTTGAAATCGTGGAATGGCCACAGTCCATATAACTGGTCTGTATTAACCTATTCATTTGTCCCTTTATTCGTTTAGATCCATTTATATGTGCGCTGCTGGCGTCTTCGGAAGCGCACTGGCTTCGCATAATAGGGCAAAGGTGACGGCTTCGGACGCAGCTACTGAGCGCCTCTTGTCGTCGGCTCCTGACATATTTATTCATATAGAATTGTTCCCGCAGGTACGCATGTCCATCACCATCCCTAAGCTTGACGTCCGCACCGACGACTACACGATGCAAGGAACTCATGACGAAAGTGCGATCGACGGGAGTGGCTCCGCATAGTGAGTACTTACAAGTTGCCTTCGTTCCTCCAGGTTTCACCCAAAGTACAGGGCCCCTCCCCCTGACATAACCTAGCCTATCCTGACCTAGTCTAACCTAACCTAACCTAACCTAACCTAACCTAACCTAACCTAACCTAACGCACTCTGATCCAACCTAACCTAACGCACTCTGATCCAACCTAACCTAATTGAACTGAATATAACTTAACCCAACCTAACGTAACCTGACCTAACCTAACATGATCTAACCTTACCTAACCTATCCCAACCGAACCTAAGCTGACCAACCTAACCTAACCTTACCTAATCCAACGTAACCTAACCTTACCTAACCTAACCTAACCTAACCTAACCAAAACAAAGTGGGTGATTTTAATGATAACATAATTGACAAGGAAGTTATAACTTATTAGTTTTTTATTCTGGACATTGAAATAACAATGCTATCATTAATTTGCTATTAACTTTTATTGAAAAATAAACAGGTAAAGGAAGATACTGATTGCCGTTTGAAAATCAATGACCACTGACATATTAATATAATTCAATTCAAAGTTCAATAGCGCCTTTATTATTCGTTTCCGACGAAAAGTAGGAGAAAGTAGATTCCCTTAAAGAAAAAGAAACAAACAAGTTGAAACGAACTAATTGTCGAAATTCTATAAATACTCCCATGCCCCGCTCTTGCCCTGCCATCATTTGACACCTATTACATTATCTTTGCCACCCTCTCTTCTGCCAACACCTCTTGCCTGTCACCCTCGCCCTGCCCTCACTTTACATCTATCGCCTTCTGTCACACAACACTATCTCTGCCACCCTGCCAACACCTCTTGCCTGTCACCCTCTCCCCTGCCATCACTTCACCGTCTCCTTTGCCAACAGCATGATCTTCCGCGGAGTGACAGCATCACTCAAGTTCGACACGGACAGCGTCACTTTCGTCCCACTCTCGATGTGTGTCTCGAGAGGCAGCACCGAGGTCGTTCTCAACAACGAGAGCATCGAGGTAGGGCGTTCTTGGTTCTTGGGGGGCTTCTGGTCCTGCGTCTCTTGTATTGCTTCCGTTTGTTACGACGGAACAAAAATATTCATATGGCGTTTACCTCCGACACCATAATCTTTTACCCATAAAGCCTCTATCCCCATTGAGGAAGAGAGAGCGAGAGAGAGAGAGAGAGAGAGAGAGAGAGAGAGAGAGAGAGATCGCCATTGTTTTATGATAGCTGAGACTGTCGGTGTTGCCGCCCACTCATTCGATTTCTGACATCTTACAAAGTAACACGTTAATGATATCTTATTTTCGTTAATGCTTAGGTTATTTTTCTCTCTGCATGCTTGCTGAGCCCTGACAATTTATAAAAATTACAGACATGAGCTACAACGCTAATGTCAATGATTCAAAACACCCGAAACGTTAGATTTGGTTTTTGCTTCCAAAAACAGTCATACGGTATGTCCTTAGCATACATCTCCACAACTTTAAAAAGAATTGATAACACTGATAACATGAGATAACAAAAATGTAAATATCACTGTGGCAAAAAAAAAATAATAATACGTAAGAACATAATATGAATGAGAATAGGGGAGACTACAAAACACTAAGAGCCTACACTGGGCAGTTTCATGCCCAATACCACCAAACGTCCCTATCCATAAAGCTATCTCGTCTCTTCTCAAAACAACCAATAGTTTCAGCGCTCACTGCATGGTTACTAAGTCTATTCCAATCGTTAACTACTTTGTTGGTAAACCAGTTGTTGCCTATTTCCTTCTTGATATATATCTGAATAGCTGTGAGATATCACGGGTGAAGTTCAGGTGTTCACAGGAACATACATCACCTCGAGTCTTTCGTTTTCCGCCACAGGGCAACTTCGAGGGTCTGGATGACGTCAACAGCCACCTGAGCGTAGTGATGGAGTCCATCGTCTCAGCGATCGTGGACTACGTCAACGCAAACACCAACTCTATCGAAGACGCCGTCAACAATGCTGTCTGCAAACAGTAAACAGTGACGTCCAAACTACCAAAGAAATAAATGTACATAAAGATTATTCACGTTCTTTTCTTTTACTACGGTAAAGAATCCCCAGAGGTGGAAATTGAGACCAGTACATACATACAGACATACATATATATATATGTATGTATATATATATATATATATATATATATATATATATGTACATATATATATATACATATATATATACATACATATAATATATATATATATATATATGCACAAATTTCACAAGTCACACGCGAATCACAAATATGCAGAGTCCACTAGGAAAAGGAAAAACACACGGAGTCCGAGCGCTTTCGTGATATATTCACATTATCAAGGAGTACAGAAAGATGAGAACAAAAAATGGAGATACACTATAGAAATTGAAAAAGACTCATGCATTTCTTTCTTAGATTGTAACATTCACAGATGCAATAAGAAATTTAGATATAGTATTCACCGAAAACCAACCAATGTCAACGCGTATATACATTACTATTCAGCCCACCATAATAGAATTAAACAGTCAGCATTTTCTTCCATGTTCCTTCGTGGCCTGCGCATCTGCAGCCCAGAATTTGTGGATGACGAAATGAACAAAATTTATGACATCGGAACACAGTTGAGATATCCCAAATTCTTTTTGGACAAATGTTTCAAAAAAGCAAAAAGGACATTCTATAAAGGGGAACCAAAACAAAAGTTTGAGAAAAAGAATTTACTTGTACTTCCTTTTAATGAAAATCTTATAGAGATTCCTAATATTCTTAAAAATTTCAATGTAAATGTAGCCTTCAAGAACAACACAACTCTAAAAAATCTTCTCATAAAGAATTCCCCTGACAATTCTACAGGCTGTGTATATAAAATACCTTGTAGTAAATGTGACAAATATTATGTAGGTCAAACAGGAAAAGAATTAGAGGTTAGGATTAAACAGCATAAAAACAGCATAAAAAAGGGCCAAGAATCTAGTGCACTTTTTAAACATGTTTGTGAATTTGACCATCCTATTGACTGGAAAAATGCTTCAAAAATTACACAATGTAAGAATATAACAGAAAGAAATATCATAGAGTCAGGAATTATCAAATGCAATTATGACCAACTCATTAATAATAGTTTAGGATTATATAAATTAGGTCCATATATTGTCAGTAATATAAATAGTACATATTTTAAAAGTTAATGTAATAATAATGTTTCCATGACCTCACCGAGTGACCCAACCTGAGCTTTCAGGCTTCGGAGAAGAGTGTAAATGTCTCTCTTGTCCTACTTATACTCTGTATCTCCATTTTTTGTTCTCATCTTTCTGTACTCCTTGATAATGTGAATATATCACGAAAGCGCTCGGACTCCGTGTGTTTTTCCTTTTCCTAGTGGACTCTGCATATATATATATATATATATATATATATATATATATATATATATATATAGAGAGAGAGAGAGAGAGAAATATATTGTTAATCAAGGTGAGGTAGCATCCACCAAAGTGTGGGTGTCGAACAGTCCTGCAGCAGAGGTGAATTATTCATTGCAGTCCGATATTTTTTTTTTTTTTTTTTTTTTTTTTTTTTCTGAATGTGATGCTATTTCACCTAGTGTTTGAGGATTCGACTCATGCCACTCTGGAACCTTTGGGGACTTTGAAATATTCAAGATGGCTGCCAGGATGGCTGCTGCTAAACTGAAAAAAACTATAGAATAGCATAACTTAATTGTTAACACACTTAGAGACATAATTTTTGCATCTAAGTATATATTTTGGCACTAAAGCAACATGATGGAATGTACGTTTGTGGCGTACAATGCATGCAAATCCAAGATGGCTGCCAAAATGGCCACCGTAAATGAAAAAAATGAAATGGCTATAGTGTCTTTACTGATTTAGACACATGGCACATGAGTATATTTAGTACAGTATACATGTTCGTATAAGTTCTGTCTCTGTCTGCAGAGAGTATATGGAAAATCAAGCACTTGAGCCATGTTAGTCAACATTGAGAGTGTTGTTATCCGCATGACTGTCTCTATCTTCCTCAGCAGTGTTGACTGTTTTAGTCCACTTGTTACACGACTCCATGACATCCACAGAATGAGGTACAAGATAATTGAGCTGTTGCACACGTGCACCTAGCATTGACCCATGGCTGGTCAGTCGCACAGCCACACCTGGTTAGTTTGAGAACACCCGGAGGGGTAAGTGCAACCCCCTCCGCTACTGTTACTGGTAGCAGGGATTTCTTGGCTTTATTCTTTGCTCAGCTAAAGTCTGTTGCTATCAGGCCAGGAGGGTCCTCTTCTTTGGCCTCGTTCCAGATGCACACCTGGTAATGTGCCCGTCTCACATTTTATTCAAATGCTTCAGATGTTGGAAGGAGGGATTTTAGCTTGTGTGCACCAGTTCTTTTCTCTTTTGAGGTCTTTCTGCAAACAGAGATTCAATGTACGCACACACATAACATCTTGCAACAAACTGTGTTACCTCCTGAAGAACTTCATTTAATGCCATATCAGGGTTACTAATCTTCAGTAGTTGGCAGTTTGATGAAAACACTTTGACTGCCTTTGATTTTTCGATTCCCCATATGAAGGCAACAGTATCTCACCTGTAAGGGCGTGAGCAGCTAGGAGCTGACATGCGATATCTGCATGTTGCTTTGCAGTAGCTCCAATATCAGTTAGAGTCCTCGACTTGCTGCTACTTTCCATCAGAAATGTGCAGTTCAATGAAGATTTCTGGTAGTAGTAAACTAGCAGGATGAACACATAAGTGTCATCGCTGATGACCCTGATGCACATTGAGCCTTGAGTGGCAGCATCCACAACTTGTCTAGGGATGATGACGTCTGCCTCCTCGTGGATCGACTCCAGGTCTTTTCTCTCTATGACAATCACCTTGAAGATTTCAACTGGTACTGGCGATGTTCCAGTAACGAGGAGTCTCTGTTTTGCTGTTTCCTTGCGGATCTTCCCTTTCTCCTGTAGCTACTCACAGACTGTACTGATGATCTACTGCTTATTTTCTGTTACCGTCCGATCAACGGTTTGGGCTGGCAGTGGAGTAGAGGGTATAAACTTGTGACATCTGCTAGCTTGCTGAACTGTACGTGATGTTCTTGTCGCGCTCTTTGTGCTGTACTCGAAGTACCTGTCGAATTGACAATACTGTACTCAAGTTTTTGGAATATGTACTCCACTACATTGTCTACAAAGTCTTGGACGATGCCTTGTTTTGGCCACTGAATTATCCAGAGAAGTGCACCGCCGTCAATGACAATTGTGTCGAGAGATGACAGTTTGTGACTGCTAAATCTGCAGCTTTTGTTTCAACGTTAATCTTTATTTTGTTATCCTCATGTCTCCTTTGTCCTCAAATATCGATATTGATCACTGGTGCTAGCTCATGTGATAAGAGTTCTTTGAGGTCTATTTCCCTTGACCTCATCAATCCCATGACTCTAGAATAGATGAGGTCAGTATCATAGCAATCCTTTGTTCACAGTTTGATACATTTCTTGTTGATGGACATGGTGATGACCTTTCTTGACAGAGGCTCATAGAAACTATCTGGCCAGCCTGCCTCAAATTGTTGCATCTGTTTGTTTCCCAAAGACACTGACTTATCGACATTGACAGAATCCTGCGCAATTATTCCAGTAATAATGTTTACAATGCCCTTTGGATGGTCTTCACTGTTCAACGGATCTATGCGCATTTCAGGCTTGTGCCGTATATTGTCTCTGTCTCTACCGTCCCATGAGATTCGGCCAGACATTTCCTCTTTGTGATCCGTTGCTTGCTTCTTTCCTCGTTCATGTCTCATTTCTTCAGTGTCACTTTCTATCCGCCTGGTAATATGAAGACTCAGTGCCCATCGTTTTACGGTTGACGACTTGAGAGTTACGCCAAACTATACCTCCAGGGCCTTTGCCATAGTGCATAAAGGTGCATTAACAGATGCTTTAGTGCCAAATAGTAGCCATATAGTAATAATAGTAGTCATATTAAATGGGAGACAAAACCTCTAATTACATAAAAGGTGCAGAATGAAGTACAATAAAATTAATGATATGGAATTTTCAATGTTCATCACTCTCGCGGGGGCAATTTTGGCAGTCATCTTGAATTTGCATGCATTGTACGCCAAAAAGATGCATTCTATCACGTTCCTTGGGTGCCAAAATCTATACTTAGGTGCAAAAAGTATGTCTCTAAGTTGATTAATAACGAGATTATGACTATTTTATAGTTTTTCAGATTAGCGGCAGTCATCTTGGCAGCAATCTTGAATATTTCGATTTCCCCAAAGATATTAGAGTGGTATGAGCCAGATTCTGAATAAGAAAGTTCCCTAGTACCAGAAAGAGTCCAAAACTTTTGGGCGGACTCTCATGCACGGTCAGGGCCTAAATCACTGTTTGGCTGCAGGACTAATTGGGTCAATGTCTAAATTATTGTCAGTTAAGAGAATGTGACACACATGTATTATGTTTTGGCTTTGGGCAATAGGTTACTTAATGAGGAATATTCGAGGCAACAGTGGTGGAGACTGTTGGCGTTGGGACGGTCACATAGCTTGCAGGTGGAGTAGTGTGGTACGTCCCCCGCGAAACCGTGCAGTTACGATATTGTATCTTCGAACGAAGGGTCCGTAAGGGCGATACCTCGGGAGAAAGAGACGGAAGTGGTCGTAGTGTTGTACTGATAGGTGTATGATCTTCTTATAGCAAAGGGGGGTGGAGGTGGCATTGTCCGGCATTGGCAATTTACAGGCTCAGTCTTTTCATTGTCAACGATTTCAAGGTGGGAGGGAATCCACATAAAGCTTGTGGTGAGAATGTGTTCTTGAGCTGTGACTAGCTGATGTAAAATGTGATGGATGAGCTCAGAGACTGTCAGTTTAGTCTTTGATCTAAGGCAGTACCGCACAGTGGGTCCAAATACTATCAGACGGTATAAGGACATGTGAGGAGGTTGGTACCATACAAAGATGTTATCTCACTGGGTTTCCACTGGCTCCACCAGCGCCGAACGCTGAAAATTCGTTTGAGTTGAAACGACTTCGGTTTCAATGTTTTGTTTTTCAAATTTCTCAATACTAGTTTATCTTTCCGTCATATATAGCAAATTTGAGTGACGAATTAAACTGTTTTAAACCTACACAAATGTTAGACATTCTGTTGAAATGTTCATAGAGAAGTCTAGATTCGTGTAACCTCAAATGGAAGTTGGAGGTACGGTCCTGCACGAAAGATTACTTAGGTTCACACGGTATTAGCGGTAACCGATTAAGCTGGACTGGTAACTGGAAACTCGTCGGTTGAGCGGGTTAGGGCGTCGTTACTTGCGGCGAATGTCGAGGGGATGGCGATTCGAATCCTGCCACCGGCAAAGCTGAACCAAGAGCATGGTCCATTAAATTCCACGCTACAAGATGCTCTGTGAGGGGCATCATCGTAGCCTTCCGGTAGGAGGGAGTTTGTAACGTTAAACCCATGATCATCATCATCATCAGTAATTGGTTAAACGATCGTAAACAGAGAGTTGTTCTGAACGGCAAATCTTGTAGATAGAAAAAATGTTACGAGTGGAGTTCCTCAGGGTTCCGGTATTGGGCCACTTCTATTCATAGCATACGTATATAGATAAAAAAGACCAAATTTGCTGATAATACAAAACTGTGCGGAATGGTAGATAATCACTTAAAACCAATTATTCACGAATATTTAGATAAACGACAATAATGGTCTGAATGCTAATGAATTTGAACACAAGTGAATGTAAGCAGTGTACTTCCGCATCATAGAAAGGAAATAAGATCCTAGGATTGATTACACAATCTTTTGATTTTAAAATTCTATCTCTCATTAACAAGCAATAGAAATAATTAGTTCGCCCACATTTGGAATATCTTGTATCCGTATGGTCACCAAATCTCATTAAAGACATTGACAGATTGGAAAAAGTACAAATATAAGATACAAATAATAAGAAAATCGACTAGAACATATGAATATTTTGTCCCTAAAAACCGTGGACTCATGGGTGATTTGATACAGGCCTTTAATATTCTAAAGGGAACTGACATAAATAATGACGAAATTTTCACAGTGAATGTGGATCAGACAAGAAATAATGGTCTCAAACTGTCAGGAAGTAGATTTAATTTGGAAGTGATAGAAACAACTTCGCTTATCTACTTTTATTCATCCCTATGACAACAACCTCTTAGTAGCAAAAGGGTTGTGGTCTACCTCGATTATGATACTCTGTTCATAGGGCTATCGTATATTATGATTTGTTATACAGTTTAGGAAACAACTTCCATAATGCTGATAACATGAATCAGTTTTTAAACAAAAATTGAGTTACAGATTACTGAAAGAGAGCAAGTAAGATGTACTTTTGGTTACAAGTGTGAATAATAAGTATTTCTTTCTCGTTGAAATCAAAGGTCTAGTTTTTTTGTTACCAGATACCACAATTGTAAAAAAAAAAAAAAAAGAAAAAAAAAAAAAAAAAAAAAAAAAAAAAAAAAAAAAAAAAAAAAAAAAAAAAAAACGAAGAAGAGGGTGTTTCACCCAGTGGTCCAATGTGAGCAAATGTCATAAGGAAAAGGTCATTGCGTTCTGTGTTTGGTCAGCAACATGAAATCCAAGTGGGGTAAGGTTCAAGGAGCACGAAGGAGAACACACGTGGACACAGATACCCTATGTTGCATAAATGCACATAGAGCAATTGTTCGATTCATGAGACCCAAGCAACGGGTACGTTCCCACGCTTCGTCATCCAAAAGGAGACATAAAAGGGACACTCCGGACCGAGTGTGGCACCCTCGTCGATTCATTGGGCTCCGACATCCTATCCTGAGCAAACATGTTCCGCTTCGTGGTCACCTTCCTCGCGGTTTCTACCGCATGGGCCAATCCCAGTGAGTAGAGCTGAAATAGGAAGTACTCCTTCCCTTTAAGATAGATCTACAAGTAAGACCGTATCTAATGACAGGTATTTACTCTTTCACTACGAAGGAGTCCTGGCGGCATCCAGAGCAAATGTATAAGGCGCCAGCGGCAGTGAAAACAGTTATCAATGCTCTAAATTATTAAGTGTTAAAAGATGAATGACCAACACTGCTTGTCCTTCTGCAGGTCGCGTTCTGGAGGGTGAGCTGACCCTCGAACTCCAAACGGACTTCGAGAAGTATGACCCAATGACCATTGACAAGGTGCCAGATGTCCATGTTACCACTGACCACTCAGAGTAAGTGAACGTTTTATCTATTGCAATGACACTTGCCAAATATAATATCTAGACATTTTGTCAGTGATGCAGTCCAACTGGCTTTTTTTTTTTGCTAGACAACGGTTTTGCAGAAATTATTTAATCCGTGACAAAACAAATATTTTCGAAGATGATTCAGGAGGATGTCTTAGTTGAAACACCTGAGGCACACAGCCCCTCCCTGAACTGTTTATGACTCGTCCGTGTTGCATGTGTCAACACCTGACCGTAGACCCCAACACTAAAATTAACATTCCCAGCAGTTTTGATCTAAAATTCAGATTTAAAAGCCTCATACCTGAGCATTTGATTTTCTTTCAGTTTTCGCTCGGAATTTTGAAGAAGGAGGAGGAGAAGGAGCGAAGGGGAGGAGGAGGAGAAGGGGCGGGTTTTAGGAGTATCACTGAATGGTCCTCGTCTATTTTCTTCTTTTTCCCTCGAATGACAGCTTGACTTTCGGCGCCAAACGTGTCATCGTGTCGGACTTCAGCAAAATCGAAGTGACTAACTTCATCCCCGCAATCCCAGGAGTTTCCTCCAAGGTAGGCCTCAAAGTGTGACCTCTTTCAGTCGCGTGGTGTCCTCACTAGCTCTTTTTGAGGCTGAAGGCCGTACTCTAAAAAGGAAAAGAAAATATCCAAACGTATACTTGGAAGTGGTGATCAAATGTTTGCTTCCTTATTTGACCACTCTTGTTTCTAATAACAATCACTCATCGTAAGAACACCAAATAACTCTTACTCAGTAAAGGTTGTCTACTCATCATAAACAAACACTACACTTTTTGTCATTGAAAGGTCTCAACATTTATACACAAGAATTTATCTACTGTATACATCTAAATTTTGCCTGTCATGTCTACTTTGACACGGTTGAAAGACATTGCTACATGCCAGCGTAACTTACCATTGCATATCTATTGCATAACTTCAAAACTGTTGTGTTTTGAATTTGTCAAGTTTAAGAACAGGAAGAACATATAAAAATGATAGGGGAATGAATAAATATTTTGAGGATCATTATTGTATCTATTGGTTTTCTCTAAATCATAGAACCGCCCAGTTTTGAAATCGTGCAATGGCCACAGTGCATATAACTGGTCTGTATTAACCTATTTATTTGTCCCTTTATTCGTTTAGATCCATTTATATGTGCGCTGCTGGCGTCTTCGGAAGCGCACTGGCTTCGCATAATAGGGCAAAGGTGACGGCTTCGGACGCAGCTACTGAGCGCCTCTTGTCGTCGGCTCCTGACATATTTATTCATATAGAATTGTTCCCGCAGGTACGCATGTCCATCACCATCCCTAAGCTTGACGTCCGCACCGACGACTACACGATGCAAGGAACTCATGACGAAAGTGCGATCGACGGGAGTGGCTCCGCATAGTGAGTACTTACAAGTTGCCTTCGTTCCTCCAGGTTTCACCCAAAGTACAGGGCCCCTCCCCCTGACATAACCTAGCCTATCCTGACCTAGTCTAACCTAACCTAACCTAACCTAACCTAACCTAACCTAACCTAACCTAACCTAACCTAACCTAACCTAACCTCACCTAACCTAACCTAACCTAACGCAATCTGATCCAACCTAACCTAATTGAACTGAATATAACTTAACCCAACCTAACGTAACCTGACCTAACCTAACATAATCTAACCTTACCTAACCTATCCCAACCGAACCTAAGCTGACCAACCTAACCTAACCTTACCTAATCCAACGTAACCTAACCTTACCTAACATAACCTAACATAACCAAAACGAAGTGGGTGATTTTAATGATAACATAATTGACACGAAAGTTATAACTTATTAGTTTTTTATTCTGGACATTGAAATAACAATGCTATCATTAATTTGCTATTAACTTTTATTGAAAAATAAACAGGTAAAGGAAGATACTGATTGCCGTTTGAAAATCAATGACCACTGACATATTAATATAATTCAATTCAAAGTTCAATAGCGCCTTTATTATTCGTTTCCGACGAAAAGTAGGAGAAAGTAGATTCCCTTAAAGAAAAAGAAACAAACAAGTTGAAACGAACTAATTGTCGAAATTCTATAAATACTCCCATGCCCCGCTCTTGCCTCCAACCTACCCTTACTACTCACACCCACCCTGCCATCATTTGACACCTATTACATTATCTTTGCCACCCTCTCTTCTGCCAACACCTCTTGCCTGTCACCCTCGCCCTGCCCTCACTTTACATCTATCGCCTTCTGTCACACAACACTATCTCTGCCACCCTGCCAACACCTCTTGCCTGTCACCCTCTCCCCTGCCATCACTTCACCGTCTCCTTTGCCAACAGCATGATCTTCCGCGGAGTGACAGCATCACTCAAGTTCGACACGGACAGCGTCACTTTCGTCCCACTCTCGATGTGTGTCTCGAGAGGCAGCACCGAGGTCGTTCTCAACAACGAGAGCATCGAGGTAGGGCGTTCTTGGTTCTTGGGGGGCTTCTGGTCCTGCGTCTCTTGTATTGCTTCCGTTTGTTACGACGGAACAAAAATATTCATATGGCGTTTACCTCCGACACCATAATCTTTTACCCATAAAGCCTCTATCCCCATTGTTTTTGAGAGAGAGAGAGAGAGAGAGAGAGAGAGAGAGAGAGAGAGAGAGAGAGAGATCGCCATTGTTTTATGATAGCTGAGACTGTCGGTGTTGCCGCCCACTCATTCGATTTCTGACATCTTACAAAGTAACACGTTAATGATATCTTATTTTCTGTCTGCATGCTTGCTGAGCCCCGACAATTTATACAAATTACAGGCATGAGCTACAACGCTAATGTCAATGATTCAAAACACCCAAAACGTTAGATTTGGTTTTTGCTTCGAAAAACAGTCAAACGGTATATCCTTAACATGCATGTCCACAACTTTAAAAGGAATTTGTAACATTGATAACATGAGATAACAAAGATTGAAATACCACTGTGGCAAAAAGACAATACATAAGAACATAATATGATGAGAATAGGGAAGACTGCAAAAGACCATAGGGCCAACACTGGGCAGTTGAATGCCCAATACCACCAAACATACCTATCCATAAAGCTATCTCGTCTTATCTCAAAACAACCAATTGTTTGAGCGCTCACAGTATTGTTACTAAGTTTATTCCAATCGTTAACTATTTTGTTGGTAAACCAGTTGTTGCCTATTTCCTTTTTGATATATATCTGAATAGCTGTGAGATATCACGGGTGAAGTTCAGGTGTTCACAGGAACATACATCACCTCGAGTCTTTCGTTTTCCGTCCTAGGGCAACTTCGAGGGTTTGGATGACGTCAACAGCCACCTGAGCGTAGTGATGGAGTCCATCGTCTCAGCGATCGTGGACTACGTCAACGCAAACACCAACTCTATCGAAGACGCCGTCAACAATGCTGTCTGCAAACAATAAACAGTGACGTCCAAACTATTAAGGAAATAAATGCACATAAAAAAATATTGACGTTCTTTTCTTTTACTAGGGTAAAGAATCCCCCAGAGTTGGAAATGCAGACATATATATATATATATATATATAGAGTATATATATATATATATATATTATATATATATATATACATATATATATATATATATATATATATATACATATATATATATATATATATATATATATATATATATATATGGAGAGAGAGAGAGAGAGAGAGAGAGAGAGAGAGAGAGAGAGAGAGAGAGAGAGAGAGAGATTGGTTTTTTAAATTTATTACGCCCGTGGGCGGCAAACAATAGTACATTAATTACAACATTGTATTAGAGGACATGTCATCTATCACATAGATTATTTAAAGGAAAACATAATGTAATAGTCATTCAAGATTCCCCGAAATGGGGATGGCGAGATAGTGGTACATCTTGTTTATCGTGGTTATATAAGTGTTACATGCAATCATCATGCCTTTTCTCTGGGGAATATTGTCTGACACCATGGGTCATTGGAGATAATAATGTTCAAGGGTGTTCACGTTAGAACGGTTATACAGCCTGCATGGTGATCATTCTGGCACATCATCCGTCTCGGAGCCTTGTCACACAGGTCGATTCCCAAGGCTGAGCCGAGTACTGACAACATTGTGCCTCCGTACCATGGGCTTGCGTCGGTGATATTGTGGCCGTTGGGTAGGAGGTGGTGGTATGGGGATATTGGTAGTCCGTTCCGCATCTTTTCGGTGTGTCGACATGGCATGAGTGGTTGTGTGTATCTTGTTTTTTAAGGCATGATAGAGAGAGCACTGCAGGTTCGTTGTCCAAGACGTGGGTATAGGCTGCCTTGGTAAGACGGTCCACCGTTTAATAAATTCATTGCGTCTGAGGCCGACAAACAATAGTACATTAGTTATAGTATTATGTGAAGAGACACAGAAGGAGGTACGGTAGGATTTAACAATCAAAATCCCCCAAAATGGAGGTGGCGAGTTAGGAGTATATCTAAGTTATCGTCACTAAGTAAATATCTACATACAGTTATCACGTCTTGTCTGTGTGGAATACTATTTGAAATACATGCATACACAGACACAAATATCATGTACACATTCTTTTGCGTGCGTGTGTGAGTGTGTGTGTGGATTGGCAATAAATGTCTACAGCTAAAAGGTGAAGAAATGTATCTAGTTTATTTATCTTCAGAATATATACGATTATAGGGGTTCATCAGCAAAAACCTAGGAGGAGTTTGTAAATGATAAATTTCCGCCCGCACTAAAATAAATAACCAATATTTCAACATTCGGTAAAATTATACAATCATTTTATATTTGCATGATTTTTTCTTACAAAAGCTATCATGGTTTGTGGCAACATTAATTTCACAAATATAAATAATATATATGAACACATGCAATGTTTTTTTAATCTCATTAATTCTTATGTTACAAAAATAATACGCGACTTAAGGGGGGACTACATTAGTGGCGTGTTCCCTCACCATAAACCATCTAACTTTAACCCTTAACACTAACCAAATATTTTTCTTAGTTAGATATATCTTTAAACACTCCCCCTCTCAGGTGTGCGCCCGCCCTCCCGAAGGGTGGGAGACCCTAGTTTGAAAATACATGCATACACAAACACAAATATCATATGTACACATTCTTTTGCGTGCGTGTGTATGTGCGTGTGTGTGTGTGTGTGGATTAACAATGAATGTCTTCACCTAAAAGGTGAAGAAATGTATCTAGTTTATTTTTCTTCAAAATATATATGGTTATAGTGTAACGGGATGGGTGTAACGGTATCGTTACATGATCTCCATCGAGCGTTACTTGTACACACAAGATGTAACGGGGTCGTTACATCATCTCAGAAAGGGGTTACTTCCACACACACCTTTTAAGTTTTGTTCTTTATTCGTCACACTTTAAGCAACTTAGTTTACACACTATTACACAGTCTTATCACTAGGGCACGTCACCAGAACCGCCTATCCGCTCTCTGGTGCATCTACTTTTTCTTCAACGGAAGTGCTGAATGGACAAGTTCTTGAGTTGCCTTTAATCGTGATCTTAACATTTATCTCTAGTTATTTTGTTGTCCCACATGGGTGGGGCAACTGCATTAATTACGTATTGATGTCTACTATCATACATGTTAATTATATATCCAGGGGAGGACCGTCAGTATACGTAATATCTTATGTCAGTACTGGGTGGCTACTAGATTGATCGCGTATGTTCGTCTGTGTGTGTGTGATTTGTTTGGTGGTTGACAGTGTTGTTCACATGAGCTCGTAATGTTGAGTCGGCGTTTGTTTGAGAGGAGTGCTTAGGTCAGCGTTTGATGCTTGTGGTGGACAGTGAGTGAGGAAGTGGGTTATATGACTGGGCGATACTACTCGTCATGTATATGAGGCGTATACAATAGGGGTTTATCTGCAAAAAACATAGGAGTTTGTGAATAAACTATTTCAGCCCGCACAAAAATTAAACGAAAATAACCAATATTTCAACATTTGGTAAAATCATACAATCATTTTCCATAAACATGCTTTCTTTTCACAAAAGCTATCACAAATATAAATAATATCTATGGACACATACAATGGTTTGTTTAATTATATTAATTCTTAAGTCATAAAAAATACTACGCGACTTAAGGGGATACTACAGTAGTGGCGTATTCCCACACCATAAACCTCCTAAATTTAACCCTTAACCCTAAACAAAATACTTTTTTTTTTTAGATGAAATAGTTATCCAAGTGATAGAGATTCAGAATATATATGGTTATGGGGGTCTATCTCTAAAACCCTAGGAGGAGTTCGTGTACAAACAGACAGACAGACAGAGGCTACTATTTTATTATAATATATATATATATATATATATATATATATATACATATACACATATATATATATATATATATATATCACGTAGAAACCACTGTTGGAGTAGAAAAGACTGGAAACGGGGAATCTATATATTTCGATTGCAAACTGCAATCCTCTTCAGTAGATACAATTCAGAGAGAGAGTGTGTTACTTAAGTAGCAACCTTGACATAAGAAGGGGGGGACATGGGATGAGGTCTCTACCCTCGGCTCGCTCCGTATGTGAGGTCAGGAGGTAAATGTGTTTTTAGTAAGTTAGAGATGAAAAGTCCGGACATTATATCCGGGGACCATTGCCCCTTTGAAATATTCATATTGGGCTGATATTCAATAATGGTAGATTCTACCATTTTTCTCCTGAACTCACACTTAGATGTATAAATAAGCTCAGCTTTGTCCCAACCTAAACAATGATTAAATTGCTTAACATGTTGGAACACAGTTGAGCTCTCTTGTCCATATCTAATGGAACGTTTATGTTCTATCATCCTAGTGTTCAAATCCCTTCCAGTCTGTCCGATGTAAACTAAGTTACAACCTTTACATGGAATTGAATATACCCCTTGGCTCTGCTCTTTTTTTAACCTTTGGTGGACATTTACTACCTTTGGGAAGAAACTTGGTTGAAGGAAGGAATGAATCAGAAAAGGGAACGATTAAAGAGCTCTTGTCCAATGAAAAATTAGAGGAAGTAGGGGTGGTGTTGAAATTTTTTAGACAATGTTGTTAATCTTTCGAGTGTTGTTTTCACAAAATCACAACTAGAAGTCTTAGGCCTTGGATTGAATTTTGCCCTCAAACCAGAGAAGAATCATGCTATGGACTTTCTCGTAGGTTTTGGTAAGTTTCTAGCTAATAACAACTATGACAAAAATTTATTATGTTTAAAAGGGGTTCTTTTACAAGGCATTGCGGATTGTTTTGATAAAAGAAACGGACTTCCCATCAGGTATCAAAATAGTTTGGATGAAATCAGGAGCATGGATATTATTATTATTACAAAGGCAGACAAGGGTAGTAAAATAGTTATTCTTGACCACGACAGTTACGAAGAGAAAGCCATGGCCCTTCTTAATGACACGGATACATATGAGAAACTTAGTAAAAATCCACTTAAAAACATGTCTGCCACTTTCAACAAGGAAGTTCGCAACATTACCAAAGTCGAAGAGGTTTTGAAACTTTAAGGGGTCAATCCTAACATGCCTTATTTTGACGGCCTTACAAAATTGCATAAAGCTGATATCCTCCTCAGACCTATTATCTCCAACTGGGGATTTTTTGCCAGCAAGCTTTCCAAATGGCTACCAAACCTTTAATCCCCATTTGGTAGTACTTTTTCCAATTCCCATTTAAAACACTCAAAGGATTTCACCACAAAATTAAAACAAATGAATTTTTCCAGTAGAAAAATGCTTAGCCTCGATGTAATTTCTCTTTTCACACATGTCTGTATTGATGATGTTCTATCCTTCCTGAAAACCAAGCTGCAACCATTTCAGGACAAATTCCCACTCCCCGTTACAAAAATCATTGCGCTTATTCGCCTGTGTGTCACTTCAAATGTTTTTTCATTTCAGAATTCTTTTTTTAGACAAAAATTTGGTTGTAGCATGGGTTCAAATCTCTCTCCTGTACTGGCCAATCTGTACATGGAATACTTTGAGTCTGTTCTTCTGCCTACCATTAAACCCGTAGATATGGTTTGGTTTAGATACGTAGATGACATTTTCACTCTTTGGGATGAAAATTGGGGTTCATTCGATAACTTCTTTGCTAATTTAAATTCGTTAGCCTCCAACATTAAGTTTAAAGTTGAATGGGAAGAACTAGGTAAACTACCCTTTTTAGATGTCCTCATTGTTCGTGACGGAGACAAGCTTGCTTTTACCGTCTATAGAAAAGATACCCATTCTGGTAGTTATCTTCATTTTTTCAGCAGTCACCCAGACAAAGTAAAAAGTAGCGTCGCTTCAGGACTATTCCTTCGAGCCCTTAGAATTTGCAGCCCCCAGTTTCTTGAAGGAGAACTAAACATCATAAAATCTCAACTTAATAATTTAGCTTACCCGGATTGGTTCTTGGTCAAAGCCCTCAGTCGAGCGAGATCCAATTTTTTCAACACCACCCCCACTTCCTCTAATTTTTCATTGGACAAGAGCTCTTTAATCGTTCCCTTTTCTGATTCCTTCCTTCCTTCAACCAAGTTTCTTCCCAAAGACAAATTAAATTTGATTAATTATTACCCTAACACCATTAATAAAAAGGTGGTAAATGTACAACAAATTTTAAAATAAGAGCAGAGCCAAGGGGTATATTCAATTCCATGTAAAGTTTGTAACTTAGTTTACATCGGACAGACTGGAAGGGATTTGAACACTAGGATGATAGAACATAAACGTTCCAGCAGTGTTCCAACATGTTAAGCAATTTAATCATTGTTTAGATTGGGACAAAGCTGAGCTTATTTATAAATCTAAGTGTGAGTTCAGGAGAAAAATGGTAGAATCTACCATTATTGAATATCGGCCCAATATGAATATTTCAATGGGGCCATGGTCCCGGATATAATGTCCGGACTTTTCATCTCTAACTTACTAAAAACACATTTACCTCCTGACCTCACATACGGAGCGAGCCGAGGGTAGAGACCTCATCCCATGTCCCCGCTTCTTATGTCAAGATTGCTACTTAAGTAACACACTCTCTGAATTGTATCTACTGAAGAGGATTGCAGTTTGCAATCGAAATATATAGATTCCCCGTTTCCAGTCTTTTCTACTCCAACAGTGGTTTCTACGTGATTGACAAATGTGTGATTACATTTTTCACCTGTAATATATATATATATATATATATATATATATATATATATATATATATATATATGTGTGTGTGTGTGTGTGTGTGTGTGTGTGTGTGTGTGTGTGTGTGTGTGTGTTGAGTGTATGTGTGTGTGTGTGTGTATGTGTATGTGTGTAAATCTTGGCAGCAGGTTTTCTTTTAAACATGTTTTGTTAAAAACAACTGCGCATTCGGCGCTATCTGCATGTTGCTTTGCAGAAGCTCCAATATCAGTTAGAGTCCTCGACTTGCTGCTACTTTCCATCAGAAATGTGCAGTTCAATGAATATTTCTGGTAGTAGTGAACTAGCAGGATGAACACATCAGTGTCATCGCTGATGACCCTGATGCACGTTGAGCTTTGAGTGGCAGCATCCACAATTTGTCTAGGGATGATGACGTCTGCCTCCTCGTGGGTCGACTCCAGGTCTTTTCTCTCTATGACAATCCCCCTGAAGATTTCATCTGGTACTGACGATGGTCCAGTACGAGGAATCTATGTTTTGCTGTTTCCTTGCTGATCTCCCCTTTCTCCCGCAGCTGCTCACAGATTGTACTGATGATCTGCTGCTTGTTTTCTGTTACCGTCCGATCAACGGTTTGGGCTGGCAGTGGAGTAGAGGGTATAAACTTGTGACATCTACTAGCTTGCTGAACTGTACGTGATGTTCTTGTCGCGCTCTTTGTGCTGTACTCGAAGTACCTGTCGAATTGACAATACTGTACTCAAGTTTTCGGAATATGTACTCCACTACATTGTCTACAAAGTCTTGGACGATGCCTTGTTTTGGCCACTGAATTATCCAGAGAAGTGCACCGCCGTCAATGACAATTGTGTCGAGAGATGACAGTTTGTGACTGCTAAATATGCAGCTTTTGTTTCAACGTTAATCTTTATTTTGTTATCCTCATGTCTCCTTTGTCCTCAAACATCGATATTGATCACTGGGATAAGAGTTCTTTGAGATCCATTTCCCTTGACCTCATCAATCCTATGACTCTAGAATAGATGAGGTCAGTATCATAGCAATCCTTTGTTCACAGTTTGATACATTTCTTGTTGATGGACATGGTGATGACCTTTCTTGACAGAGGCTCATAGAAACTATCTGGCCAGCCTGCCTCAAATTGTTGCATCTGTTTGTTTCCCAAAGACACTGACTTATCGACATTGACAGAATCCTGCGCAATTCTTCCAGTAATAATGTTTACAATGCCCTTTGGACGGTGTTCACTGTTCAACGGATCTATGCGCATTTCAAGCTTGTGCCGTATATTGTCTCTGTCTCTACCGTCCCATGAGATTCGGCCAGACATTTCCTCTTTGTGATCCGTTGCTTGTTTCTTTCCTCGTTCTTGTCTCATTTCTTCAGTGTCACTTTCTATCCGCCTGGTAATATGAAGACTCAGTGCCCATCGTTTTACGGTTGACGACTTGAGAGTTACGCCAACTATACCTCCAGGGCCTTTGCCATAGTGCATAAAGGTGCATTAACAGATGCTTTAGTGCCAAATAGTAGCCATATAGTAATAATAGTAGTCATATTAAATGGGAGACAAAACCTCTAATTACATAAAAGGTGTAGAATGAAGTACAATAAAATTAATTATATGGAATTTTCAATGTTCATCACTCTCGCGGGGGCAATTTTGGCAGTCATCTTGGATTTGCATGCATTGTACGCCATAAAGATGCATTCTAATCACGTTCCTTGGGTGCCAAAATCTATACTTAGATGCAAAAAGTATGTCTCTAAGTTGATTAATAACGAGGTTATGACTATTTTATAGTTTTTCAGATTAGCGGCAGTCATCTTGGCAGCAATCTTGAATATTTCGATTTTCCCAAAGATATTAGAGTGGTATGAGCCAGATTCTGAATAAGAAAGTTCCCTAGTACCAGAAACAGTCCAAAACCTTTGGGCGGACTCTCATGCACGGTCAGGGCCTAAATCACTGTTTGGCTGCAGGACTAATTGGGTCAATGTCTAAATTATTGTCAGTTAAGAGAATGTGACACACATGTATTATGTTTTGGCTTTGGGCAATAGGTTACTTAATGAGGAATATTCGAGGCAACAGTGGTGGAGACTGTTGGCGTTGGGACGGTCACATAGCTTGCAGGTGGAGTAGTGTGGTACGTCCCCCGCGAAACCGTGCAGTTACGATATTGTATCTTCGAACGAAGGGTCCGTAAGGGCGATACCTCGGGAGAAAGAGACGGAAGTGGTCGTAGTGTTGTACTGATAGGTGTATGATCTTCTTATAGCAGAGGGGGGTGGAGGTGGCATTGTCCGGCATTGGCAATTTACAGGCTCAGTCTTTTCATTGTCAACGATTTCAAGGTGGGAGGGAATCCACATAAAGCTTGTGGTGAGAATGTGTTCTTGAGCTGTGACTAGCTGATGTAAAATGTGATGGATGAGCTCAGAGACTGTCAGTTTAGTCTTTGATCTAAGGCAGTACCGCACAGTGGGTCCAAATACTATCAGACGGTATAAGGACATGTGAGGAGGTTGGTACCATACAAAGATGTTATCTCACTGGGTTTCCACTGGCTCCACCAGCGCCGAACGCTGAAAATTCGTTTGAGTAGAAACGACTTCGGTTTCAATGTTTTGTTTTTCAAATTTCTCAATACTAGTTTATCTTTCCGTCATATATAGCAAATTTGAGTGACGAATTAAACTGTTTTAAACCTACACAAATGTTAGACATTCTGTTGAAATGTTCATAGAGAAGTCTAGATTCGTGTAACCTCAAATGGAAGTTGGAGGTACGGTCCTGCACGAAAGATTACTTAGGTTCACACGGTATTAGCGGTAACCGATTAAGCTGGAGTGGTAACTGGAAACTCGTCGGTTGAGCGGGTTAGGGCGTCGTTACTTGTGGCGAATGTCGAGGGGATGGCGATTCGAATCCTGCCACCGGCAAAGCTGAACCAAGAGCATGGTTCATTAAATTCCACGCTACAAGATGCTCTGTGAGGGGCATCATCGTAGCCTTCCGGTAGGAGGGAGTTTGTAACGTTAAACCCATGATCATCATCATCAGTAATTGGTTAAACGATCGTAAACAGAGAGTTGTTCTGAACGGCAAAACTTGTAGATAGAAAAATGTTACGAGTGGAGTTCCTCAGGGTTCCGTTATTGGGCCACTTCTATTCATAGCATACGTATATACAGTAGATAAAAAAGACCAAATTTGCTGATAATACCAAACTGTGCGGAATGGTAGATAATCACTTAAAACCAATTAGATATTCACGAATATTTAGATAAACGACAATAATGGTCTGAATGCTAATGAATTTGAACACAAGTGAATGTAAGCAGTGTACTTCCGCATCATAGAAAGGAAATAAGATCCTAGGATTGATTACACAATCTTTTGATTGTAAAATTCTATCTCTCATTAACAAGCTATAGAAATAATTAGTTCGCCCACATTTGGAATATTTTGTATCCGTATGGTCACCAAATCTCATTAAAGACATTGACAGATTGGAAAAAGTACAAATATCAGATACAAATAATAAGAAAATCGACTAGAACATATGAATATTTTTTCCCTAAAAACCGTGGACTCATGGGTGATTTGATACAGGCCTTTAATATTCTAAAGGGAACTGACATAAATAATGACGAAATTTTCACAGTGAATGTTGATCAGACAAGAAATAATGGTCTCAAACTGTCAGGAAGTAGATTTAATTTGGAAGTGATAGAAACAACTTCGCTTATCTACTTTTATTCATCCCTATGACAACAACCTCTTAGTAGCAAAAGGGTTATGGTCTACCTCGATTATGATACTCTGTTCATAGTGCTATCGTATATTATGATTTGTTATACAGTTTAGGAAACAACTTCCATAATGCTGATAACATGAATCAGTTTTTAAACAAAAATTGAGTTACAGATTACTGAAAGAGAGCAAGTAAGATGTACTTTTGGTTACAAGTGTGAATAATAAGTATTTCTTTCTCGTTGAAATCAAAGGTCTAATTTTTTTGTTACCAGATACCACAGTTGTAAAAAAAAAAAAAAAAAAAAAAAAACGAAGAAGAGAGTGTTTCACCCAGTCGTCCAATGTGAGCAAACGTCATAAGGAAAAGGCCATTGCGTTCTGTGTTTGGTCAGCAACATGAAATCCAAGTGGGGTAAGGTTCAAGGAGCACGAAGGAGAACACACGTGGACACAGATACCCTATGTTGCATAAATGCACATAGAGCAATTGTTCGATTCATGAGACCCAAGCAACGGGTACGTTCCCACGCTTCGTCATCCAAAAGGAGACATAAAAGGGACACTCCGGACCGAGTGTGGCACCCTCGTCGATTCATTGGGCTCCGACATCCTATCCTGAGCAAACATGTTCCGCTTCGTGGTCACCTTCCTCGCGGTTTCTGCTGCATGGGCCAGTCCCAGTGAGTAAAGCTGAAATAGGAAGTACTCCTTCCCTTTAAGATAGATCTACAAATAAGACCGTATCTAATGACAGGTATCTACTCTTTCACTAAGAAGGAGTCCTGGCGGCATTCAGAGCAAATGTATAAGGCGCCAGCGGCAGTGAAAAGATTATTTATGCTCCAAATTATTAAGTGTTAAAAGATGAATGACCAACATTGCTCGTCCTTCCGCAGGTCGCGTTCTGGAGGGTGAGCTGACTCTCGAACTCCAAACGGCCTTCGAGAACTATGACCCAATGACCATTGACAAGGTGCCAGATGTCCATGTTACCACTGACCACTCAGAGTAAGTGAACGTTTTATCTATTGTAATGACACTTGCCAAGTATGATATCTAGACATTTTGTCAATGATGCAGTCCCATTGGCTTTTTTTTTGCTAGACAACGGATTTATAGAAATGATTTAATCCGTGACAAAACAAATATTTTCGAAGATGTTTCAGGAGGATGTCTTAGTGGAAACACCTGAGGCACACAGCCCCTCCCTGAACTGTTTATGACTCGTCCGTGTTGCATGTGTCAACACCTGACCGTAGACCCTTTGCGGGGTGCTTCAACCTTAATCCTAACACTAAATTTAACATTCCCAGCAGTTTCGATCTAAAATTCAGTTTCAGAAGCTTCATACTTGTGCATTTGATTTTTCTTTCAATTTTCGCTCAGAATTTTGGAGAAGGAGGTGGAGAATGAGTCTCACTGAATGGTCTTTGTCTATTTTCTTTTTCCCTCGAATGACAGCTTGACTTTCGGCGCCAAACGTGTCATCGTGTCGGACTTCAGCAAAATCGAAGTATCTAACTTCGTCCCCGCCATCCCAGGAGTTTCCTCCAAGGTAGGCCTCAAAGTCTGACCTCTTTCAGTCGCGTGGTGTCCTCACTAGCTCTTTTTGAGGCTCAAGGCTATACTCTAAAAAGGAAAAGAAAATATCCAAACGTATACTTGGAAGTGGTGATCAAATGTTTGCTTCCTTATTTGACCACTCTTGTTCCTAATAACCATCACTCATCGTAAGAACACAAAATAACTCTTACTCAGTAAAGGTTGTCTACTCGTCATAAACAAACACTACACTTTTTGTCATTGAAAGGTCTCAACATTTATACACAAGGATTTATCTACTGTATACATCTAAATTTTGCCTGTCATGTCTACTTTGACACGCTTGAAAGACATTGCTACATGCCAGCGTAACTTACCATTGCATATCTATTGCATAACTTCAAAACTGTTGTGTTTTGAATTTGTCAAGTTTAAAAACAGGAAGAACATATAAAAATGATTGGGGAATGAATAAATATTTTGAGGATCATTATTGTATCTATTGGTTTTCTCTAAATCATAGAACCGCCCAGTTTTGAAATCGTGGAATGGCCACAGTGCATATAACTGGTCTGTATTAACCTATTTATTTGTCCCTTTATTCGTTTAGATCCATTTATATGTGCGCTGCTGGCGTCTTCGGAAGTGCACTGGCTTCGCATAATAGAGCAAAGGTGACGGCTTCGGACGCAGCTACTGAGCGCCTCTTGGCGTCGGCTTCTGACATATTTATTCATATACAATTGTTCCCACAGGTACGCATGTCCATCACCATCCCTAAGCTTGACGTCCGCACCGACGACTACACGATGCAAGGAACTCATGACGAAAGTGCGATCGACGGGAGTGGCTCCGCATAGTGAGTACTTACAAGTTGCCTTCGTTCCTCCAGGTTTCACCCAAAGTACAGGGCCCCTCCCCCTGACATAACCTAGCCTATCCTGACCTAGTCTAACCTAACCTAACCTAACCTAACCTAACCTAACCTAACGCACTCTGATCCAACCTAACCTAACGCACTCTGATCCAACCTAACCTAACGCACTCTGATCCAACCTAACCTAATTGAACTGAATATAACTTAACCCAACCTAACGTAACCTGACCTAACCTAACATGATCTAACCTTACCTAACCTATCCCAACCGAACCTAAGCTGACCAACCTAACCTAACCTTACCTAATCCAACGTAACCTAACCTTACCTAATCCAACGTAACCTAACCTTACCTAACCTAACCTAACCTAACCTAACCAAAACAAAGTGGGTGATTTTAATGATAACATAATTGACAAGGAAGTTATAACTTATTAGTTTTTTATTCTGGACATTGAAATAACAATGCTATCATTAATTTGCTATTAACTTTTATTGAAAAATAAACAGGTAAAGGAAGATACTGATTGCCGTTTGAAAATCAATGACCACTGACATATTAATATAATTCAATTCAAAGTTCAATAGCGCCTTTATTATTCGTTTCCGACGAAAAGTAGGAGAAAGTAGATTCCCTTAAAGTAAAAGAAACAAACAAGTTGAAACGAACTAATTGTCGAAATTCTATAAATACTCCCATGCCCCGCTCTTGCCTCCAACCTACCCTTACTACTCACACCCACCCTGCCATCATTTGACACCTATTACATTAGCTTTGCCACCCTCTCTTCTGCCAACACCTCTTGCCTGTCACCCTCGCCCTGCCCTCACTTTACTTCTATCGCCTTCTGTCACACAACACTATCTCTGCCACCCTGCCAACACCTCTTGCCTGTCACCCTCTCCCATGCCATCACTTCACCGTCTCCTTTGCCAACAGCATGATCTTCAGCGGAGTGACAGCATCACTCAAGTTCGACACGGACAGCGTCACTTTCGTCCCTCTCTCGATGTGTGTCTCGAGAGGCAGCACCGAGGTCGTTCTCAACAACGAGAGCATCGAGGTAGGGCGTTCTTGGTTCTTGGTTGGCTTCTGGTCCTGCGTCTCTTGTATTGCTTCCGTTTGTTACGACGGAACAAAAATATTCATATGGCGTTTACCTCCGACACCATAATCTTTTACCCATAAAGCCTCAATCCCCATTGAGGAAGAGAGAGAGAGAGAGAGAGAGATCGCCATTGCTTTATGATAGCTGAGACTGTCGGTGTTGCCGCCCACTCATTCGATTTCTGACATCTTACAAAGTAACACGTTAATGATATCTTATTTTCGTTAATGCTTAGGTTATTTTCTGTCTGCATGCTTGTTGAGCCCCGAAAATTTATACAAATTACAGACATGAGCTACAACGCTAATGTCAATGATTCAAAACACCCAAAACGTTAGATTTGGTTTTTGCTTCCAAAAACAGTCAAACGGTATATCCTTAACATGCATGTCCACAACTTTAAAAGGAATTTGTAACATTGATAACATGAGATAACAAAGATTGAAATATCACTGTGGCAAAAAGACAATACATAAGAACATAATATGATGAGAATAGGGAAGACTGCAAAAGACCATAGGGCCAACACTGGGCAGTTGCATGCCCAATACCACCAAACATCCCTATCCATAAAGCTATCTCGTCTTTTCTCAAAACAACTAATAGTTTCAGCGCTTACTACTTGGTTACTAAGTCTGTTCCATTCATTAACTATTTTGTTGGTAAAACAGTTGTTGCCTATTTCCTTCTTGATATACATCTGGATAGCTGTGAGATGTCACGGGTGAAGTTCAGGTGTTCGCAGGAACATACATCACCTCGAGTCTTTCGTTTTCCGCCACAGGGCAACTTCGAGGGTCTGGATGACGTCAACAGCCACCTGAGCGTAGTGATGGAGTCCATCGTCTCAGCGATCGTGGACTACGTCAACGCAAACACCAACTCTATCGAAGACGCCGTCAACAATGCTGTCTGCAAACAGTAAACAGTGACGTCCAAACTACCAAAGAAATAAATTTACATAAAAATGATTCTAGTTCTTTTATTTTAATAGGGTATATAATCCCCAGAGGTGGATATGGAGATTGATTCATTCATACACACACACACACACACACACACACACACACACACACACACACACACACACACACACACACACACACACACACACACACACACACACACACACACACACACACACACACACACACACACACACACACACACACACACACACACACACACACACATATATATATATATATACATACCTATATATATATATATATATATATATACATATATATTTGTATATATATGTATATACATATATGTATATATATGTGCATATATATATGTATAATATATATATATATATATATATATATATATATATATATATATATATACAGGGACAGAGAGAGAGAGAGAAATATATTGTTAATCAAGGTGAGGTAGCATCCACCAAAGTGTGGGTGTCGAATATAGTCCTGCAGCAGAGGTGGTGAACTGTTCATTGCAGTCCGCCTTTTTTTTTTTTTTTTTTTTTTATGAATATTATGCTATTTGACCTACAATTTGAGAATTAGAATCATACCACTCTGGAACCTTTGGGGACTTTGAAATATTCAAGATGGCTACCAGGATGGCTCCTGCTAAGCTGAAAAAACTATAGAATAGCACAACTTAATTATTAACAAACTTAGAGACAGTTTTTCCATCTAAGTATAGATTTTGGCACTAAAGCAACATGATGAAATGTATGATTATGGCGTACAATGCATGTAAATCCAAGATGGATGCCAAAATGGCCGCCGTAAATGTGAAAAAATGAAATAGCTATAGTGTCTTTACTGATTTAGACACATGGCGCTTCAATATATTGAGTACAGCATACAAGTCATATAACTTTTGTCTCTGTCTGCACAAAGTATATGGAAAATCAAGCATTTGAGCCATATTCGTCAACACTAAGAGTGTTGTCATCCGCATGACTGTCTCTATCTTCCTCAGCAGTGCTGACTGTTTTAGTCCACTTGTTACAGCACTCTTCGACTCCATGACATCCACAGAATGAGGTGCAAGACAACTGAGCTGTTGCGCACGTGCACCTAGCATTGACCCATGACTGATCAGTCGCACAGCCACACCTGGTCAGTTTGAGAACATCCGGAGGGGCAAGTGCAACCCCCTCCGCTACTGTTACTGGTAACAGTGATTTCGCTGCTTCATTCTTTTCCCAGCCAAAGTCTGATGCTAGCAGGTCAGGAGGGTCCTCTTCTAAGGCCGCGTTCCAGATGCACACTTGGTAATGTGCCCGTCTCACATTTTGTTCAAATGCTTCAAATGTGGGAAAGAGGGATTTTAGCTTGTGTGCACCAGTTCTTTTCTCTTTTGAGGTCTTTCTGCAAACAGAGATTCAATGTACGCACACACATAACATCTTGCAACAAACTGTGTTACCTCCTGAAGAACTTCATTTAATGCCATATCAGGGTTACTAATCTTCAGTAGTTGGCAGTTTGATGAAAACACTTTGACTGCCTTTGATTTTTCGATTCCCCATATGAAGGCAACAGTATCTCACCTGTAAGGGCGTGAGCAGCTAGGAGCTGACATGCGATATCTGCATGTTGCTTTGCAGTAGCTCCAATATCAGTTAGAGTCCTCGACTTGCTGCTACTTTCCATCAGAAATGTGCAGTTCAATGAAGATTTCTGGTAGTAGTGAACTAGCAGGATGAACACATCAGTGTCATCGCTGATGACCCTGATGCACGTTGAGCTTTGAGTGGCAGCCTCCACAATTTGTCTAGGGATGATGACGTCTGCCTCCTCGTGGGTCGACTCCAGGTCTTTTCTCTCTATGACAATCCCCCTGAAGATTTCATCTGGTACTGACGATGGTCCAGTACGAGGAATCTATGTTTTGCTGTTTCCTTGCTGGTCTCCCCTTTCTCCCGCAGCTGCTCACAGATTGTACTGATGATCTGCTGCTTGTTTTCTGTTACCGTCCGATCAACGGTTTGGGCTGGCAGTGGAGTAGAGGGTATAAACTTGTGACATCTGCTAGCTTGCTGAACTGTACGTGATGTTCTTGTCGCGCTCTTTGTGCTGTACTCGAAGTACCTGTCGAATTGACAATACTGTACTCAAGTTTTTGGAATATGTACTCCACTACATTGTCTACAAAGTCTTGGACGATGCCTTGTTTTGGCCACTGAATTATCCAGAGAAGTGCACCGCCGTCAATGACAATTGTGTCGAGAGATGACAGTTTGTGACTGCTAAATCTGCAGCTTTTGTTTCAACGTTAATCTTTATTTTGTTATCCTCATGTCTCCTTTGTCCTCAAACATCGATATTGATCACTGGTGCTAGCTCATGGGATAAGAGTTCTTTGAGATCCATTTCCCTTGACCTCATCAATCCTATGACTCTAGAATAGATGAGGTCAGTATCATAGCAATCCTTTGTTCACAGTTTGATACATTTCTTGTTGAGGGACATGGTGATGACCTTTCTTGACAGAGGCTCATAGAAACTATCTGGCCAGCCTGCCTCAAATTGTTGCATCTGTTTGTTTCCCAAAGACACTGACTTATCGACATTGATAGAATCCTGCGCAATTCTTCCAGTAATAATGTTTACAATGCCCTTTGGACGGTTTTCACTGTTCAACGGATCTATGCGCATTTCAAGCTTGTGCCGTATATTGTCTCTGTCTCTACCGTCCGATGAGATTCGGCCAGACATTTCCTCTTTGTGATCCGTTGCTTGTTTCTTTCCTCGTTCTTGTCTCATTTCTTCAGTGTCACTTTCTATCCGCCTGGTAATATGAAGACTCAGTGCCCATCGTTTTACGGTTGACGACTTGAGAGTTACGCCAACTATACCTCCAGGGCTTTAGTGCCAAATAGTAGCCATATAGTAATAATAGTAGTCATAATAAATGGGTGACAAAAACTCTAATTGCATAAAAGGTGTAGAATGAAGTACAATAAAATTAATGATATGGAATTTTCAATGTTCATCACTCTCGCGGGGGCAATTTTGGCAGTCATCTTGGATTTGCATGCATTGTACGCCATAAAGATGCATTCTATCACGTTTCTTGGGTGCCAAAATCTATACTTAGATGCAAAAAGTATGTCTCTAAGTTGATTAATAACGAGGTTATGACTATTTTATAGTTTTTCAGATTAGCGGCAGTCATCTTGGCAGCAATCTTGAATATTTCGATTTCCCCAAAGATATTAGAGTGGTATGAGCCAGATTCTGAATAAGAAAGTTCCCTAGTACCAGAAAGAGTCCAAAACTTTTGGGCGGACTCTCATGCACGGTCAGGGCCTAAATCACTGTTTGGCTGCAGGACTAATTGGGTCAATGTCTAAATTATTGTCAGATAAGAGAATGTGACACACATGTATTATGTTTTGTCTTTGGGCAATAGGTTACTTAATGAGGAATATTCGAGGCAACAGTGGTGGAGACTGTTGGCGTTGGGACGGTCACATAGCTTGCAGGTGGAGTAGTGTGGTACGTCCCCCGCGAAACCGTGCAGTTACGATATTGTATCTTCGAACGAAGGGTCCGTAAGGGCGATACCTCGGGAGAAAGAGACGGAAGTGGTCGTAGTGTTGTACTGATAGGTGTATGATCTTATAGCAGAGGGGGGTGGAGGTGGCATTGTCCGGCATTGGCAATTTACAGGCTCAGTCTTTTCATTGTCAACGATTTCAACGTGGGAGGGAATCCACATAAAGCTTGTGGTGAGAATGTGTTCTTGAGCTGTGACTAGCTGATGTAAAATGTGATGGATGAGCTCAGAGACTGTCAGTTTAGTCTTTGATCTAAGGCAGTACCGCACAGTGGGTCCAAATACTATCAGACGGTATAAGGACATGTGAGGAGGTTGGTACCATACAAAGATGTTATCTCACTGGGTTTCCACTGGCTCCACCAGCGCCGAACGCTGAAAATTCGTTTGAGTAGAAACGACTTCGGTTTCAATGTTTTGTTTTTCAAATTTCTCAATACTAGTTTATCTTTCCGTCATATATAGCAAATTTGAGTGACGAATTAAACTGTTTTAAACCTACACAAATGTTAGACATTCTGTTGAAATGTTCATAGAGAAGTCTAGATTCGTGTAACCTCAAATGGAAGTTGGAGGTACGGTCCTGCACGAAAGATTACTTAGGTTCACACGGTATTAGCGGTAACCGATTAAGCTGGAGTGGTAACTGGAAACTCGTCGGTTGAGCGGGTTAGGGCGTCGTTACTTGCGGCGAATGTCGAGGGGATGGCGATTCGAATCCTGCCACCGGCAAAGCTGAACCAAGAGCATGGTTCATTAAATTCCACGCTACAAGATGCTCTGTGAGGGGCATCATCGTAGCCTTCCGGTAGGAGGGAGTTTGTAACGTTAAACCCATGATCATCATCATCAGTAATTGGTTAAACGATCGTAAACAGAGAGTTGTTCTGAACGGCAAAACTTGTAGATAGAAAAATGTTACGAGTGGAGTTCCTCAGGGTTCCGTTATTGGGCCACTTGTATTCATAGCATACGAATATAGATAAAAAAGACCAAATTTTCTGATAATACAAAACTGTGCGGAATGGTAGATAATCACTTAAAACCATTAAGTTATTCACGAATATTTAGATAAACGACAATAATGGTCTGAATGCTAATGAATTTGAACACAAGTGAATGTAAGCAGTGTACTTCCGCATCATAGAAAGGAAATAAGATCCTAGGATTGATTACACAATCTTTTGATTGTAAAATTCTATCTCTCATTAACAAGCTATAGAAATAATTAGTTCGCCCACATTTGGAATATTTTGTATCCGTATGGTCACCAAATCTCATTAAAGACATTGACAGATTGGAAAAAGTACAAATATCAGATACAAATAATAAGAAAATCGACTAGAACATATGAATATTTTTTCCCTAAAAACCGTGGACTCATGGGTGATTTGATACAGGCCTTTAATATTCTAAAGGGAACTGACATAAATAATGACGAAATTTTCACAGTGAATGTTGATCAGACAAGAAATAATGGTCTCAAACTGTCAGGAAGTAGATTTAATTTGGAAGTGATAGAAACAACTTCGCTTATCTACTTTTATTCATCCCTATGACAACAACCTCTTAGTAGCAAAAGGGTTATGGTCTACCTCGATTATGATACTCTGTTCATAGTGCTATCGTATATTATGATTTGTTATACAGTTTAGGAAACAACTTCCATAATGCTGATAACATGAATCAGTTTTTAAACAAAAATTGAGTTACAGATTACTGAAAGAGAGCAAGTAAGATGTACTTTTGGTTACAAGTGTGAATAATAAGTATTTCTTTCTCGTTGAAATCAAAGGTCTATTTTTTTTGTTACCAGATACCACAGTTGTAAAACAAAAAAGAAAGAAAAAAACGAAGAAGAGAGTGTTTCACCCAGTCGTCCAATGTGAGCAAACGTCATAAGGAAAAGGTCATTGCGTTCTGTGTTTGGTCAGCAACATGAAATCCAAGTGGGGTAAGGTTCAAGGAGCACGAAGGAGAACACACGTGGACACAGATACCCTATGTTGCATAAATGCACATAGAGCAATTGTTCGATTCATGAGACCCAAGCAACGGGTACGTTCCCACGCTTCGTCATCCAAAAGGAGACATAAAAGGGACGCTCCGGACCGAGTGTGGCACCCTCGTCGATTCATTGGGCTCCGACATCCTATCCTGAGCAAACATGTTCCGCTTCGTGGTCGCCTTCCTCGCGGTTTCTGCCGCATGGGCCAGTCCCAGTAAGTAAAGCTGAAATAGGAAGTACTCCTTCCCTTTAAGATAGATCTACAAATAAGACCGTATCTAATGACAGGTATTTACTCTTTCACTAAGAAGGAGTCCTGGCGGCATCCAGAGCAAATGTATAAGGCGCCAGCGGCAGTGAAAAGGTTATCAATGCTCTAAATTATTAAGTGTTAAAAGATGAATGACCAACACTGCTTGTCCTTCTGCAGGTCGCGTTCTGGAGGGTGAGCTGACCCTCGAACTCCAAACGGCCTTCGAGAAGTATGACCCAATGACCATTGACAAGGTGCCAGATGTCCATGTTACCACTGACCACTCAGAGTAAGTGAACGTTTTATCTATTGTAATGACACTTGCAAATATGATATCTAGACATTTTGTCAATGATGCAGTCCCATTGGCTTTTTTTTTTGCTAGACAACGGATTTATAGAAATGATTTAATCCGTGACAAAACAAATATTTTCGAAGATGTTTCAGGAGGATGTCTTAGTGGAAACACCTGAGGCACACAGCCCCTCCCTGAACTGTTTATGACTCGTCCGTGTTGCATGTGTCAACACCTGACCGTAGACCCTTTGCGGGGTGCTTCAACCTTGACCCCAACACTAAAATTAACATTCCCAGCAGTTTCGATCTAAAATTCAGTTTCAGAAGCTTCATACTTGTGCATTTGATTTTTCTTTCAATTTTCGCTCAGAATTTTGGAGAAGAAGCAGGAGAAGGAGCGAAGGGGAGGAGAAGGAGAAGGGGGGGAGGTTCAGGAGTCTCACTGAATGGTCTTTGTCTATTTTCTTTTTCCCTCGAATGACAGCTTGACTTTCGGCGCCAAACGTGTCATCGTGTCGGACTTCAGCAAAATCGAAGTATCTAACTTCGTCCCCGCCATCCCAGGAGTTTCCTCCAAGGTAGGCCTCAAAGTCTGACCTCTTTCAGTCGCGTGGTGTCCTCACTAGCTCTTTTTGAGACTCAAGGCCGTACTCTAAAAAGGAAAAGAAAATATTCAAACGTATACTTGGAAGTGGTCATCAAATGTTTGCTTCCTTATTTGACCACTCTTGTTTCTAATAACCATCACTCATCACAAGAACACAAAATAACTCTTACTCAGTAAAGGTTGCCTACTCGTCATAAACAAAAACTACACTTTTTGTCATTGAAAGGTCTCAACATTTATACACAAGGATTTATCTACTGTATACATCTAAATTTTGCCTGTCATGTCTACTTTGACACGCTTGAAAGACATTGCTACATACCAGCGTAACTTACCATTGCATATCTATTGCATAACTTCAAAACTGTTGTGTTTTGAATTTGTCAAGTTTAAGAACAGGAAGAACATATAAAAATGATAGGGGAATGAATAAATATTTTGAGGATCATTATTGTATCTATTGGTTTTCTCTAAATCATAGAACCGCCCAGTTTTGAAATCGTGCAATGGCCACAGTGCATATAACTGGTCTGTATTAACCTATTTATTTGTCCCTTTATTCGTTTAGATCCATTTATATGTGCGCTGCTGGCGTCTTCGGAAGCGCACTGGCTTCGCATAATAGGGCAAAGGTGACGGCTTCGGACGCAGCTACTGAGCGCCTCTTGTCGTCGGCTCCTGACATATTTATTCATATAGAATTGTTCCCGCAGGTACGCATGTCCATCACCATCCCTAAGCTTGACGTCCGCACCGACGATTACACGATGCAAGGAACTCATGACGAAAGTGCGATCGACGGGAGTGGCTCCGCATAGTGAGTACTTACAAGTTGCCTTCGTTCCTCCAGGTTTCACCCAAAGTACAGGGCCCCTCCCCCTGACATAACCTATCCTATCCTGACCTAGTCTAACCTAACCTAACCTAACCAAACCTAACCTAACCTAATTTAACACTAACCTAACCTAACCTAACCTAACCTAACGCACTCTGATCCAACCTAACCTAACGCACTCTGATCCAACCTAACCTAATTGAACTGAATATAACTTAACCCAACCTAACGTAACCTGACCTAACCTAACATGATCTAACCTTACCTAACCTATCCCAACCGAACCTAAGCTGACCAACCTAACCTAACCTTACCTAATCCAACGTAACCTAACCTTACCTAACATAACCTAACATAACCAAAACGAAGTGGGTGATTTTAATGATAACATAATTGACACGAAAGTTATAACTTATTAGTTTTTTATTCTGGACATTGAAATAAGAATGCTATCATTAATTTGCCATTAACTTTTATTGAAAAATAAACAGGTAAAGGAAGATACTGATTGCCGTTTGAAAATCAATGACCACTGACATATTAATATAATTCAATTCAAAATTCAATAGCGTCTTTATTATTCGTTTCCGACGAAAAGTAGGAGAAAGTAGATTCCCTTAAAGTAAAAGAAACAAACAAGTTGAAACGAACTAATTGTCGAAATTCTATAAATACTCCCATGCCCCGCTCTTGCCTCCAACCTACCCTTACTACTCACACCCACCCTGCCATCATTTGACACCTATTACATTAGCTTTGCCACCCTCTCTTCTGCCAACACCTCTTGCCTGTCACCCTCGCCCTGCCCTCACTTTACATCTATCGCCTTCTGCCACACCACACTATATCTGCCACCTTGCCAACACCTCTTGCCTGTCACCCTCTCCCCTGCCATCTCTTCACCGTCTCCTTTGCCAACAGCATGATCTTCAGCGGAGTGACAGCATCACTCAAGTTCGACACGGACAGCGTCACTTTCGTCCCTCTCTCGATGTGTGTCTCGAGAGGCAGCACCGAGGTCGTTTCTCAACAACGAGAGCATCGAGGTAGGGCGTTGTTGGTTCTTGGGTGGCTTCTGGTCCTGCGTCTCTTGTATTGCTTCCGTTTGTTACGACGGAACAAAAATATTCATATGGCGTTTACCTCCGATACCATAATCTTTTACCCATAAAGCCTCTATCCCCATTGAGGAAGAGAGAGAGAGAGAGAGAGAGAGAGAGAGAGAGAGAGAGAGAGAGAGAGAGAGAGAGAGAGAGAGAGAGAGAGAACGAGAGAGATCGCCATTGTTTTATGATAGCTGAGACTGTCGGTGTTGCCGCCCACTCATTCGATTTCTGACATCTTACAAAGTAACACGTTAATGATATCTTATTTTCGTTAATGCTTAGGTTATTTTCTGTCTGCATGCTTGCTGAGCCCCGACAATTTATACAAATTACAGGCATGAGCTACAACGCTAATGTCAATGATTCAAAACACCCAAAACGTTAGATTTGGTTTTTGCTTCGAAAAACAGTCAAACGGTATATCCTTAACATGCATGTCCACAACTTTAAAAGGAATTTGTAACATTGATAACATGAGATAACAAAGATTGAAATACCACTGTGGCAAAAAGACAATACATAAGAACATAATATGATGAGAATAGGGAAGACTGCAAAAGACCATAGGGCCAACACTGGGCAGTTGAATGCCCAATACCACCAAACATACCTATCCATAAAGCTATCTCGTCTTATCTCAAAACAACCAATTGTTTGAGCGCTCACTGCATGGTTACTAAGTCTATTCCAATCGTTAACTATTTTGTTGGTAAACCAGTTGTTGCCTATTTCCTTTTTGATATATATCTGAATAGCTGTGAGATATAACTGGTGAAGTTAAGGTGTTCACAGGAACACACATCACCTCGAGTCTTTCGTTTTCCGTCCTAGGGCAACTTCGAGGGTTTGGATGACGTCAACAGCCACCTGAGCGTAGTGATGGAGTCCATCGTCTCAGCGATCGTGGACTACGTCAACGCAAACACCAACTCTATCGAAGACGCCGTCAACAATGCTGTCTGCAAACAATAAACAGTGACGTCCAAACTATTAAGGAAATAAATGCACATAAAAAAATATTGACGTTCTTTTCTTTTACTAGGGTAAAGAATCCCCCAGAGTTGGAAATGCAGACATATATATATATATATATATATATATTATATATACATATATATATATATATATATATATATATATATATATATGGAGAGAGAGAGAGAGAGAGAGAGAGAGAGAGAGAGAGAGAGAGAGAGAGAGAGAGAGAGAGAGAGAGAGAGAGAGAGAGAGAGAGAGAGAGAGAGAGAGAGAGAGAGAGAGAGAGAGAGAGAGATTTTTGGCATTATTAAATCTATTACGCCCGTGGGCGGCAAACAATAGTACATTAATTACAACATTGTATTAGAGGACATGTCATCTATCACATAGGTTATTTAAAGGAAAACATAATGTGATAGTCATTCAAGATTCCCCGAAATGGGGATGGCGAGATAGTGGTACATCTTGTTTATCGTGGTTATATAAGTGTTACATGCAATCATCATGCCTTTTCTCTGGGGAATATTGTCTGTTACCATGGGTCATTGGAGATAATAATGTTCAAGGGTGTTCACGTTAGAACGGTTATACAGCCTGCATGGTGATCATTCTGGCACATCATCCGTCTGGGAGCCTTGTCACACAGGTCGATTCCCAAGTCTGAGCCGAGTACTGACAACATTGTGCCTCCGTACCATGGGCTTGCGTCGGTGATACTTGTGGCGGTTGGGTAGGAGGTGGTCGTATGGGGATATTGGTAGTCCGTTCCGCATCTTTTCGGTGTGTCGACATGGCATGATTGGCTGTGTGTATCTTGTTTTTTAAGGCATGATAGAGAGAGCACTGCACGTTCGCTGTCCAAGACGTGGGTATAGGCTGCCTTGGTAAGACGGTCCACCGTTTAATAAATTCATTGCGTCTGAGGCCGACAAACAATAGTACATTAGTTATAGTATTATGTGAAGAGACACAGAAGGAGGTACGGTAGGATTTAACAATCAAAATCCCCCAAAATGGGGGTGGCGAGTTAGGAGTATATCTAAGTTATCGTCACTAAGTAAATATCTACATACAGTTATCACGTCTTGTCTGTGTGGAATACTATTTGAAATACATGCATACACAGACACAAATATCATGTACACATTCTTTTTCGTGCGTGTGTGAGTGTGTGTGTGGATTGGCAATAAATGTCTACAGCTAAAAGGTGAAGAAATGTATCTAGTTTATTTATCTTCAAAATATATACGATTATAGGGGTTTATCAGGAAAAACCTAGGAGGAGTTTGTAAATGATAAATTTCCGCCCGCACTAAAATAAATAACCAATATTTTAACATTCGGTAAAATTATACAATCATTTTATATTTGCATGATTTTTTCTTACAAAAGCTATCATGGTTTGTGGCAACATTAATTTCACAAATATAAATAATATATATGAACACATGCAATGATTTTTTTAATCACATTAATTCTTATGTTACAAAAATAATACGCGACTTAAGGGGGGACTACATTAGTGGCGTGTTCCCTCACCATAAACCACCTAACTTTAACCCTTAACACTAACCAAATATTTTTCTTAGTTAGATATATCTTTAAACACTCCCCCTCTCAGTTGTGCGCCCACCCTCCCGAAGGGTGGGAGACCCTAGTTTGAAAATACATGCATACACAAACACAAATATCATATGTACACATTCTTTTACGTGAGTGTGTATGTGTGTGTGTGTGTGTATATGTATGGATTGACAATAAATGTCTACAGCTAAAAGATGAAGAAATGTATCTAGTTTATTTATCTTCAGAATATATATGGTTATAGGGGTTTATCTGCAAAAACGTAGGAGGGTGTGAATAAACAATTTCCGCCCGCACTAAAATTAAATGAAGATAACCAATATTTCAACATTTGGTAAAATCATACAAACATTTTACATTAACATTCTTCTTACAAAAGCGGTCAAGGTTTGTGGCAACATAAATTTCACAAATATAGATAATATTTATGTACACATACAATGGTTTATTTAATCATATTAAGTCTTAAGTCACAAAAAATACTAGGTGACTTAAGGGGATACTACAGTAGTGGCGTATTCACACACCATAAAACTCATAAATTTAACCCTTAAACCTAAACAAAATACATTTTTTTTAGATGAAATAGTTATCAAAGTGATAGAGATTCAGAATATATATGGTTATGGGAGTCTATCTCTAAAACCCTAGGAGCTCGTGTACAAACAAACAGACAGACAGATGCTACTACTTTATTATAATATATATATATATATATATATATATATATATATATATATATGTGTGTGTGTGTGTGTGTGTGTGTGTATGTGTTTGTGTGCGTATGTGTGTAAATCTTGGTAGCAGGTTTTCTTTTAAACATGTTTTGTTAAAAACAACTGCGCATTCGGCGCTATCTGCATGTTGCTTTGCAGTAGCTCCAATATCAGTTAGAGTCCTCTGTATACGCCACGCCACCATATACATGATGAGTAATATCACTCACCTCACTCACCCCACTCACTCCCTCACTCACTCACTGGTCCACCACCAAGCACATCCACCCGACTGTCCGGCACCACTCTCGCTGACTGGGCGGTTGCCGACACAGCACTTCCTGCCCGTGTCACCAGCACCACCACAAGCAACCGATACACACACACACACACGAACATACTCATAAGTGCAGTCAACCTCTAACTCACAAAACACACGACAACCAAATAATAATGAACCCTTCCCCCCTGGAAATATTATATACTGTAAATAACATATAGCTAGTAATTAAGAACATGATAGTTTATTTGCGGGAAACCAAACATTCCCATTAAAAACCCATATTAATACATTTACCAGCACCTATTTTTACTGTGTCAGCACTTCCGATGAACAAAAAGTAGATGCTCCAGAGCAGGACCAGTCGGTCCGATGATACGTACAGAGACATTAAATAGTGCATTGTGGTAGAGAACCAAGAAGTGATTGATATTGTGTAAAACCATAGAAGAAATTGTGAACCAGTAAACTTATTTAATAAAAGAAAAAGATGTTACATTGAATTTGGTGTCACCGCCTTAAGTTCTGTGTTATGTATTTACTCAACACCAGTTGAGGATACATTAAATGGCGGCAGCGGTGTTCGCTCCCACGTCTCAAGAGAAGAAAACCGAATAAAATCGTCAGCCATTCAAGCCACGCCTACCAGAAGAAAGGATATCAAGGCCTCCTCACTGCAAAGATCTCGTCACACACACGCACCCCTCTACACCATCCTCCACCAACCGCTCCCTTCGAGACGTCGATACCAACTCAAACCATCACAGTCTTCGATTCGGTGGTGAAATTTAGATTTCAAACCACCTGGTGGCAGTGAGCTCCCAACAATATATCCCCTATCAACAATAACAAGTTCTGACTGCCCTCCAAGAACCTCTTCTCTCTACACAGCGCCGTGTCCAGTCACTTCCCTTCTCTCCGTCCTCCCTACACCACACGACTTTAGTCAAGACCCAGTGCACTATACGTACGTCATCATCACCGACTCCAAATTATCTAACCATTTCTAAACAAGGTAAATAATATATCAACCCCTCACAATACTTGATAATATTGATAATCCACCAATAACCAATCAAAACCAACCCCCCTGATACTGCCTTCTCTCCCTTTTTACGAGAACGTCAATGAGGCACCCCACCGCAAGCTTCCTCACCTGGAGGTAATTGCACACCGCTGATCTCTAATAACTACCCACTATCCTACTACCAAGGAGACCTTCCCAAAATCTTCGTACGTAAGGACAAACAAGTCTACGGGCCGCCACAGCCACACCTGACGGACCTGCACATACGTCGATACACCTAAACCCAATCATACCTTTCAAGGTATTCTAATGTTCATCATATAGACAATCTTGTAAGATTTACTTTAACCTTCATATCACCAATAATTAACGATAGCTTAACTCTTTGATTAATAATTTAGTCTCTAGTGATTTAACAATTCAAACAAAAATATTATTTGACAAAACTAAGTTACATAATTAAGTTACATAAGTAAGTTAAAAGCATTTTTGCATACTTCTATCTTGTACCTTCCCAATTTATTATTTAGAATAATATATTTTCAACTTTTACAATAACCTGTATAATCACATTACTTTTTTCTTGCCAATATCAAATATTACCTTTTTCTTCCCAATATCATATATGCCCATTTATATTGTATATCTTTTTACCTTTTACAATAACTTATATATATATATATATATTTAACTATATGTAATTAGATTTTTTTGTTGCAATTATACCATTGTATACCCATTGAAACCCTAAATCCCCCTCTTATCTAACCATAACATACTACCCCTTAGATAATGTATACCAAATATTTCTAATTTAACTATTTCAACTTAGACCTCCTATCTCACCTAACTACTTTCTATATCTGTTAAGTCATACATGCATCTCTAGTTAGACACTAACATGGCTACAGGTACGAGAGCCAAGGTCAGAAATTTACTTCAAGGAATTCTTTCCTCATCTAAAGAAGATAAACCCTCTCAAGACCAAGACCATGACACGACTAAGGCAGATTCTCAAATACCTCCTGAGGAATACTATGACCACATACCCCTTCACCATGACCACTCACGAGAAGACCCTTTTAACCCCTTCCAACTACAACACTTGCCCAACCCCCTCCCTCACTCCACACCAAAACTTCAAGTTACCCCTCAACTAGATCATCAACAACAACCCCCCCACACTCCATCACAACCCCAAATTCCCCCTCACCTAGACCCTCAACAACAACAACCCCACACCTCTCCGCAACCCCAAATTCCCTCTCATGTCGACCCTCACCAACTAAACCCTCAACAACCACCCCCCACACCCCAACCCCCCTGATTCCCCTGCAACAACCCCTAATCCCCACAAACCATGCATACGAGAACTTTGCCTTCCCTTCTCCCAACTTCCCATCTGGTCAACCCACCTCCACACCACACCCCCAACCACCACCTAACCTTGCCCCAAACCCATCACAACATCCAACACCACAACTTCAACCTACAATAATTAATAACTACCAAACCATTACCCCTCTAACCGAAATTCCAACCTTCTCTCAAGCTAGCGGACTCTCCATCACAGACTTCCTGACAGCATGTGATCTTTTCTTTTCAAAAAACACAAACTACTCTGACTTAGATAAGATAAATCTATGCCGCCAGAAAATAGAAGCATCGGACGAACATAGGTCCACGGCTCGGATGCTAGATAGTTTGATAGCCACAGGGATCACATATAGCAATTATAAGCAACATCTGTTAAATGTCTTTCAAAGCAAACAAACAAATAACATTAGTTTTATCCTCACATTTCTAAATAATACTAGAGTTCAAAAACAAAGCAACGTTAAAGATAATGTTGCAAACACAATTAAAGAAATTAGGGAAAATCTGTACAACAATAGCCCATGGACTTACACAGACACCATCACAGGTAAAAAGGTAATGACCTTGGAAAACCTATGCTCATTACTAGAGATAGGTCTCTATCTTTCCCAACTCCCTCCAAAGTGCCAAAGAGAAGCCGCAAAAAGGGATTTAAACACTAGTAACCCATTAGCTTATACTTACATCTTAGACATCACCAACGCTTGCAACATCTCCCTCTCTGACCAGCACCATTTTGCTAGACTAAATAGCCTTCACTCACAACAGCCCCCTAGCCCCAATCTAGCGCAACCATCTAACTGGTGTTCCTACCATCTTTCAACAAGTCACAACACCAGAGACTGCATACAGAAACAACAAATGCAAGAACAACACCGCGCCACCCCTTGCTCAGTTCATGGAACTACTTCCCACACTGATTCTCAGTGTAGAGCGCAGCAATACCAACAACCACAGGTACAACACCGCGCCACCCCTTGCTCAGTTCATGGAACTACTTCCCACACTGATTCTCAGTGTAGAGCGCAACAATACCAACACCCACAGGTACAACACCGCGCCACCCCTTGCTCAATTCATGGTACCTCCCACACTGATTCCCAATGTAGAGCTCAACAGCAAACCAAACAACTCCCACTCACCCCTAGACCACCCACCATGTCAAAACCAACACAACCAGGCAAATACTGCAACCTACACAGAACAACAACTCACTCCAACGAAGAGTGTTCTCAACAAATATCACAACCACAACCACATCAGAGAACAAACAAACAAGTCACCACACCTCGACAAACACCTTCCTCCCCCACAACACATACAACACAACACCGATTTGGGGAACGTGCACCAGCCTCACGCACCAGACCACCATAGGAACATCCGACACACCACACAACTATATCACCCTAAAGGTGAAATTAGATCAAATTACTGTTGACATGATGGTTGACACAGGAACAAACCTAAACCTCATCCCCAGAGCTCTCTACGAAGCACTAAATGACCCACCCCAAATCCAGTATTCAAATACGGAAGGTCTATTGATAGAAGGATCTACCATATCACTTCACGATATGATTGATTTAAACATAGAGGTAAACAATTCCCAAGTAGGTTTCACATCCTTCCACTTAGCTGATGAATGGAGTCTCGACCAACAAGGTATAATAGGTTTAAAGTCCCTACGAGACTGGAAGTCCATCATCAACTTAGATACCAACAAAATCTCCTTCCGAGATGAAAGTAATGAGTCAACCCTTCCTGAAACACCCGACCCAGACACACAACCTCTTTCATATCTATCTAGCTTAAATAAACCCTCTCCAACTAAGAGCTACTCATTCCGTCCACCACCTTATGTCACCTCAAAAGCACTGATGTCTAACACAGTCATCATACCCCCTAGACATTCAATAACAGTTCCACTATACATACCCGGAGCAATAGAACACCAGGATGTCATAATTGACCCGGATACGTCAAGAATAAATAACATAACCTTGGAGTCCTCCTGGGATATAATATCAGAAAATAAACACACCCTAGCTATGTTAACAAATCTCTCCGATCAACACCGCAAAATCAGGAAGAACACAAACATTTGTTCAGTCCATCTCCATAATTCCCCAATCCAGGAACCACTCCCACAACACATCAACACTGTAAGACCACCACAAACTCTCACCCCTATCCACCCCAACCAAATCACAACATCAGCAAACGGAGAGATGAATGACAAGCTACTGACCCTCCTACAAAGGAATAGATCGGCTATCGCCTTAGAAGGCGAACCCTTAGGCAAATGTGATATACTCAAACATCACATCCAAATTCCCTCCAACACCCCCCCCCTCATACACCCCCGCTTACCGCATACCCCACAGTAGGAAAACACAAGTCAACAACAGTGTGCAAACTGTGCGGAATGGTAGATAATCACTTAAAACCAATTAGATATTCACGAATATTTAGATAAACGACAATAATGGTCTGAATGCTAATGAATTTGAACACAAGTGAATGTAAGCAGTGTACTTCCGCATCATAGAAAGGAAATAAGATCCTAGGATTGATTACACAATCTTTTGATTGTAAAATTCTATCTCTCATTAACAAGCTATAGAAATAATTAGTTCGCCCACATTTGGAATATTTTGTATCCGTATGGTCACCAAATCTCATTAAAGACATTGACAGATTGGAAAAAGTACAAATATCAGATACAAATAATAAGAAAATCGACTAGAACATATGAATATTTTTTCCCTAAAAACCGTGGACTCATGGGTGATTTGATACAGGCCTTTAATATTCTAAAGGGAACTGACATAAATAATGACGAAATTTCTACAGTGAATGTGGATCAGACAAGAAATAATGGTCACAAACTGTTAGAAAGTAGATTTAATTTGGAAGTGATAGAAACAACTTCGCTTATCTACTTTTATTCATCCCTATGACAACAACCTCTTAGTAGCAAAAGGGTTGTGGTCTACCTCGATTATGATACTCTGTTCATAGGGCTATCGTATATTATGATTTGTTATACAGTTTAGGAAACAACTTCCATAATGCTGATAACATGAATCAGTTTTTAAACAAAAATTGAGTTACAGATTACTGAAAGAGAGCAAGTAAGATGTACTTTTGGTTACAAGTGTGAATAATAAGTATTTCTTTCTCGTTGAAATCAAAGGTCTATTTTTTTTGTTACCAGATACCACAATTGTAAAAAAAAAAAAAAAATAAGAAAAAAAAAAAAGAAGAAGAGAGTGTTTCACCCAGTCGTCCAATGTGAGCAAACGTCATAAGGAAAAGGTCATTGCGTTCTGTGTTTGGTCAGCAACATGAAATCCAAGTGGGGTAAGGTTCAAGGAGCACGAAGGAGAACACACGTGGACACAGATACCCTATGTTGCATAAATGCACATAGAGCAATTGTTCGATTCATGAGACCCAAGCAACGGGTACGTTCCCACGCTTCGTCATCCAAAAGGAGACATAAAAGGGACGCTCCGGACCGAGTGTGGCACCCTCGTCGATTCATTGGGCTCCGACATCCTATCCTGAGCAAACATGTTCCGCTTCGTGGTCGCCTTCCTCGCGGTTTCTGCCGCATGGGCCAGTCCCAGTAAGTAAAGCTGAAATAGGAAGTACTCCTTCCCTTTAAGATAGATCTACAAATAAGACCGTATCTAATGACAGGTATTTACTCTTTCACTAAGAAGGAGTCCATGCGGCATCCAGAGCAAATGTATAAGGCGCCAGCGGCAGTGAAAAGGTTATCAATGCTCTAAATTATTAAGTGTTAAAAGATGAATGACCAACACTGCTTGTCCTTCTGCAGGTCGCGTTCTGGAGGGTGAGCTGACCCTCGAACTCCAAACGGCCTTCGAGAAGTATGACCCAATGACCATTGACAAGGTGCCAGATGTCCATGTTACCACTGACCACTCAGAGTAAGTGAACGTTTTATCTATTGTAATGACACTTGCAAATATGATATCTAGACATTTTGTCAATGATGCAGTCCCATTGGCTTTTTTTTTTGCTAGACAACGGGTTTATAGAAATGATTTAATCCGTGACAAAACAAATATTTTCGAAGATGTTTCAGGAGGATGTCTTAGTGGAAACACCTGAGGCACACAGCCCCTCCCTGAACTGTTTATGACTCGTCCGTGTTGCATGTGTCAACACCTGACCGTAGATCCTTTGCAGGGTGTTCCAACCTTGACCCCAACACTAAAATTAACATTCCTAGCAGTTTCGATCTAAAATTCAGATTTAAAAGCCTCATACCTGAGCATTTGATTTTCTTTCAGTTTTCGCTCGGAATTTTGAAGAAGGAGGAGGAGAAGGAGCGAAGGGGAGGAGGAGGAGAAGGGGCGGGTTTTAGGAGTATCACTGAATGGTCCTCGTCTATTTTCTTCTTTTTCCCTCGAATGACAGCTTGACTTTCGGCGCCAAACGTGTCATCGTGTCGGACTTCAGCAAAATCGAAGTGACTAACTTCATCCCCGCAATCCCAGGAGTTTCCTCCAAGGTAGGCCTCAAAGTGTGACCTCTTTCAGTCGCGTGGTGTCCTCACTAGCTCTTTTTGAGGCTGAAGGCCGTACTCTAAAAAGGAAAAGAAAATATTCAAACGTATACTTGGAAGTGGTCATCAAATGTTTGCTTCCTTATTTGACCACTCTTGTTTCTAATAACCATCACTCATCATAAGAACACAAAATAACTCTTACTCAGTAAAGGTTGTCTACTCGTCATAAACAAACACTACACTTTTTGTCATTGAAAGGTCTCAACATTTATACACAAGGATTTATCTACTGTATACATCTAAATTTTGCCTGTCATGTCTACTTTGACACGCTTGAAAGACATTGCTACATGCCAGCGTAACTTACCATTGCATATCTATTGCATAACTTCAAAACTGTTGTGTTTTGAATTTGTCAAGTTTAAGAACAGGAAGAACATATAAAAATGATAGGGGAATGAATAAATATTTTGAGGATCATTATTGTATCTATTGGTTTTCTCTAAATCATAGAACCGCCCAGTTTTGAAATCGTGCAATGGCCACAGTGCATATAACTGGTCTGTATTAACCTATTTATTTGTCCCTTTATTCGTTTAGATCCATTTATATGTGCGCTGCTGGCGTCTTCGGAAGCGCACTGGCTTCGCATAATAGGGCAAAGGTGACGGCTTCGGACGCAGCTACTGAGCGCCTCTTGGCGTCGGCTCCTGACATATTTATTCATATACAATTGTTCCCACAGGTACGCATGTCCATCACCATCCCTAAGCTTGACGTCCGCACCGACGACTACACGATGCAAGGAACTCATGACGAAAGTGCGATCGACGGGAGTGGCTCCGCATAGTGAGTACTTACAAGTTGCCTTCGTTCCTCAAGGTTTCACCCAAAGTACAGGGCCCCTCCCCCTGACATAACCTAGCCTATCCTACCTAGTCTAACCTAACCTAACCTAACCTAACCTAACCTAACCTAACCTAACCTAACCTAACCTAACCTAACCTAACCTAACCTAACCTAACCTAACCTAACCTAACCTAACCTAATTGAACTGAATATAACTTAACCCAACCTAACGTAACCTGACCTAACCTAACATAATCTAACCTTACCTAACCTATCCCAACCGAACCTAAGCTGACCAACCTAACCTAACCTTACCTAATATAACGTAACCTAACCTTACCTAACCTAACCTAACATAACCAAAACTAAGTGGGTGATTTTGATGATAACATAATTGACACGGAAGTTATAACTTATTAGTTTTTTATTCTGGACATTGAAATAACAATGCTATCATTAGTTTGCTATGAACTTTTATTGAAAAATAAACAGGTAAAGGAAGATACTGATTGCCGTTTGAAAATCAATGACCACTGACATATTAATTTCATTCAATTCAAAATTCAATAGCGCCTTTATTATTCGTTTCCGACGAAAAGTAGGAGAAAGTAGATTACCGTAAAGTAAAAGAAACAAACAAGTTGAAACGAACTACTTTTCAAAATTCTATAAATACTCCCATGCCACGCTCTTGCCTACAATCTACCCTTACTACTCACACCCACCCTGCCATAATTTGACACTTATTACATTATCTTTGCCACCCTCTCTTCTGCCAACACCTCTTGCCTGTCACCCTCGCCCTGCCCTCTACATCTATCGCCTTCTGTCACACAACACTATCTCTGCCACCCTGCCAACGTCTCTCGCCTGTCACCCTCTGCCCTGCCATCACTTCACCGTCTCCTTTGCCAACAGCATGATCTTCCGCGGAGTGACAGCATCACTCAAGTTCGACACGGACAGCGTCACTTTCATCCCACTCTCGATGTGTGTCACGAGAGGCAGCACCGAGGTCGTTCTCAACAACGAGAGCATCGAGGTAGGACGTTCTGGGTTCTTGGGTGGCTTCTGGTCCTGCGTCTCTTGTATTGCTTCCGTTTGTTACGACGGAACAAAAATATTCATATGGCGTTTACCTCCGACACCATAATCTTTTACCCATAAAGCATCTATCCCCATTGCATTGAGGAAGAGAGTAAGAGAGAGAGAGAGAGAGAGAGAGAGAGAGAGAGAGAGAGAGAGAGAGAGAGAGAGAGAGAGAGAGAGAGAGAGAGAGAGAGAGAGAGAGAGAGAGAGAGAGAGAGAGAGAGAGAGAGATCGAGAGATCGCCATTGCTTTATGATAGCTGAGACTGTCGGTGTTGCCGCCCACTCATTCGATTTCTGACATTCTACAAAGTAACACGTTAATGATGTCTTCTTATTTTCGTTAATGCTTAGCTTATATTCTGTCTGCATGCTTGCTGAGCTCCGACAATTTATGAAAATTACATACATGAGCTATAACGCTAATGCCAAGGATTCAAAACACTCGAAACGTTAGATTTGGTTTTTGCTTCGAAAAACAGTCAAACGGTATATCCTTAACATGCATGTCCACAACTTTAAAAGGAATTTGTAACATTGATAACATGAGATAGCAAAGATTGAAATATCACTGTGGCAAAAAGACAATACATAAGAACATAATATGATGAGAATAGGGGAGACTGCAAAAGACCATAGAACCAACACTGGGCAGTTGCATGCCCAATACCACCAAACATCCCTATCCATAAAGCTATCTCGTCTTTTCTCAAAACAGCCAATTGTTTCAGCGCTCACTGCATGGTTACTAAGTCTATTCCAATCGTTAACTATTTTGTTGGTAAACCATTTGTTGCCTATTTCCTTCTTGATATATATCTGAACAGCTGTGAGATATCACTGGTGAAGTTCAGGTGTTCACAGGAACACACATCACCTCGAGTCTTTCGTTTTCCGCCACAGGGCAACTTCGAGGGTCTGGATGACGTCAACAGCCACCTGAGCGTAGTGATGGAGTCCATCGTCTCAGCGATCGTGGACTACGTCAACGCAAACACCAACTCTATCGAAGACGCCGTCAACAATGCTGTCTGCAAACAGTAAACAGTGACGTCCAAACTATTAAAAGAAATAAATGTACATAAAGATTATTCACGTTCTTTTCTTTTACTACGGTAAAGAATCCCCAGAGGTGGAAATGGAGACCAGTACATACATACAGACATACATATATATATATATATATATATATATATATATATATATATATATATATTATATATATATGTATGTATATATATGTACATATATATATATATATATATATATACATATAATATATATATACTGTATATATATATATATATATATATATATGTATATATATATATATATAGAGAGAGAGAGAGAGAGAAATATATTGTTAATCAAGGTGAGGTAGCATCCACCAAAGTGTGGGTGTCGAACAGTCCTGCAGCAAAGGTGAATTATTCATTGCAGTCCGCTCTTTTTTTTTTTTTTTCTGCAGAATGTGATGCTATTTCACCTAGTGTTTGAGGATTCGACTCATGCCCCTCTGGAACCTTTGGGGACTTTGAAATATTCAAGATGGCTGCCAGGATGGCTGCTGCTAAACTGGAAAAAACTATAGAATAGCATAACTTAATTGTTAACACACTTAGAGACATAATTTTTGCATCTAAGTATATATTTTGGCACTAAAGCAACATGATGGAATGTACGTTTGTGGCGTACAATGCATGCGCATCCAATATGGCTGCCTAAATAGCCGCCTTAAATGAGAAAAAAGTAAAATGACCATGGTGTCTTTACTGATTAAGACACATGCCACTCGAGATTTTGAGTACAGTATACATGTACGAATAAGTTTTGTCTCTGCACAGAGTATATGGAGAATTAAGCACTTGAGCGATATTAGTCATCATTAAGTGCGTTGTTATCCACATCACTCTCTCTATCTTCTTCAGTAGTGTTGACTGTTCTAGTCCATTTGTTACACGACTCCATGACATCCACAGAATGAGGTACAAGATAATTGAGCTGTTGCACACGTGCACCTAGCATTGGCACAAGGTTGGTTAGTCGCACAGCCACACCTGGTCAGTTTGAGAACAACCGGAGGGGCAAGTGCAACCCCCTCCGTTATTGTTACTGGTAGCAGGGATTTCTTGGCTTTATTCTTTTCTCAGCCAAAGTCTGTTGCTATCAGGCCAGGAGGGTCCTCTTCTAAGGCCGCGTTCCAGATGCACACCTGGTAATGTGCCCGTCTCACATTTTATTCAAATGCTTCAGATGTTGGAAGGAGGGATTTTAGCTTGTGTGCACCAGTCCTTTTCTCTTTTGAGGTCTTTCTGCAAACAGAGATTCAATGTACGCACACACATAACATCTTGCAACAAACTGTGTTGCCTCCTGAAGAACTTCATTTAATGCCATATCAGGGTTACTAATCTTCAGTAGTTGGCAGTTTGATGAAAACACTTTGACTGCCTTTGATTTTTCGATTCCCCATATGAAGGCAACAGTATCTCACCTGTAAGGGCGTGAGCAGCTAGGAGCTGACATGCGATATCTGCATGTTGCTTTGCAGTAGCTCCAATATCAGTTAGAGTCCTCGACTTGCTGCTACTTTCCATCAGAAATGTGCAATTCAATGAAGATTTCTGGTAGTAGTGAACTAGCAGGATGAACACATCAGTGTCATCGCTGATGACCCTGATGCATATATTGAAGATGGATTCGAGAAAAAGAAAATCACTGGCGCTGTCTTTGTAGATCTTACAGCCGCCTACGATACAGTCAATCATAGGGCACTCCTCTTGAAAGTCTCCAAAACACTACAGAATCACATCTTGGTTCACATCATCCAGTCTCTTCTAACAAACCGCCGTTTCTATGTGGAAATGGATGGCAAGAAAAGCAGGTACCGTTTCCAGAAGAACGGACTCCCACAAGGATCTGTGTTGGCTCCAACACTGTTCAACATTTATACCAATGACCAGCCACAGTATCAGAATACCCATAGGTACATCTATGCAGATGATCTGTGCATTGCCACTCAGTCTGATTCCTTCAACACCATCGAAGACCGACTATCAGAGGCCCTAACCACACTCTCCACGTACTACAAAAAGTGGCATCTCAATGCGAACGCAAACAAAACACAGGTGTGTGCATTCCACCTTAAAAATCACCAAGCCAAGAGAGAGCTACGAATCAGATGGAACAACACTGATCTGGCACACCACCCACACCCTGTCTATTTAGGTGTTACTGTCGACAGGACTCTCTCTTACAAAGAGCATATGAACAAGTTGATTGGAAAAATCTCAACCAGAAACAACCTCCTCAGCAAACTTTCCACCACCAGCTGGGGAACAGATCCAAATACCCTGCGACAAACAGCTTTGGCACTGTGTTACTCCACTGCAGAATATTGCGCACCAGTATGGGCCAGGTCATGCCATGCACACAAAATAGATCCAGAACTGAACAGGTCGTGTCGAATAATTACAGGTACCCTAAAACCAACGCCATTACATACTATCTACAGACTGGCAGGGATTCCACCTCCCCACATTCGGCGAGAAATAATTACCAAGATAGAAAAATATAAACAACAAAATGATCCCAGGCATCCACTATACGGTCTCCTTCAGGTTGGACAGAGACTGAAGTCTCGCCAAAGCTTCATGACGGTGGAGGGACTGGATCCAACCCAAGCTGTGGCCCATAGACTAAAATGTTGGCAGGAATATGACAATCTGGGCCATAACGAGGCCATACCATGCCCAAACGAGACCTTGCCCCCAGGAGCAAACCTAACCAGGAAGGACTGGGTTACCTTAAACAGAGGAAGAGCCAAGGTGGGCAAAACGAAAGAAAACAAACACAAGTGGGGATACACCAATAGCCCCCAATGTCCCTGTGGCGAAGTACAAACGATGGTCCACGTCCTCCGGGAATGTCCATTGAGTCCCCATTGCTCCGACCAAGACCTTAGGGAAGCAAATGAAACTGCCCTTATATGGACACGGTTCTGGTGCGACAAGATATGATGATGACCCTGATGCACGTTGAGCTTTGAGTGGCAGCCTCCACAATTTGTCTAGGGATGATGACGTCTGCCTCCTTGTGGGTCGACTCCAGGTCTTTTCTCTCTATGACAATCCCCCTGAAGATTTCATCTGGTACTGACGATGGTCCAGTACGAGGAATCTATGTTTTGCTGTTTCCTTGCTGGTCTCCCCTTTCTCCCGCACCTGCTCACAGATTGTACTGATGATCTGCTGCTTGTTTTCTGTTACCGTCCGATCAACGGTTTGGGCTGGCAGTGGAGTAGAGGGTATAAACTTGTGACATCTGCTAGCTTGCTGAACTGTACGTGATGTTCTTGTCGCGCTCTTTGTGCTGTACTCGAAGTACCTGTCGAATTGACAATACTGTACTCAAGTTTTCGGAATATGTACTCCACTACATTGTCTACAAAGTCTTGGACGGTGCCTTGTTTTGGCCACTGAATTATCCAGAGAAGTGCACCGCCGTCAATGACAATTGTGTCGAGAGATGACAGTTTGTGACTGCTAAATCTGCAGCTTTTGTTTCAACGTTAATCTTTATTTTGTTATCCTCATGTCTCCTTTGTCCTCAAACATCGATATTGATCACTGGGATAAGAGTTCTTTGAGGTCTATTTCCCTTGACCTCATCAATCCCATGACTCTAGAATAGATGAGGTCAGTATCATAGCAATCCTTTGTTCACAGTTTGATACATTTCTTGTTGATGGACATGGTGATGACCTTTCTTGACAGAGGCTCATAGAAACTATCTGGCCAGCCTGCCTCAAATTGTTGCATCTGTTTGTTTCCCAAAGACACTGACTTATCGACATTGATAGAATCCTGCGCAATTCTTCCAGTAATAATGTTTACAATGCCCTTTGGACGGTCTTCACTGTTCAACGGATCTATGCGCATTTCAAGCTTGTGCCGTATATTGTCTCTGTCTCTACCGTCCCATGAGATTCGGCCAGACATTTCCTCTTTGTGATCCGTTGCTTGCTTCTTTCCTCGTTCATGTCTCATTTCTTCAGTGTCACTTTCTATCCGCCTGGTAATATGAAGACTCAGTGCCCATCGTTTTACGGTTGACGACTTGAGAGTTACGCCTTTGCCATAGTGCATAAAGGTGCATTAACAGATGCTTTAGTGCCAAATAGTAGCCATATAGTAATAATAGTAGTCATATTAAATGGGAGACAAAACCTCTAATTACATAAAAGGTGCAGAATGAAGTACAATAAAATTAATGATATGGAATTTTCAATGTTCATCACTCTCGCGGGGGCAATTTTGGCAGTCATCTTGAATTTGCATGCATTGTACGCCAAAAAGATGCATTCTATCACGTTTCTTGGGTGCCAAAATCTATACTTAGATGCAAAAAGTATGTCTCTAAGTTGATTAATAACGAGGTTATGACTATTTTATAGTTTTTCAGATTAGCGGCAGTCATCTTGGCAGCAATCTTGAATATTTCGATTTCCCCAAAGATATTAGAGTGGTATGAGCCAGATTCTGAATAAGAAAGTTCCCTAGTACCAGAAAGAGTCCAAAACTTTTGGGCGGACTCTCATGCACGGTCAGGGCCTAAATCACTGTTTGGCTGCAGGACTAATTGGGTCAATGTCTAAATTATTGTCAGATAAGAGAATGTGACACACATGTATTATAGTTTTGGCTTTGGGCAATAGGTTACTTAATGAGGAATATTCGAGGCAACAGTGGTGGAGACTGTTGGCGTTGGGACGGTCACATAGCTTGCAGGTGGAGTAGTGTGGTACGTCCCCCGCGAAACCGTGCAGTTACGATATTGTATCTTCGAACGAAGGGTCCGTAAGGGCGATACCTCGGGAGAAAGAGACGGAAGTGGTTGTAGTGTTGTAGTGATAGGTGTATGATCTTCTTATAGCAGAGGGGGGTGGAGGTGGCATTGTCCGGCATTGGCAATTTACAGGCTCAGTCTTTTCATTGTCAACGATTTCAAGGTGGGAGGGAATCCACATAAAGCTTGTGGTGAGAATGTGTTCTTGAGCTGTGACTAGCTGATGTAAAATGTGATGGATGAGCTCAGAGACTGTCAGTTTAGTCTTTGATCTAAGGCAGTACCGCACAGTGGGTCCAAATACTATCAGACGGTATAAGGACATGTGAGGAGGTTGGTACCATACAAAGATGTTATCTCACTGGGTTTCCACTGGCTCCACCAGCGCCGAACGCTGAAAATTCGTTTGAGTTGAAACGACTTCGGTTTCAATGTTTTGTTTTTCAAATTTCTCAATACTAGTTTATCTTTCCGTCATATATAGCAAATTTGAGTGACGAATTAAACTGTTTTAAACCTACACAAATGTTAGACATTCTGTTGAAATGTTCATAGAGAAGTCTAGATTCGTGTAACCTCAAATGGAAGTTGGAGGTACGGTCCTGCACGAAAGATTAGTTAGGTTCACACGGTATTAGCGGTAACCGATTAAGCTGGAGTGGTAACTGGAAACTCGTCGGTTGAGCGGGTTAGGGCGTCGTTACTTGTGGCGAATGTCGAGGGGATGGCGATTCGAATCCTGCCACCGGCAAAGCTGAACCAAGAGCATGGTTCATTAAATTCCACGCTACAAGATGCTCTGTGAGGGGCATCATCGTAGCCTTCCGGTAGGAGGGAGTTTGTAACGTTAAACCCATGATCATCATCATCATCAGTAATTGGTTAAACGATCGTAAACAGAGAGTTGTTCTGAACGGCAAAACTTGTAGATAGAAAAATGTTACGAGTGGAGTTCCTCAGGGTTCCGTTATTGGGCCACTTCTATTCATAGCATACGTATATACAGTAGATAAAAAAGACCAAAACTGCGGAATGGTAGATAATCACTTAAAACCAATTAGTTATTCACAAATATTTAGATAAACGACAATAATGGTCTGAATGCTAATGAATTTGAACACAAGTGAATGTAAGCAGTGTACTTCCGCATCATAGAAAGGAAATAAGATCCTAGGATTGATTACACAATCTTTTGATTTTAAAATTCTATCTCTCATTAACAAGCTATAGAAATAATTAGTTCGCCCACATTTGGAATATTTTGTATCCGTATGGTCACCAAATCTCATTAAAGACATTGACAGATTGGAAAAAGTACAAATATAAGATACAAATAATAAGAAAATCGACTAGAACATATGAATATTTTGTCCCTAAAAACCGTGGACTCATGGGTGATTTGATACAGGCCTTTAATATTCTAAAGGGAACTGACATAAATAATGACGAAATTTTCACAGTGAATGTGGATCAGACAAGAAATAATGGTCTCAAACTGTCAGGAAGTAGATTTAATTTGGAAGTGATAGAAACAACTTCGCTTATCTACTTTTATTCATCCCTATGACAACAACCTCTTAGTAGCAAAAGGGTTGTGGTCTACCTCGATTATGATACTCTGTTCATAGGGCTATCGTATATTATGATTTGTTATACAGTTTAGGAAACAACTTCCATAATGCTGATAACATGAATCAGTTTTTAAACAAAAATTGAGTTACAGATTACTGAAAGAGAGCAAGTAAGATGTACTTTTGGTTACAAGTGTGAATAATAAGTATTTCTTTCTCGTTGAAATCAAAGGTCTATTTTTTTTGTAACCAGATACCACAGTTGTAAAAAAAAAAAAACGAAAAAAAAAAAAACGAAGAAGAGAGTGTTTCACCCAGTCGTCCAATGTGAGCAAACGTCATAAGGAAAAGGCCATTGCGTTCTGTGTTTGGTCAGCAACATGAAATCCAAGTGGGGTAAGGTTCAAGGAGCACGAAGGAGAACACACGTGGACACAGATACCCTATGTTGCATAAATGCACATAGAGCAATTGTTCGATTCATGAGACCCAAGCAACGGGTACGTTCCCACGCTTCGTCATCCAAAAGGAGACATAAAAGGGACACTCCGGACCGAGTGTGGCACCCTCGTCGATTCATTGGGCTCCGACATCCTATCCTGAGCAAACATGTTCCGCTTCGTGGTCACCTTCCTCGCGGTTTCTGCTGCATGGGCCAGTCCCAGTGAGTAAAGCTGAAATAGGAAGTACTCCTTCCCTTTAAGATAGATCTACAAATAAGACCGTATCTAATGACAGGTATCTACTCTTTCACTAAGAAGGAGTCCTGGCGGCATCCAGAGCAAATGTATAAGGCGCCAGCCGCAATGAAAAGGTTATCAATGCTCTAAATTATTAAGTGTTAAAAGATGAATGACCAACACTGCTTGTCCTTCTGCAGGTCGCGTTCTGGAGGGTGAGCTGACCCTCGAACTCCAAACGGCCTTCGAGAAGTATGACCCAATGACCATTGACAAGGTGCCAGATGTCCATGTTACCACTGACCACTCAGAGTAAGTGAACGTTTTATCTATTGTAATGACACTTGCCAAATATGATATCTAGACATTTTGTCAATGATGCAGTCCCATTGGCTTTTTTTTTTTGCTAGACAACGGATTTATAGAAATTATTTAATCCGTGACAAAACAAATATTTTCGAAGATGTTTCAGGAGGATGTCTTAGTGGAAACACCTGAGGCACACAGCCCCTCCCTGAACTATTTATTACTCGTCCCTGTTGCATGTGTCAACACCTGACCGTAGACCCTTTGCGGGGTGCTTCAACCTTGACCCCAACACTAAAATTAACATTCCCAGCAGTTTCGATCTAAAATTCACTTTCAAAAGCCTCATACCTGAGCATTTGATTTTCTTTCAATTTTCGCTCGGAATTTCAAAGAAAGAGGAGGAGAATGAGCGAAGGGGAGGAGAAGGAGAAGGGGGCGGGTTTTAGGAGTCTCACTGAATGGTCCTCGTCTATTCTCTTCTTTTTCCCTCGAATGACAGCTTGACTTTCGGCGCCAAACGTGTCATCGTGTCGGACTTCAGCAAAATCGAAGTGACTAACTTCATCCCCGCCATCCCAGGAGTTTCCTCCAAGGTAGGCCTCAAAGTCTGACATCTTTCAGTCGCGTGGTGTCCTCACTAGCTCTTTTTGAGGCTCAAGGCCGTACTCTAAATAGGAAAAGAAAATATCCAAACATATGTTTCGAAGTGGAGATCGAATGTTTGCTTCCTTATTTGACCACTCCTGTTTCTAATAACCATCACTCATCGTAAGAACACCAAATAACTCTTGCTCAGTCATAAACAAACACTACGCTTTTTGTGATTGAAAGGTCTCAACATTTATACACAAGGATTAGTCTACTGTATACATCTAAATCTTGCCTCTCATGTCTACTTTGACACGCTTGAAAGACATTGCTACATGCCAGCGTAACTTACCATTGCATATCTATTGCATAACTTCAAAACTGTTGTGTTTTGAATTTGTCAAGTTTAAAAACAGGAAGGACATATCAAAATGATTGGGGAATGAATAAATATTTTGAGGATCATTATTGTATCTATTGGTTTTCTCTAAATCATAGAACCGCCCAGTTTCGAAATCGTGCAATGGCCACAGTGAAGATAACTGGTCTGTATTAACCTATTCATTTGTCCCTTTATTCGTTTAGATCCATTTATATGTGCGCTGCTGGCGTCTTCGGAAGCGCACTGGCTTCGCATAATAGGGCAAAGGTGACGGGTTCGGACGCAGCTACTGAGCGCCTCTTGGCGTCGGCTCCTGACATATTTATTCATATACAATTGTTCCCGCAGGTACGCATGTCCATCACCATCCCTAAGCTTGACGTCCGCACCGACGACTACACGATGCAAGGAACTCATGACGAAAGTGCGATCGACGGGAGTGGCTCCGCATAGTGAGTGATTACAAGTTGCCTTCGTTCCTCCAGGTTTCACCCAAAGTACAGGGCCCCTCCCCCTGACATAACCTAGCCTATCCTGACCTAGTCTAACCTAACCTAACCTAACCTAACCTAACCTAACCTAACCTAACCTAACCTAACCTAACCTAACCTAACCTAACCTCACCTAACCTAACCTAACCTAACGCAATCTGATCCAACCTAACCTAATTGAACTGAATATAACTTAACCCAACCTAACGTAACCTGACCTAACCTAACATAATCTAACCTTACCTAACCTATCCCAACCGAACCTAAGCTGACCAACTTAACCTAACCTTACCTAATCTAACGTAACCTAACCATCCTAACCTAACCTAACCTAACATAACCAAAACTAAGTGGGTGATTTTGATGATAACATAATTGACACGGAAGTTATAACTTATTAGTTTTTTATTCTGGACATTAAAATAACAATGCTATCATTAGTTTGCTATGAACTTTTATTGAAAAATAAACAGGTAAAGGAAGATACTGATTGCCGTTTGAAAATCAATGACCACTGACATATTAACTTCATTCAATTCAAAATTCAATAGCGCCTTTATTATTCGTTTCCGACGAAAAGTAGGAGAAAGTAGATTCCCGTAAAGTAAAAGAAAGAAACAAGTTGAAACGAACTAATTTTCAAAATTCTATAAATACTCCCATGCCACACTCTTGCCTACAATCTACCCTTACTACTCACACCCACCCTGCCATCATTTGACACCTATTACATTATCTTTGCCACCCTCTCTTCTGCAACACCTCTTGCCTGTCACCCTCGCCCTGCCCTCTACATCTATCGCCTTCTGTCACACAACACTATCTCTGCCACCCTGCCAACGTCTCTCGCCTGTCACCCTCTGCCCTGCCATCACTTCACCGTCTCCTTTGCCAACAGCATGATCTTCCGCGGAGTGACAGCATCACTCAAGTTCGACACGGACAGCGTCACTTTCATCCCACTCTCGATGTGTGTCACGAGAGGCAGCACCGAGGTCGTTCTCAACAACGAGAGCATCGAGGTAGGACGTTCTAGGTTCTTGGGTGGATTCCGGTCGGAACAAAAATATTCATATGGCGTTTACCTCCGACACCATAATCTTTTACCCATAAAGTCTCTATCCCCATTGCATTGAGGAAGAGAGTAAGAGAGAGAGAGAGAGAGAGAGAGAGAGAGAGAGAAGAGAGAGATCGCCATTGCTTTATGATAGCTGAGACTGTCGGTGTTGCCGCCCACTCATTCGATTTCTGACATTCTACAAAGTAACACGTTAATGATGTCTTCTTATTTTCGTTAATGCTTAGCTTATATTCTGTCTGCATGCTTGCTGAGCTCCGACAATTTATGAAAATTACATACATGAGCTATAACGCTAATGCCAAGGATTCAAAACACTCGTAACGTTAGATTTGGTTTTTGCTTCGAAAAACAGTCAAACGGTATATCCTTAACATGCATGTCCACAACTTTAAAAGGAATTTGTAACATTGATAACATGAGATAGCAAAGATTGAAATATCACTGTGGCAAAAAGACAATACATAAGAACATAATATGATGAGAATAGGGGAGACTGCAAAAGACCATAGAACCAACACTGGGCAGTTGCATGCCCAATACCACCAAACATCCCTATCCATAAAGCTATCTCGTCTTTTCTCAAAACAACCAATTGTTTCAGCGCTCACTGCATGGTTACTAAGTCTATTCCAATCGTTAACTATTTTGTTGGTAAACCATTTGTTGCCTATTTCCTTCTTGATATATATCTGAACAGCTGTGAGATATCACGGGTGAAGTTCAGGTGTTCACAGGAACATACATCACCTCGAGTCTTTCGTTTTCCGTCCTAGGGCAACTTCGAGGGTCTGGATGACGTCAACAGCCACCTGAGCGTAGTGATGGAGTCCATAGTCTCAGCGATCGTGGACTACGTCAACGCAAACACCAACTCTATCGAAGACGCCGTCAACAATGCTGTCTGCAAACAATAAACAGTGACGTCCAAACTATTAAGGAAATAAATGCACATAAAAAAATATTGACGTTCTTTTCTTTTACTAGGGTAAAGAATCCCCCAGAGTTGGAAATGCAGACATATATATATATATATATATATATATATATATATATATATATATATATATATATATATATATATATATATATATATATATACATATATATATGGAGAGATGAGAGAGAGAGAGAGAGAGAGAGAGAGAGAGAGAGAGAGAGAGAGAGAGAGAGAGAGAGAGAGAGAGAGATTTTGGTTTTATTAAATCTATTACGCCCGTGGGCGGCAAACAATAGTACATTAATGACAGCATTGTATTAGAAGACATATCATCTATTACATACATTCTTTAAAGGGAAACATAATGTAATAGTCATTCAAGATTCCCCGAAATGGGGATGGCGAGATAGTGGTACCTCTTGTTTATCGTGTTTATGAAGTGTTACATACAATCATCAATGCCTTGTCTCTGGGGAATATTGTCTGTCACCATGGGTCATTGGAGATAATAATGTTCAAGGGTGTTCACGTTAGGACGGTTATACAACGTGCATGGTGATCATTGTGTCACATCATCCGCCTGGGAGCCTTGTCACACAGGTCGATTCCCAAGTCTGAGCCGAGTACTGACAACATTGTGCCTCCGTACCATGGGCTTGCGTCGGCGATACTTGTGGCGGTTGGGTAGGAGGTATTCGTATGGGGATTACAAAGATTACAAAGGCAAAGCATGCCGACAGGAGACCTTTTGATCCATATCTAGGTCGGATGAAAAAAAAAATCATTAATAATAAATTAAAACTATAACAATGTAAATAACAATTAAAATACATAAATAAATGCATTGGTATAGTTGAATAACAAAACAAACAGGTAAATAGTAAATGATAATAAATTGACATATAACTAATAATAAATGAAAATCAGACAGACAAATTATAACAAAATAAAAACAAATAATATAACATAAATTATAATAATTACAGCATCTTACTTAGGTATTTATCTAAATGATTCTTAAAGCTTCGAACTGAACTACATTGCACTACCTGTGCAGGAAGTTTATTCCATTCATTAACTACACGGTTGGTAAAGTTGTTTCTACCTACTTCCAAATTGAATCTATTTCCGGACAGTTTGAGACCATTGTTTCTTGTCTGATTCTCATTCAATGTGAAAATTTTGTCACTTTTGATGTTGTCAATTCCCTTTAAAATCTTAAAGACCTGTATCAAGTCACCTCTGAGTCTACGCTTTTTTAGGGAAAACAGATTCATGTGCTTAAGTCGATTTTCGTATGATTTATTTTTGATATTTGGAATCAGTTTTGTGGCTCGCCGTTGTACTTTTTCCAGTCTGTCAATGTCTTTAATGAGATTCGGTGACCATACGGAAACAGCATATTCCAAATGTGGACGAACTAACGATTTATATAGCTTGTTAATGAGTGATGGACTTTTGAAATCAAAAGATCGCGCAATCAATCCCAGAATCTTATTTGCTTTCTCAGAGGCTGAAATACACTGCTTGGATGATTTGAGGTCGTTACTGATAATTACGCCGAGATCTTTTTCACTATCCACTTTTGTTAACGAATTTCCAAATAACTTGTAATCGTACTTGCTGTTATTTTTACCTATGTGCATTACCTTGCATTTACTTGTGTTAGATTTCATTAGCCACTTTTCAGACCATTGCTGTAATTGATCTAAATCTTCTTGAATATCTAATTGGTTTGAGTGATCATTTGCCACTCCGCACAGTTTTGTATCATCAGCAAATTTGGAAACAGTAGATTTTAGTCCATGGTCTATATCATTTATATATACTATGAATAGAAGTGGCCCAAGAACGGAACCCTGAGGAACTCCACTTGCAACACTTTTCCATCCAGAAGTTTTTCCATTTAAAACAACTCTCTGTTTTCGACCTTTCAACCAATTACTAGTCCAACCTAATAGGCTACCACTTATTCCATGCAAAGCTAATTTAGTAAGTAGTCTTTCGTGTGGGACGGTATCAAAAGCTTTTGCAAAGTCTAGATATATTAAATCTATATTGTTTCTTTTGTCATAATTCGAGACAACTATGTTGTAGAATTCGAGTAAGTTAGTCACGCAAGAACGTTTCCGTCTGAAACCATGTTGGCTATCATTTATCAAACGGTTACTTTCTAAATGATATTCGATAGCATCTCTGATGATAGTTTCCATTATTTTTCCCACGATCGAAGTCAAACTAATAGGCCTATAGTTATTTGGTTTCTTTTTGTCACCTTTTTTGAATATGGGAGTAACGTTAGCTAGCTTCCATTCTCTTGGGACATCTCCGGATATGATGGATTTCTTGAAAATAATTTCTAATGGAACAACAATCTCATTTTTCATTTCCTTTAAGATTCTTGGATGCCAACCGTCAGGCCCTGGTGTTTGATTAACTTTGAGTTTGTCTATACACCTTTTAATTGTTTCTTTTGTTATATTTACCGTAGTGAGTAAGTTTACCCTAGACTTTTCACAGGTTTCAGTTTGGAATTCACTTTGAGGTGTTTCGTTTACGAATACCGAGCTAAAATAATTGTTTAAGAGATTACACATTCCTTCATTTGAATATTCAAGTTGACCATCAGCAGATAATAGTGGACCAATGTGATTCCTAACAACCTTTTTATCTCTAATGTAACTATAGAATTCTTTGGGATTCTCTTTGGATTTCTCAGCGATGTTCATTTCGTATTGTCGTTTTCTTTTTCTTATTGTCTTTTTTAAATCTCTCTGTATTGATACATAACTTTCATAGTCGTTAGATGCACCCGAGCACTTATATTTCTTATAAGCCTGTCTCTTTTTAGCAATACTTTTTTCAGTTTCTTTGTCGAGCCACTTTGGGCGAGCCTGATTTGGGGGACGTCTGTCCTTAAAAGGAATGTAAGTTTGAATCATCTTAGTGAGCATATTTTGAAATATTTCCCACATCTGATCTACAGGCCTTTCGTTTAATTTTTCCTCCCAATCTGTAAGCTGAAGCTCCTGACGTAGTTCAATGAACTGAGCTTTACTGAAATCGGGTATTTTAGAAGCACAAGTATCTATTCTAAAATTGTTTAGGAGTTTGAATCTGACTAAGTTGTGATCGCTATTTGCAACAGATTCACCGACTTCTACATCAGTTGCCATGCTTTCGCGGCTAGTGATCAATAAATCGAGTAAGTTTCCATATCTTGTGGGCTCTTTTACATGCTGAATTAAGTAATTGTCACCAAGAAAATCAATCAAGCGACTACTTATATGGCCATGTTCAAGGGTCATCCAATCAATGTCAGTAAAATTGAAATCACCCATTATCAATAAATCCCTGTTGCAGAAACTAGACAGTTCTTGAAATAACAGTTTGTCGTCTGCTAATGATAATGTCTTTGGCCTATATATTACACCTATATTCATTTTTTGTCCATTTGTTTGGGTTAACTCAACCCACAAACTGTCATATGCATCCTGTTTCACTTTCTCTAAAACACAAGCATGAACATTGTTTTTAACGTATAATAGAACACCCCCACCTTTCTTGTGGTTTCTATCCTGATGAAAGTGTTTAAATCCCGCAATATTAAATTCAGCTTCGAACTCTGTACCATTTAACCATGTCTCAGTTATTCCTATCATATCGAGATTTTCGCTTTTGACATACGCCTGTATTTCTTGAAATTTGTTCCTAATACTACGAGCATTAAAGTACATAGTTTTAAGAAACTCCTGATTATTTCTTTTTGACACATTTTGAGTTTCAATATCATGTCTTATATTATCATTTTGTTTTTTATTTATGCCTTGCTCTATATTATTATTATTTGGTCCTTCATTGACATTCAATGCCTCATTAACATTTCTCCTATCAAAATTAACATTTCCCCCATCACGGACATCTGGTCGATTACGGTCATCCGATCTATTTTGTACATTTTGTCCCCCTACGTCACCGTGATTCACGCCGGCCTCCCGTCGTTCAGTGACATTATGTCCGGCATCCCTTTCTAAAATTATATTTTGTCCTCCAGTGACATTATATCCTACCGTGATATTTTTTCCTCCACTATAATTACATCCCATCGTGATCTTTTGTCTTCCACTGTCATTACATCCTATCTTGATATTTTGGCCTTCATTGACATTCTGTCCGGTATCTCTTCGGAAAATTATATTTTGTTCTTCACTGACATTATATCCTACCGTGATATTTTCTCCTCCATTATCATTACATCCTATCGTGATATTTTGTTCTCCACTATCATTATTTCCCATCGTGATCTTTTGTCCTCCACTGTCATTACATCCCATTGTGACATTTTGTCCTAAGACATTACATCCTAATGTGTCATTTCGTCCTCTAGCGATATTACATCCTATCATGATATTTTGGCCTTCATTGACATTCTGTCCGGTATCCCTTCCTAAAATTACATTTTGGCCTTCAATGACATTATATCTTACCGTGATATTTTCTCCTCCATTATCATTACATCCTATCGTGATATTTTGTTCTCCTTTATCATTACTTCCCATCGTGATCTTTTGTCCTCCACTGTCATTATATCCCATTGCGACATTTTGTCCTATGACATTATATCCTAATGTGACATTTCGTCCTCTAGCGACATTATATCCTAAAATTATATTTTGTCCTATACTGGTACATTGTTCTACATTAATGCTATACTCTACACTGTTTTCCCAAGTACATTCTATTTCCCCTTCCCTTTGGCCTTCTACCCTAAAAAAGGAGCTGGTTCATTACAAACTCCCACAATGAGGTTTGTAAGAACATCTTTGCCTCTGCGGGTAAGGTGGATCCCATCAGAAGCGTAAAGGTCATGGCGCCTAGAAAAGAGATACCAAGGATCAAGAAAGTGGTATCCCAATTGTGTGCACAACTGCGATATCCTATCATTGATCCCTATGGCTCTACTGTTCCAACACGAACCTGCGTAGATCCTCGGGAGGATCCCACAGACTACGTGACGGCTCCCACGTTCCTTCATCTCCTGAAGGAGGACCTTGTAATTCCGAACAAGCTCCTCTGATCTCACCCTACCTACATCGTTACTACCCGTATGTATAATCGTAACCGTGTTCTTCCGTCCTTGCTCCCTGATGGACCGGGTACAATCAACGATCCCACGGCCCGGTTGACATACAAGCTTGCAACGTCGCTTAGTCTTTCGCTGCAGGATGTCGTCATAGCCTCGAACCATGGAGTCCCCCACCACCAAGAACTCCTGGTTTTCAGCCACTTCATCCTCCAGTAGAGCAAAACGATTGACTAGAGCCAGCGGTTGCTCCACAGGGCACACGTCTACCGAACGCGGGCTCGACAAACGGGACCCCACGGAGCGCCACTCGCTCATGGCAGTGACAGTAGGTGAAGAAGTGGAACACTCTTTGGGTTGTGGGGAGGGTTCACTCTTCTCACGGAGCGCACTCCTGAGAAGCCGAATTTCCTCCTCACACATCCTGAGACGGACCTCTAGGTTCACGCAACCTTCACAAGCCATTTCGCTCCCCCTTTAGCAATAAAAACGGCAAAGAGAAAATACAAATCAGCAACAACAAAAAATCAAAGCGGTCTCTAATAAACTAAATACGCGAAGCTTACTCTGCTTACCTTACCTTTTCGGATATTGGTAGTCCGTTCCGCATCTTTTCGGTGTGTCGACATGGCATGAGTGGTTGTGTGTATCTTGTTTTTTTAAGGCATGATAGAGAGAGCACTGCAGGTTTGTTGTCCAAGACTTGGGTATAGGCTGCCTTGGTAAGACGGTCCACCGTGTAATAAATTCATTGCGTCTGAGGCCGACAAAACAATAGTACATTAGTTATAGTATTATGTGAAGAGACACAGAAGGAGGTACGGTAGGATTTAACAATCAAAATCCCCCAAAATGGGGGTGGCGAGTTAGGAGTATATATACAGTAAGTTATCGTCACTAAGTAAATATCTACAGTACAGTTATCACGTCTTGTCTGTGTGGAATACTATTTGAAATACATGCATACACAGACACAAATATCATGTACACATTCTTTTGCGTGCGTGTGTGAGTGTGTGTGTGGATTGGCAATAAATGTCTACAGCTAAAAGGTAAAGAAATGCATCTCGTATATTTATCCTCAGAATATTTATGGTTATAGGAGTTTATTTGCAAAAACCAAGGAGGAGTTTGTGAATAATCAATTTCCGCCCGCACTAAGATTAAATGAAAATAACCAATATTTCAACATTTGGTAAAATCACACAATCATTTTACATTTGCATGATTTTTTTCACAATAGCTATCATGGTTTATGGCAACATTAATTTCAGAAATATAAATAATATTTATGAACACATACATATTATTTCTTATGTTACAAAAATAATACGCGACTTAAGGGAGGCTACATTAGTGGCGTGTTCCCTCACCATAAACCACCTAACTTTAACCCTTAACCCTAACCAAAATATTTTTTTTAGATATAGCTTTAAACACTCCCCCTCTCAGGTGTGCGCCTCCCCCCCCCTTCCGAAGGTTGGGAGACCCTAGTTTGAAAATGTATGCATACACAAACATAAATACCATATGTACACATTCTTTTGTGTGCGTGCGTGTGTGTGTGTGTGTGTGTGTGTGGATTGACAATAAACGTCTACAGCTAAAAGGTGAAGAAATGCATCTACAGTAGTTCATCTTCAGAATATATATGGTTATAGGGGTTTATCTGCAAAATCGTAGGATTTTGTGAATAATCTATTTCCTCCCACACTAGAATTAAGTGATTATAACCAATATTTCAACATTTGGTAATATTATACAATCATTTTACATTGACATGCTTTCTTCTTACAAAACCTATCATTGCCTGTGGCAACATTAATTTCACATATATAAATAATATTTATGGACACATACAATGGTTTGTTTAATTATATTAATTCTTAAGTCATAAAGATACTACGCGACTTAAGGGGATACTACAGTAGTGGCGTATTCCCACACCATAAACCTCCTAAATTTAACCCTTAACCCTAAACAAAATACATTTTTTTTAGATGAAATAGTTATCCAAGTGATAGAGATTCAGAATATATATGGTTATGGGGGTCTATCTCTAAAACCCTAGGAGGAGTTCGTGTACAAACAAACAGACAGACAGAGGCTACTACTTTATTATAATATATATATATATATATGTGTGTGTGTGTGTGTGTGTGTGTGTGTGTGTGTATGTGTGTAAATCTTGGTAGCAGGTTTTCTTTTAAACATGTTTTGTTAAAAACAACTGCGCATTCGGCGCTACAAAGCTTCTTAAGTAGACTTTCAAGTCTTCCGAAGGTAGATTTCTAGTTTTCACAGGACATACGGAATGATAAATTTCCAGTAGACATTAGGAACTATTGTTGAGTAAAAGTATATAGACGCTTCGCTAAACTGCAGTTAGCATTTTCAATGTAATAGAAACAGAGTACAAGACATAACATACGTAGAAAGAAAGCTCTGGGTGAGGTCAAAATATAAGACACGGGGGGAGGTCACATTACATGTGTGGGATGACGGGGGATTTTGTCACGTTGGGGCAAATGTCCGTTGAGGGCCAAGTATCCTCTCTATGACTCTGGCGGAACACCGGAGAGGGACTTGGGGGTCGGTGTGATTGGATGGTGTGTTGCTGTGGTTGAGAGGGCTACTAGCCCTAGGGAGGGGCTTCATGCTGGGGAGTATGGTAGGGGCTTCCACTTGTCTGTTGATAGTAGGTTGAAAGTCTCGTATGATAAGTGCTTCCAGGAAGAAAAGTCTAGACTTTTCTGATTCCTTGGCGAGAATGACGGTGTTGTCTTCTAAAAGTTTCCTAACGATTTGTGTGTTGTGTCTTTCTAGTAGGTGTAGTTTGAGGCCTCCACTTGACAAGTGGGAAGACATTCTTCTCGACAATATCGTTCTCGTTTGGCCAACGTAGCAGTCGAGAGGCGTGCAGTCCTCTAGGGGGCAGGAAAATTTGTATACTACATTGGTGCAAGTGGGACCTGCGGGGTGAGAAGTGTTATTTCAAATTAAAAGTATAGCTGTTTTTTGGCTGCAGTAATATATGGAGAGACGAACTTTATCATTCTCACTTTTGAGTTTTATGTTCCGATGAATAATTCTGTTCAGAACCTTCGCATCTTCCTTGTAAGCTGTGGATATTTGGGCACGGTAAAACAAGGTAAAAATCTCACCTTCGCCACCTTCGCCTGCTGCTGGGGTGGGAGGCCCGTGGTACCATTTGTTGATGACACTTTTTAGGACACGCTGGCAGTCTTGATTGGAATGTCCATTATTAACTAGAGCATACATATACATACATACATACATACATACATATATGTATATATATATATATATATACTGTATATATATATACATATATATACACAATATATATATATATATATATGAATATATATAATCATATATATATTCATATATATATACATATGTATATACAAATATAAAATATATATATACATATGTATATACAAATATAAAATATATATATGTATATATATATATATATATATATATATATATATATGGAAGCAATCACATCACCGTGATACAAAAATGAAAAAAAAAACACAGGAGAAAAGAAATTTGTAGACAGTAAGTACTTTCGTGTATTACATCTTCAGAGTTGTGTTTAAATGTATCAGGTAGCAACCGTAGGGGGGAAGGAGGGGATAGTACTATGTGGCGGGGTGACCTTATTTCCATCGACCTTACCAATACATATGGTTCAATCTGGTGGAAACACTTGTTCTTCGTTTTCATGAAAGCTTTCTTAGTATTGTCAAAATACTCAAGAAATTGGATATCAAAGTAGCTTTTAAATAGGACCACATTGTACACTCCCCGATGATCATGTGGCATGGAACGCGCGTGATGTCATCCACGACCAGACGCTTCTCTGACAGTGCGACCCTGCTTGACCCGACCTAACCTAATCCAGTGCAATTATGTAATTACGCACCACGGGTGACTACACACACGGTATATATATCGGCTCCCGCCGCATGTAAAATCAGTTCACTTGTACCTTACAATAAAGGAGACGAACTCACCAAAACTTCTTTCTCTTCACCACAGTGGCATCGCTACACTGGTGACCATTCGGAGCGACAATGGACCCATCTACCGCTGCCACCCCCGAAGTCAACTTCGTCTCCCTGGAACTGCCATCTTTTTCCACGGTCGACGTTCCCTCCTGGTTTCGCCGGACGGAGATCCAGTTCCGCCTGCGGAATATCAGGGCGTCCCAAACGAAGGCAGACTATGTTCTCGAGGTGATCCCCGAGGATATGTTCCCACTTATTTCCCAATGGCTTAATCAACACGAGGGCGTTATCCAGTATTACGTTCTGAGACAGTACCTGCCTCAGGAATTCACGCTGCCAGCAGCCTCCAGAGCCGCAAAAATCCTCCAACTCTCCCAACAGCCACTGGGGGACAAGTACAGCATACCTCGAGATGATGCCCATCACCCGCCTCCCACCCATAGCCAACGCAACCAGCAGGAACGTCGATATGCTTCGTCAATTGTGGTTTATGCGCCTCCCAGCTCCCGTCCGATCCACCCTTGGCAACGCCGAGGAAATGACCACCGACGAAGTTTCACGGAAGGCTGACTATCTCGCCGACACCCACGCCGCCGCAGCAATGAGTCAGGATGTCTGTGCTGCTGACGACGTCACGGACGATATCTCCGCCGCAGCAGCATCGCCAGCCAACATGCGCCAACAACACCAGCAAAGGCAGCGACGGCGGACCACCGCCCCTCTGCACCTGTGCTACTACCACACAAGATTCGGCGCTTTTGCCAAGAAATGCCAACCAGGATGTATCAGGACAAAAAACGCCTAAAAGGGCCACCGTCCATCACGGTGGCCTCTACAGGCGCAACGGGCCTCTATATCAACGACAAGGTCTGTAAACGTCGTTTCCTTGTCGACACAGGTGCTTGCAGGTCCATATTTCCTGCACCCGATGAAGAACGCCGGGTTTCCAAGGGCGCTGGCGTTAGGCTCGTCGCCGCTAACGGCACTACCATAGCCACCTACGGGTGGAAACGCCTGAACCTCACCTTTGGGAGTCGCCGCTATTTCTGGAACTTCATTCTGGCAGACGTCCTCGCTCATTACAGGTTACTGGTCGACGTCACCAACAACCGCCTGGTCTGCGCAACCGCATCCGCCTCGATGCCCCTGCAAATCGCGCCACAGGCAACCGAGGTCGCCACCATCGACGCTAGAATGCCCTACGCCCACCTGCTCACGGAATTCCCCGACGTCTTCAAGCCTGAACTGCGACAGACACCACAGACGCCAGCTAAACTTGGCGTGTACCATTACATCAAGATGTCTGGGCCCCCGGTATTTGCCGAGAAACTCGCCGTCGCCAAGAAAACCTTCGAAGAGATGGAGAGACTAGGCCTCTGCCAAAAGGCCTTCAGCCCTTGGTCCTCCCCTCTCCACCTCGTCAAGAAGAACGATGGTTCCTGGCGCCCCTGTGGAAACTACCGGCGGCTGAACATGATGAGGGAAACTGACCACTACCCACTCCCAAACATCGCCGACGTCACCACATACCTCAACGTGACCGGCGATGTTTATCTGAAAATGCTTAAGAATTGGCTAATGGATGAACTCACTGTAAATGAACATGAAGACTTCATTTTTCAACAGGACGGGGCTCCACCTCACTGGAAGCTCACTGTGCGGGCTTCTTACCTTAATGACAATCTACGAGGGAGATGGATCGGGCGTGCTGGTGATGAAGACAAAGTGCTGTTGAAATGGCCGCCACGTTCACCTGACCTAACACCTTGCGATTTTTTTCTCTGGGGTTATGTGAAGGGACTGGTCTATGTCCCTCCTCTTCCTGGAAACCTAGAGGAACTGAAGCAAAGAATCACTACCGCACTGGAGACTGTTACCCAAGACATGCTGCAGCGTGTTTGGGAGGAACTGGACTACCGACTTGACGTGTGCAGTGTCTCAGGCGGTACGGATATTGAACATTTCTGAAATCGTTCATGGAATCTACACACCTATGATTTTCTCATTCAGATTTGGAGGAATAAATCTTATGTTGTTCAGCATTAAGCCTGCTTACTAAGTATTTCAGCGGCTTTGACCCATCGTTTTTCGCTCATATTTCCGAAATAACCATTCACATCAGCATGGTATATTAGCACAGCCTAATTCACCCCCTGCCATAATTTTTGACGTTATAGTGCATTCACAAGTGTATTTAATTACGGTGTTTACTCTTGATATTAAGTGTGTCGTAGCCGACACCCGTAAAGTAAACCAAACAAGTGAATTTGGGATACACGAGGTAGTTTGTGATGACGTCACGACTTCACCTGTTTGATTTACTTCACAGGTGTCGGCTACGACACACTTAATATCAAGAGTAAACGCCGTAATTAAATACACTTGTGAATGCACTATAACGTCAAAAATTATGGCAGGGTGTGAATTTGGCTGTGCTAATATATCATACTGATGTGAATGGTTATTTCGGAAATATGAGCGAAAAATGATGGGTCAAAGCCGCTGAAATACTTAGTAGTTTAATTTGCCTTGCATATTTAGTTTCTGTGCTATTTACATCTCAAAGGATATAGATTTTTTAAACGCCCTGTGTGTGTATATATATATATATATATATATATATATATATATATATATATATATATATACATATGTGTGTGTGTGTGTATGTGTGTGTGTGTGTGTGTGTGTGTGTGTGTGTGTGTGTGTGCGTGCGTGCGTGCGTGCGTACGTGTGTGTGTGTGTGTGTGTGTGTGTGTGTGCGTGCGTGCGTGCGTGTGTGTGTGTGTGTGTGTGTGTGTGTGTGTGTGTGTGTGTGTGTGTGTGTGTGTGTGTGTGTGTGTGTGTGTGTGTGTGTGTGTGTGTGTGTGTGTGAGAGAGAGAGTATGAAGTACCAATGTCTGATCGGTTTGAAATACTTGGCTCTCTTGAGGACCTTGAAGAACTGTGGGACACTTCTAAATGTAAAACTGTGTTGTAACTTGTAAGATCGAAAAAATTGAAGAAAGTATTATCCGTAGCTGTACAGTGTGAACAAATGTCATAAGTAATGATTCACTGCGTCCTCTGGTCAGCAACATGAAATCTCAGTGGGGTAAGGTTCAAGGAGTACGGGGCACAGACACCCAATGTTGCATAAATGGACATACAACAATTGCTTGATTCATGTCACTCCTGCACCGGGTATGTTCCCACGCTTCGTCATCCAAAAGGAGACATAAAAGGGACATCGTGGACTGAGTGTGGCACCCTTGTCGATTCACTGGGCTCCGACATACTATCCTGAGCAATCATGTTCCGCTTCGTGGTCGCCTTCCTCGCGGTTTCTGCCGCATGGGCCAAACCCAGTGAGTAAAACTGAAATAGGAAATATTCCTTTCCTTTAAGATAAATCCACAAATAAGACAGTATCTGATGACAGGTATTTACTCTTTCACTGAGCAGGAGTCCTGGCGGCATCCAGAGCAAATGTATAAACCGCCAGCAGCAGTGAAAATGTTATTAATGCTCTAAATTATTAAGTGTTAAAAGATGAATAACCAACACTACTCGTCCTTCCGCAGGTCGCGTTCTGGAGGATGAGCTGACCCTCGAACTCCAAACGGCCTTCGAGAAGTATGACCCAATGACTATTGATAAGGTGTCGGGTATCCATATTACCACTGACCACTCAGAGTAAGTGAACGCTTTATCTATTGTAATGACATTTGCCATGTTTTTAGAAAATTACATGCGATAAAAAAAAAATAACAGAAAATCTAAATCTCTTGGGAACTTTGCAACTGTGTGTGTGTGTGTGTGTGTGTGTGTGTGTGTGTGTGTGTGTGTGTGTGTGTGTGTGTGTGTATATGTGTTTATGTATGGATATGTTATGTACATGATGATATGTTACAATTTGCATTAACTTTCTTTCCACACACACACACACACACACACACACACACACACACACACACACACACACACACACACACACACACACACACACACACACACACACACACACACACACACACACACACACACACACACACACACACACACACACACACACACACACACACTCACACACACACACACACACACACACACATATATATATATATATATATAATGTCCTCACTTTATTATAATTTAATCCGCATCCCTTTTCCAATGTTTTCATCATGTCTCCAACTTTAACCCTAACACTAAACTTGAAATTCCCAGCAGTCACGATTTAAACTTCAGTTACAAAAGCTTCGTGCTTGCATATTTGGTTTCCTTTCAATTTTCGTTCGGAATTTTGAAGGAGAAGGAGATGGAGGAAGGGGAGGAAAAAGAGGAAAAGGAGGAGGGGGACGGGTTTTAGGAGTCTCACTGAATGGTCCTCGTCTCTTTTCTTCTTCTTCCTTCGAATGACAGTTTGAACCTCGATGCCAACCGTGTCATCGTGTCGGACTTCAGCAAAATTGAAGTGACTAACTTCGTCCCCGCCATCCCAGGAGTTTCCAGCAAGGTAAGCCTCAAAGTCTGACTCCTGTCGGTCGTGTGGTGTCCTTAATAGTTCTTTTTGTAGGTGACGGGAGTACTTAAAAAAAAAAAAAAAAAAAAAAAAATTACCCTGAGCTGGTGATGAAATGTTTGTTTCCATATTTCACTCCTGATGGTGATTTGATTTAACGTCACAAACTCTTAACTATCAGGAGGCTAGGATGGTGCTTCTCACAGAAGACTTTGTAGTGTGGAATTTAATGAATAACGTCCCTCATGATTTATTTTGATGTTTCTATATAATTCTTTTCCATTTCTACACATTGGGTCTTGAAGTATTTGTGTTGTGTGTCCTTTTGTAGCATCGTTCATGGCTCAGTTGCTAACGTCTTGGCTTCGGATTATGTCGGCTCTGGTCAGGGTTTGAATCCCATGGCGGACCTTCTCAAATCCGCGCATATACATATATATATATATATATATATATATATATATATATATATATATATATATATATATATATATATTTGTGTGTGTGTGTGTGTGTGTGTGTGTGTGTGTGTGTGTGTGTGTGTGTGTGTGTGTGTGTGTCTACGTGAGAGAAATGTAGTGTTATCTTTGTAAATCACACAGATAAGCCACAGTCGGAGTGAAAGAAAAACTTGGGAGAATGTTAACGTTTATATTTCGGCTGCTAACTGCGAAGAGGTTTGAGAAATGTCACCTTGTATACCCCACACTTGAAGAGGGCTGCACTTAGTAGTCGAAATATAGAAATTAGCGTTTTACCCAGTTTTTCTTTCACTCCATCTGCGGGTTCTCTGTGTAATAGTGTATATTAAATCTTTTGTATTATTCTGATATGATTTAATCCATTTGATAACTTAGCCTTTAGGACATACCATCCAAGTCTTTGAATGATATTTTAAAATATTTTTTTTAAATGTTTTTTACTCTTTTTATTTTTTTACATTTATTCGTTTATCTACATTCATGTCAGGGATATTCAAATTTTCTTTGTTTACTGTTCATTCTGATATATTTGAAAGAGATTTTGACAGGCCAGCACAACTTGCCATTGCATATCTATTACAATGAGTGCAACTGCTAAACTACTGTGTAGTGAATGTATTTGTTCATTTACTAACTTAGATATATTTATATATGTAATGCTAGCGTAATCGTAAGCGTGCTGGCTTCGTATTCGCTTAGTTGTGGGTTCGAATCCCGCTCTCCTCTCCGATTCTTAGCAGTGACTTGCCTCACCAGTCCAAGCGCATAATAAGGCAAAGGTGAGGTCTTCGGACGCAGCTACTCAGCACCTCCTGGTATGGGCTCCTTACATATTTATATACAATTCTTCCGGTAGGTTCACATGTCCATCAAGATCCCGATGATTGACATAAGGACCGAGGATTACACGATGCAAGGAACTCATAGCGAAGGAGTCGTCGATGGGAGTGGTTCCGCATAGTTAGTGCTTACAAGTTGTCTTCGTTCCTCCGTTTTCTTTTTCATCCAAAGTACAGTACCCCTCACCCAGACACATGTTGAAAGTGATGTGTGAACGTGTGAGCGGGGTATCTGGGGTTTAACCAACGTGTTCGACAACCAAATACCCCGTTCACACGTTCAGACATCACTGTTCACACGTGTCTGTCGAACCGCGTTCGACGAACCGTTAGACCGTGACCTGACCTGACCTGACCTGACCTAACCTGACCTAACGTAACCTGACCCAACGTAACCTACATCTAACCTAACCTAATGTAACCTGACCCAGGCTAACCTAACTACGTAAAGAACCAAAGTGGGTGGGTTTAATGACAAACAGAATTGACACGGAAGTTATAACAGTTTTTTACCATTGAAATTTAAATGTCACTACTATTATTTGTTTCCTATGATTTTTTATTGAGGACATTCTACCTACAAAATAAATATCATAAGGAAGATATTGATTACCGTTTGAAAATCAATGACCACTGACGTATCAATTTCATTCATTTCGAAATTCAGTAGCACCATTATTATTAGTTTCCAACGATTTGTTCACGAAAAAAACAAAAAAAAAAAAAAATCTTGGGAGAAGTAGATTCCCTTAATTTAAAGTAAGAAAACAAACAAATTAATTCTAACTACTTTCCGAAACTCAATAAATACTCCCATGCCACGTTCTCTTACCTCCAGCCTATCCTTATTACTCTCGCCCTGCCCTGCCATCATTCAACACCTACATCACTATCTTCGTCATCCTCTCTCCTGCCAACATCTCTCACCTGTCGCCCTCCCCCTGCCCTCACTTCACACTTACCGCCTTCTGTCACACTATATTATCTCTGTCACCCTGCCTACATCTGCCAACATCCTGCCAACCTCTTTCGCCTGTCACCCTCTTCCCTGCCAACACTTTACATTTATCACCTTCTGTCACACTACACTATCTCTGTCACCCTGCCTACATCTGCCAACACCCTGCCAACATCTTTCCCCTGTCACCCTCTCCCCTGGCGACACTTCACCGTCTCCTCTGCCAACAGCATGACCTTCCACGGAGTGACAGCATCACTCAAGTTCGACACGGACAGCGTCACTTTCGTCCCGCTCTCGATGTGTGTCTCGAGAGGCAGCACCGTGGTCATTCTCTACAACGAGAGCATCGAGGTAGGGCGTTCTTGGTTCTTGGGTGGCTTCTGATACTGCGCCTCTTGTATCAGTTTCATCTGTTCCGACGGAACAAAAATACTTACATATCGTTTACCTCCAACACCATAATCTTTACTCACAAAACCTCTATCCCCATTGAGGAAGAGAGAGAGAGAGAGAGAGAGAGAGAGAGAGAGAGAGAGAGAGAGAGAGAGAGAGAGAGAGAGAGAGAGAGAGAGAGAGAGAGAGAGAGAGAATTACCATTGATTTATGATCCTAGCTGAGACTGTTGGTGTTCCTGTGCACTCATTTGACTTCTGAAATCTTACAAAGTATCACATAGATTATATCCATCTATTTTCGATAATGCTTAGATTATGTTCTCTCTGCATGCTTTCCGAACTTTGACAATTTATAAAAGGCACAGAGATGAGCATGTCCCTAGCAAACATGTCCACAACCCGTCTGGGGTATTGGCTGAATGTTATTTTGGTAAAGTAACATGCAGTTGATACTTTAGGGTCTATGTGGGGCGCCCCTACGGACCAGAGCCACACATCATTTTGTCTGTGATAGAAGAGGACTCTGTTCACAGAGAAATGATGACACTTTTATTATGCTGCGGTTATGCTGCGGTTATGCTGTTCCCAAACCCTTTGTTACTGTCCTGTACCACTTCTATGAATATTCATTTCCCTGTTTTTTTTGTCTTGTTTTTTTTTTTTTTTGCCTACTCTGTGGTGGGGGATAGAATGCTGCCACCAAGTATTCTCACTTGAATCGTAAGAGGCGAGAAAGACGGGACGGGGATTAGGACCAGGCTTTCTTCTCCCTGTAGCCCCACAGGGGACATTCCTAAAAAAAGTAAAAGCATAAGAGGGTCTAGGAGTTTTCCAACCAGTACCCTAAGGTTTGGGTCTTTTAATGTGCGTGGATGTAGTACCGATGAGAGTAAAAAGGGAAGAGATAGGCAGTATGTTTGTGAGAAGAAAGATGGATGTGTTGGCTTTGAGTGAAATTAAGCTGAGAGGGAAGGGTGAGTGTGAGTTTGGGAGTGTGGTTGGGAGGCTCTCAGGAGTGAAGAGAGGACGATAGAGAGAAGGGATGGCTATACTAGTAAGTGAAGAGATAGGTAAACGTGTAGGGGAGTGGAAGGAGGTTTCTTCAAGGTTAATGTGGATAAAGGTGAAACTAGGAAAGGAGATGTGGGACTTTGTAGGTGCATATGGGCAGATGGAGAGATGGTAATGGAAGAGAAGGCAGTAAGAGGAAGATGGGCAGAGTATTTTAGGGAGTTGCTAAATGTGAAGGAGGATAGGGAAGGAAATGTAGTTGCAGTGGAAAGTGCTAAGAAAATGACCGCGATGAGTGAGGAAAATTGAGGAGAAATAAGGAAGGATGAAGTGAAGGCAGTTATTAAGATGATGAGAGCAGGTAAGGCACCTGGTCTGGATGGATGTCATGCAGAATATCTGAAAAAAGGAGGTACAGTGATGGTGGACTGGCTGGTGAGGTTATCTAATATTTGTTTAAGAGAGAGTAGAGTGCCGGAGGACTGGAGGAATGCCTGTATAGTTCCACTTTACAAGGGAAAAGGGGACAAGTGTGAGTGTAGTAGTTTCAGAGGGATTAGCTTGTTAAGTGTAGTTAGGAAGGCTTATGGGAGGGTCTTCATTGAGAGGATTAGGAAAGGAACAGAGGGAGTAATTAGTGAGAAACAGTGTGAGTTTAGGACAGGTAGAGGTTGCATAGATCAGATCTTTGTGGTAAGACAGATATGTGAGAAAACTATAGGAAAAAGTAAGGATGTTTTGGGTCTTTTATGGATTTGGAAAAGGCTTATGATAGGGTAGACAGGAAGGCACTGTGGAAGGTATTGCAAACATATGGGATAGAAGGAAAGCTTTTAGGAACTGTCAAAAGTTTTTACGAGAGTAGTAGAGGGTGTGTCAGAATTAGAAATGGAGAGAGCGAGTGGTCTGAGGTAAAGGTGGGAGTTCGTCATGGATGTGTTATGTCGTCCTGGCTGTTCAATTTATACATGGATGGGGTGGTACAAGAGGTAAATATAAGGGTGGTGGGTCAGGGATTGGAGATGGTTAAAGAAAATGGAGAAAAGTGGTAGATAAGCCAGTTGTTTGCGGACGACACTGCGCTTGTGGCAGGATCAGAGGAGGAATTGGAGAAGTTAGTGACAGAGTTTGGGAAAGTGTGTGAAGGAAGGAAGTTGAAGATAAAGATGGGTAAATATAAGGTGATGAGATGTGCAAAGGGTGAAAGGGGCAGCAGACTGAAAGTGAGTATTAAGGGAGAGAGACTAGAGGAAGTGGATAGTTTTAAATACTTGGGTGCGAACGTGGCAGGAAAGGGAGGAGTGGAGGTAGAGGCAGAATGTAGATTAAGAGAAGCGAGTAAATGCCTTGGTGGATTAAAAAGTGTAATGAGGAATGGACATTTGGGAATGGATGCTAAGAGGAAATTATAAGAAGGAGTGATTGTGCCAACAGCACTGTATGGGGCAGAAACATGGAACATAAAATAGGAAGAGAGAAGGAGTTTGAATGTTTTTGAGATGAAGTATCTGAAAATTATGATAGGGGTTACTAGGCTGGATAGAGTGAGAAATGAGGAGGTGAAGAGGAGAACGGGGATGGAAAGGGAGTTGGGAGATAGGGTGAATGAAAGTATTGGAATGGCTTGGATACATGGAGAGAATGAGTGAAGAAAGACTAGTAAAAGAGGTGTGGAAGGCAGATGTGGAAGGGGTGAATATGAGGGGGCGACCTAGGATGAGATGGATGGATGGGGTAAAAGGGGCTTTGGGGAAGAATGGAATGTCTGTTGAGGAAGGATGGGAGAGGAGAGAAGACAGGGGTGAATGGAGAATGGTTGTATATGGATGATGCTGTGATCCATGAGATGGAATGGGTTGGGGGTGGGGGGTGAGGTAGTATGTGTGAGAAAAATTTGACGCAGCCCGAAGGGATTTCTACCCGTCTTCTCCTTTTCTGCATGAGGGGACGGAGAGGGGGGGGGGTCGCCGATTTATTGAAGCGTCCTTGCTGTGGATGTGATGTGTCTTGCGACACTGCTTCTGACCCAGGGCAGTGGACAAGGTGCAGGGATGACCCGTCATTCAGGAGGTGCCAAGATAAGAGGGAGGGAAGAGGGTGGAGGGGAGTGGAGTGTGATAGGGATGAAATGGGTGGGAGTAGTTTTTGTGCCTTTGTTTTTTGGATACCTCCCTTGTAAGGGAGAAAAAGCCTTGGTATATGTATGTATGTATGTATGTATGTATGTATGGTAATATGAGATAACAAAGATGAAAATATCACTGTGGCAAAAAGATAATACGTAAGAACATAATATGGGTGAGACTGCAAAATACCATAGAGCCTACATTGGACAGTTTCTTGTCCATTGCCACCAACCATTCCTATCCATAAAGTTATCTCATCTTCTCTGAAAAAAAAAAAAAAAAAATCAGCGCTCACTGCATGATTACTAAGTCTATTCCAATCGTTAACTACTTTGTTGGTAAACCAGTTGTTGCCTATTTCCTTCTTGATATACATCTGAATAGCTGTGAGATATCACGGGTGAAGTTCAGGTGTTCGCAGGAACATACATCACCTCGAGTCTCTCGTTTTCCGCCGCAGGGTAACTTCGACGGGCTGGATGACCTCAACAGCCACATCAGCGTGGAAATGGTGTCCATCGTCGCGGGGTTCGTGGACTACGTCAACGCAAACACCAACGCTATCGAAGACGCCGTCAACAATGCTCTCTGCAAAAAGTAAACAGCGATATCCATATTATTGAAGAAATAAATGCACATAAGGAAAGATTCATAATCGTTTCTTTTATTAGGAATCCCCAATTGGGAATGGAGACCGATATATAGGGAGAATGAATTAATAAATACCAGTAACAGACGGGAACTGGCCAGGCGATAAGGCACTAAACTGATACTAACACCAGAAACACGTTATGTGAATATCGACTCGAATATTTTGAGCCCATTTTACTTGAAAAAAGACGAAGATTTGGGGGGAGCTCATCAGGGTTTTAAAGTACTGATCTTTTATGGAATACTGACTGCATAAATGTTACGGATTCAGTACATGAGGGACTTCAATGACACCCCTATGGACCAGAGTCACACGCCATTATCATAAATGATTGGAGACTAATCTCTACTCGAATAAGAACGCTGAACACTTTCAATTTCTACTCTCCCTCCTTGCTGCTATCCCCCTTCACCACCTGTATAACTTATCCTCAACATAAGAATGAAGGAGGCTGCAAGAGACCATAAGGCCTACACTAGGCAGCTCCGTATGCATCACCACTTGTCATTCCCATCCATAAAGTTGTCTAATCGTTTCTTAAAACAACTGATAGTTTCAGCGCTTACCCCATGGTTATTAAGTTTATTCCATTCGTCGACCACCCTATTAGTAAACCAATTCTTGCCTATTTCCTTTTTAAATCTAAATTTGTCCAGTTTATAACAATTACTGCGAGTCCTGCCCTGTTGTTTTAATATGATGACCTTGTTTGCATCACCCTTGTTAAAGCCTTTGATCCAGTTGAACACCTCTATTAGATCACCCCGCACTCTGCGTCTTTCCAGAGAGTGTAAGTTAAGGTGCCTAAGCCTCTCTTCGGCGTGATATTGATCCCAAGGATAGAAGTGTTGGTTATCAGCGGTAAAATACAGATACAACGTCAGTGTTGGGGATATTTTCACAGTGAATGCTAACCAGATAAAAACAGCGGGTTGAAACTAGCAGTAAATAGATTTTTCCTGATGTAGGTCGAAACGGTTTTGTCAGATTTGCAGTTAATGAATTATATAACTTTACATAAGATCAATGGAATGTAGTACTGCTCTAAGTTTTAATGTTAAGTTGGATGAAAACCTAACTTGTAATACCTTTCGACTAGTTAATTTATATATTTGGTTACTGGGCTTTTGACAAAGGGATTGCTGATGCGGCGAGGAGATTGAACGCCTTTACTCGTCACTTTTATGCAAAATGTCTTTTCTTTGATTGCTTTATTCTCACAGGTTAATATATACATATCAATGTGATTTCAATGTTTCATTCATTTTCTATGATTTTCATAACCGAGCAGTTTTTAGAGCCACGTGGATGTTGTCGCCATTCAGTCAGTCAATCAATTAGTCCCTCAGTGATTCAATCAGTCTGTCAGTTGATGGGTTTTTATATAAATTCCGTGGGATATTGACAAAAGCCTATTATTCTGGTGAGAGCAGTAGTCTATTTTCAGCAGTGCTAACACAGAACAACCAGTGAGTCTTTTCAAACTAATTGGCCTGTGGATTCCCTACTTCCTTTCCTCTCCCTCTCCCTCCCCCCCCTCTCTCTCTCTTTCTCTCTCTCTCTCTCGTTCTCCCTTTCTCTCTCTCTCTTTTTCTTTATCACTCTCTCTCTCTCTACTTCCCCCTTCTCTTCTCCTCTCTTATCCTCTCTCTTTCACTCCCTCTCTACCTCTCTCTCTTTTTTTCTCTCCTCCTCCCCTCTCTCTCTCTCTCTTTCTCTCCCTCCCCCCTCTCTCTCTCTTTCTCTCTCTCCATCTCACCCTTGGTCGTCCCCTCATGTTCACTCCTTCCACCTCTGCCTTCCACACCTTTTTTACTAATCTTTTTTCACAATTTTCCATGTGTCCAAACCATCCTAATACTCTTTCATCGACCCTATCTCCCAACTCCCTTTCCACCCCCGTTCTCCTCCTCACCTCCTCGTTTCTCGCTCTATCCAGCCTAGTAACCCCTATCATACTTCTCAGGCACCTCATCTCAAACACATTCAAACTCCTTCTTTTCCTCTCTTATGATCCATGTTTGTGTCCCATATAGTGCTGCTGTCGACACAATCACTCCTTCATACAATCTCCTCTTAGCATCCATTCCCAAATGTCTATTTCTCATTACACTTTTTAATCCCTCAAGGAATTTATTTGCTTCTCGCAATCTATATTCTACCTCCACCTTCACTCCTCCGTTTCCCGTCACATTCGCACCCAAGTATCTAAAACTATCTAGTTCCTCCAGTCTCTCTCCCTTAATACTCACTTTCAGTCTGCTGCCACTTTCTCCCTTTGTAAATCTCATCACCTTACTTTTATCCACATTTGTCTTCAACTTCCTTTTTTCGCATACTTTTCCAAACTCTGTCACTAACTGTCTCAATCCCTCCTCTGATCCTACCACAAGCACAGTGTCGTCAGCAAACAACAACTGGTTTATCTCCCCTTTTTCTCCATTTCCTTTAACCATCTACAACCCCCGATCCATTACCGTTGCGTTTACCTCTCACACCACCGCATCCATGTATAAATTGAACAGCCATGGCGACATAACACATCCATGGCAAAGTCCCACCTTTACCTCAAACCACTCGCTCTCTCCATTTCTGATTCTAATACAAGCTCTACTGCTCTCGTAAAAATTCTTGACTGTTCTTAACAGCTTTCCTTCTATCCCATATATCTGCAATACCTCCCAAATTGCCTTCCTGTCTACCCTATCATAAGCCTTTTCCAAATCCATAAAAGCCCAAATAACATCCTTACCTTTTCCTAAAGCTTTCTCACATATCTACTTCTTACCACAAAAATCTGATCCATGCAACCCCTACCTGTCTTAAACCCGCACTGTTCCTCACCTATTACTACCTCTGTTCCTCTCCTAATCCTCTCAATCAAGACCCTCCCATAAGCCTTCCCAACTACACTTAACAAACTGATCCCTCTGAAACTACTACACTTGTAGTGTTCTGCAGCCAACACGTGGAGTGTCCCCTTTAAGACTCGTGACCGCCAAGTACAGGACAAGACTATTGGTCACCCCTTAGCACGACACGCATTTGATTAATTCATATTCACATAAATATGTATTTTCACTCCAGCAACTTTATTTATTTTGTAAATAAAAAAGTATTCCTCTGTACCCTGTAACAAGGATATATATGTATTGTACAAATATTTTAGATTATTGTATACTAAAAACAAATAATCAAGAATTTCGCCACCATTGTTGTATATAAGATCATCGACATTTTCAATTAATAGTGGACAGTCCACAATATTTTAATAATAACTGAGCAACTGGGTCTGCCCCACATCTATCTTGACTCCAACTTCCTTCCATTTCAATCTTTCCTTACACTAGACTCCGCATCCCCCCCTCCCCTGCCCTCTAACTCTAATTAATAGTGGTCTGACATGAAATTAACTTAAAATATCCTAGGAAAAGCTCACTAGCACTCGTTTCAGGCTGGCTGCTTCCAACAAGGCCGACTAGTAGTGAAGTCGACATTGGTGACATTACACACTCACACTTGTTCCCTCTTCCCTCGTAAAGTGGAACTATACAGACACTCCTCCAGCCTTCCGGCACTTTACTCTCTCTTAAACAAACACTAAATGACCTCACCAATCAGTCCACCATCACTGTACCTCTTTTTTTTCTTTCCTTTTTTCTTTTAGACATTCTGCAGGACACCCATCGAATCCATGTGCCTTAACTGCTTTCATAATCTTAACAACTGCCTTCACTTCATCTTTCCTTATTTCTCCTCCGTTTTCATCACTCATCACTGTCGCTTTCTTAGAGCCACCCACTGCAACTACCTTTCCATCCCTGTCCTCCTTCACATTTAAAACTCCCTAAAATACTCTGCCCATCTTCCTCTTACTGCCGTCTCTTTCATTATCATCTCTCCATCTGCACCATTTACCTTTTCTTCTCTACTTGATTTGCCTCCTCTTCCTCTCTTAATTTCTTTCCAAAACATCTTTTTATAACTTTCAAAAATTTCTATCACACTCTTACCCCATTTTACATCTGCTCTCTTTTTTGCCTTTTTCATTTTATACTTTACTTCTCTTTTCTTTTCTTTGTAGCTCTCGTATGATTCTCTCGTCCTATTTTGTAACTAATTTGTGAATGCTCGATTCTTCTCTTCTACAACTTTCTTTGCTTCCTCATCCCACCACTCACAACCCTTCCATCTATTTCCTCCCGTCCTTCTTATTCCACACACCATCTTTGCACACCTTGTAACTCCCTCCTTGAACCATCCCCATTTCTCCCCTACTCCTAGCTGTACTCTATCCTTCACTCCCTCCCACGTCTAAGCTTTTTCTTGTACTCCTCCTTTTCTTCCTCATTTAAGCATTTTAATTTAAGCACCTCTCTCTGTCCTTTTCCTCTTTCTTCATCTATCCTTCACTCTCAATTTACCTTCCACCAAAAAAATTATTTGATATTTCCCCACTCTCTTCCCATAGGACATGTACATCCTTAACTCTTCCTACTATTCTCCTGGTTACCACTATATAGTGCATTAACATCCTATCTACCATCCTTTCATCCACCACCCTCTCCCATGTGTACTTATGCTTGACTTTCTTCCTAAACACTGTATTTGCTATCATCAACTCTCTTTCTAGACACATCTCCACCATCAACTCTCCACTACGATTTTTTTTCTGGAACTCCACACTTCCCAACCACTCCATCTATTGGTTCATTTCCTACCCTAGTATTAAGGTCTCTCAATACCATTGCATTTACATTTCTTCCTAAACCCTCTATGCACTCATTTAAATCTATCAAAAATGCCCCCCTTTCCTCTACACTCTTCTCACTACCAGGACCATATGTACTTACGAAAACCCCCATCTCTCTTCCCAGTTTCACCCTCCTCCACATTACTCTTGAAGAAACCTTCTTCCACTCCACCACACACTTACCTATCTCTTTACTTACTACTATAGCCACCCCTTCTCTCCCTCGTCCTCTCTTCACACCTGAGAACCTCCCAACTACACTCCTAAACTCAAACTCGCCCTTCCCTTTCAACTTTGTTTTAGTCAATGCCAACACATTCATCTTTCTTCTCATAAGCATACTGCCCATCTCTTCCCTTTTACTCTTATCTGTACTATATTCACGCACATTAAAAGACTCAAACCTTAGGGTTCTGGTTCTAAAACTCCTCCCAGACTCTCTTATGGCTTTTTTTTTTTTAAGAATGCTCCTTTGGGGGCTACAGGGAGAAGGATGCCTAGCGTAAGCATTGCTAACCATCACCTACCACGCACGTAATTCACATGTTTGCAACATAGCGAGACTCCCCTCTTGCTTACCTTGCATTTCCCAGAACATACATCTATCGCAGCACATTTCAAGACAAACAAGATATAGATACCCAATGTCACCAGACTAACCTATTAAAAATCCTTTATTATAACTGCCCTATTATATTACCCATAAGCTAACATATATATAATATACCTAACAACACCCACCAACTATACGACTAACCCTCATATATAAAACTGACCCCAATGTATAGAATAGCGAGACTAACGCCTTTACTTACAACAACCCACTAACCCCCTATATTAACCTACGACACCTATGTCACGAACGCCAGAGCTGGGTAGGTCAAGAGCCTACCGGCCAGAGTTGGGCAGGTTAAAAGCCTACCAGCCAGAGCTAGGCAGGCCGAAAGGCTGCCAGCCAGTTGTGCCCTAGGTCAAGCCCTGGCACTTACTGTATCTTGCCCACAGGGGCCATTTGTAGTTTGTTAACCAGATTCCTTCACTGTTAATAAATAGAAGAAAACTCCCGTTTTGGAGTTTATCTCGCCCGCATTAAGTCTATCCTATGTAACCGCAACCATTATCGGTTACACTAGTCCTATCCCTGTCCCATTTTGTCGCCTTTTACGACTCAATTTTTTCCTCCACCACAAGGTTCAGCGAAATGA
>NC_134789.1:40823776-40833776 GCF_046742065.1 Oratosquilla oratoria
GGGTATTTATTATTTATTTTCTAAGGGTTACCCACCTTCTAAATTTTCTGGTGGTCTTGAGACCGTCTGCGAAGTTTGATATCTGGGAAACACAGAAATCCTTTTGTTTTGAGTCTCCTTGCGTTAGAGTGGAAGCTAAATTATCGTTTCTTATTTTTGTCAGTATTTTTCTTACTGGTATCAGTACTCACATAACAGTAGCAGAGATAACTGTCATTTAGATCTTTGCCATACCTTAGAGTCTGAGATCTTTGGTGGAAAATATGAACACAATGATGATAAACTGAGACATAGCGAGATGGGGTAAAGAAACCTATCAATTGGAGGTGAACACCTGGTTCTTCATATTTATTTGGAAAATATGAACACAATAATGATAAATGATGGAAAATGTAAACACAATAATGGACATAGCGAGATAGCGAGATAGGGTAAAGGAACCTATCAATTGGAGGTGAACGCCTGGTTCATAGCCAGAATTAATACCCGTGGGTTATTCACTTTCTCTTACTTCTACTTTTGTTCAACAACAGGGCCATCTCGACGGACTGGACCTCCTCAACGCACACATTAGCGACGAGGTGGCTCATGTTGTTGCAGATTTTCTCGATAAACTCAACGCAGAGACCGAGATGATTGAGGACTTGATGAACGTCTTTTTCTGTAACTAAATGTCTTTTTGAAAACTCCGAAGTAAAAGCAGTTCAGGAATTGTGTGCCTTTGATTATGTTTCCTTTATCTTGGTCTGTAATAATCGTGTAATAAAATCGGCTCAGTTTTGGGTCCCTTATTGTTCATTATGTGCAAGTATATAAACGACTTGGACAATGAGATAATGATGTTAGTAAGTTTGCGGACGACACTAAAACAGGAGGTCAGGAGGAGAAGGCGAGATTCTGCTGGAAGATCTTAGCAAATTGTTCACATGGTCTGTGAAATGGTAAATGGACAAAATTTAAGTTGTGTGACTAATATACTCTTCACTGTAAGAGGATTTACTGGAATTAGTTATATATTATCGCAACCCTAGAACTTTGTCATTAGTTATGAAAAACAACTTTCAGGAATAAAAGATAAATTAAAACAAAGCTATATTCTGTACAAAACACCCACGCCCTTTCAACAAAGACTGTGAGTTTAACTCAAACTTTGTCTCAAAGGCTCACATAACATATGCAAAATGTGACAATAAAATCACACATTTCAAAAGTATGTAAGACGAACATATCGCGGGATGATCCGAGGTAATAGCAAAGAATAACAATAAGAGAAAATAAAGATGCTTGGAAGCCGCGTTAATGATAAATCAACTTCCATCAATAAACATACAACTAAATATGTGTGGAACTCTGGAATTATTCGGACATGTGTGGAACTCTGGAATTATTCGGACATCCCATGAAGCGACTGCAACTCCCTGACTGAAATACTTTTCTCAGAGTATCTTGCACAGTGTATGTGATAAAAAATTGTATCTTTGAAATAACTTTACCTGAAGATGCCTAAAGTAGAGGCGAAACGTCATAAGTAATGTATTTATTTTCATATCCAAACTTATTATCGATTCATTCTCTACTGAGACGACACTAGACAAAATGACAGAGAAAATTAAAATTCTTGGAAGCCGTGTTAATAAGAAATCAGCATATATATATATATATATATATATATATATATATATATATATATATATATATATATATATACATATATATACACATAAAGCTGATATCCCCCTTAGACCTATTATTTCCAATCGGAGATCTTTTACCAGCAAGCTTTTCAAATGGCTCGCATTTCTATTATCCCCGTTTGTTGGTACTTTCTCTAATTCCCACTTAAAACACTCAGAGGATTTCATCACAAAATTAAAATAAGTGAATATTCCTAGGAGTGAAATGCTTAGTTTAGATGTGATTTTTCTTTTTACACATGTTTGTGTTGATGACGTCCTCTCCCTTCCTAGAAACTAAGCTACAACCATTTCAGGACAAATTCCCACTCCCCTTTACAAAAATAATTGCATAAAAACCACTCCCACCCATTTGATCTCCACACTCTTCTGATCCTTTTCATATTGGCACCTCCTGGATGACGGGTAATCACTGCTTCTTGCTCACTGCCCTGGGTCAGAAGCATTGTCGCAAGACACAGCACATCCACAGCAAGGCAAATTCATTAAATCGGCGATCCCCCCTCTCTCCATCCCCTCATGCAGAAAAGAGGCACCTGCATATATATGTATATATATATATATATATATATATATATATATATATATATATATGTGCATATATATATGTATATATATATATGTATATATATATGTATACACACACACACACACACACACACACACACACACACACACACACACACACACCCACACACACACACACACACACACACACACACACACACACACACACACACACACACACACACATATATATATATATATATATATATGTATATATATATGTATATATATATATATATATATATATATACATATATATATATATATATATATATATATATATATATATATATATATATATATGCACATATCTCCGCCACTTGAAATGAAACCATCTTCCACCGTAAAGATGACCACAGACAATCGGAAGACGTTTTGGACAAATAAAAGTACTGATAGTTCAAAATGTATTTTAGAAACCAATACAGCAGTCTTATGTCTTTTTAAAGGCGTACAATTACAAAAAACAAAAAACAAAAAAAAAAACTACAGATTTCGCAATGTTGCGTCACAGCGATTCTCTACAGTAGGATGAAGGAGGTAAGTAACCTGACACTTAGCCCTTTATATATATAAATAAATAAACACAAATATATGAAGGTTGCAAGTGACCAAGGCAAATAAATCAAAAAGAATTCTTGAGGAAGGTGTAGCAACGTCAAGGCTTCAAGAAATCGTTTTCTTTAGATTACGCACAGCATATATAATTTCCTGTATCAATTAATTATGCAACTATATTTCTAATAACAGTTACATGCTTCCAATAGCAATATGTAAATATGTATGAGTGTATATACTAATATTCTGTTTAGTAACAATTGTATCTTGTAAACTAATTTGTGCACCATCCTTTTAAGTGTAACAAATGCCCTTTTTTGAATTTCACTGCTAAATCAGCAGTCTGATTCAATTAGAGTTGCATTATGTTTGATATAAAGTGAAGCAAGTTGGTCTGCCTCACATCTGTCATAACTCTAACTTCCTCCCATTTCATTCTTTCCTCCCACTAAATCCCCAAATCCCCCCTTCCCTCCCACGCCCCCATCTTATCTATCCTGCCCTCAAACTAACTAAACTAATCATTAACCAAGCAAGTAAGTCTGCCCCACGTCTATCATAACTCTAACTTACTTCCATCTCATTCTTTCCTTACACTAAATCCCCTCTCCCTCCCCCATCTTATCTATCCTGCCCTCAAAAAAAAAAAAAAAAAAAAAAAAAAAAAAAAAAAAAAAAAAAAAAAAAAAAAAAAAAAAAAAAAAAAAAAAAAAAAAAAATCAATTCTCTACAAATTCTAAACATCGCTATTATATCCCTCATGGAGTAAAATCTGTACCATTTAACATCAAAATCTTTCTTCTGTACTAAGGTCTCTCTCACCCAGGTTCATAGCGAAGTTAGTATTTCGTTGTAACTGCAGACAGGTCCGACGCATAAGAATTTGACTGATAAGCAGCGCCCTTTCATTTCAAACAATGCCTCACTTTCTCATCGATGAGAAAAAGCTTTGGTGCATTTATTGATACACTTTTCGTCTATCTAAGGAATTGAGGCAGGTGACCTTCAAAGCAGGCTGATTGTCCCAGCCTTATAACCTTTCCCTGAAAGAAGACTGTCAATTATATATATATATATATATATATATACTGTATATATATATATATATATATATATATATAGATACATATATGCATACATATATATATATATATATATATATATATATATATATGTATATATATATATATATATATTATAATACGAAAAATTAAAAACACAGGTGCACAGACACATATGGATTTATGCACGTCTGGATACATACAAGCTCACGCTCATGCTTCGTACTCATGCCCGCACACACACGCACGCACGCACGTACGCAGGCGCGTGGGCGCACAGACACACACACACACACACACACACACACACACACACACACACACACACACACACACACACACACACACACACACACACACACACACACACACACACACACACACACACACGAACACACACACGAACACACACACACGAACACACACACACACACAGTTGGTAGAGCGCTGAACTGGGAAGCAGAAGTGCTCCCAGTAGCCAGTTCGAATCCTGCCCAGGGCCGAAATTATTTCGGTATCACTGTGCCTCGGGTCGTTACTCTGACTCTCGTGGGCGGGGAGTTGGGGGTGTGTGTGTGTGCAAGGTCATAGCATTACCCATAGATCGGACCTACGAGCTCTGAGCTCTCTTCCAGGAGGGAAATAGCTGTCGATCACGAGTCCAACACGTGATCCAAAGACCAAGTGAATACACACACACACACACACACACACACACACACACACACACACACACACACACACACACACACACACACACACACACACACACTACAAAAGTAATGGTGTAGATTTGATATATTTGCAGTTTGGAAAAAAAAACCACCATGATACTGTCCTGCACAAGAGACTACAAACTAAACTCGCTTTGCATGGTATAAGAAGTAATTTGCTGAGTTGGTTCAGAAACTGGTCGTATAGTGGTATACAGCGAATTGTTCTGAATGGTTAAACCTCCTTCAAGAGAGATGTTACGTGTGCCCTTAGGGTTCCATTTTAAAGCCCTTTTTTTATTATATATATCGATGACATTGACTCCAGTACTAAATCTATTGTCTCTAAATTCGCTTATGATACTAAGCTGTGCGTAATAACAAATGATCATTCGGATGAACTGGACATTTAAGAATATTATTTCAACGAGCGCCGAATGAGCTACCAAACGTTAAGATTAATAAATAGATATCCCTCAACCTTGCGTAGGCTTGGCGAAGTTGCTATTCAGATTTGCATTTATTTCATTGCTTAGTATTTAATGTATTATACATGCAGCAATACTGTTTAATTTTACATTGAATAAGTTGGATTGTAATTCTGCAGTACAGATGAATTACCTCAATAGCGAGTCTAACCACCGCGGGTGTTAATTACCATATTTAGGCTGCTGCTTCGTTTGGGCCAATTTTTAAGGCAAGAACAGGGCTGCCGTTTCGTAGAATTTTGTATCAAAACGTGGAAAAATAGTGGCATGTGGCAACTGCACAAGGACATGAGGAAGTTTTTTCTACATATCAGCGGGCTGTTCAAAACATTTAAAAACTCAAACTTTTGTTTAAAAATCATAGAACTAGTTATCAAATAATAAATGGTACATCAAAATATGACTTTTATTGGTAATTGTGTTACTTATAAAATATTGTACCCCAAAAGATACGTTTTTACGGTGTAGAAAAAAATTCTACGCTAAAGTTTTAGCTTTCTTTTAGCAATAATGATATAAAGAAAATAATTTTTATATCTTACTGAATATGTTAGGGCATGGGGGCCTTATATACATTCAAGAATAAAAAAACTGGAACCAACATTTTGTCAAAGTTTGACAAGTATATCTTGCTATGAAACTCTGCACACGCCCGAGAAAAATGTATGCCCCGATATGGCAACACTCCCATTCTACACGGCAGTGTAGAAAACGAGGCAACCCTGGGCAAGAAGGATATTACCGGTTCCAGCCGGGTTTGGCGAGGCGACTCGACTGTAACAGTTATAAGATCAAGCAATAGTACATATATGTATGTATATACATATACTCACTGCCGCCTGAGTGATCTAGTTAGAATGTTTGAGATGAGAACAAGCTAATATTGAGACAAGCTAAGCAACAAATTGTCAAAGAGGTGGACTATCAATCCTGTTTCCACTCCATAACACCTGTTTGCTTGTTTTTCTGTCGCATAGATATGACTACTCTTGTCAATTAATAAGTTATCCAAGCCTTGTGATTATTTCAGGGCATGTTCAAGGAGACGTATTCAAACACCTGGTTTTGTTCCAATTTTATTTCACCTCAAGCCAGAATGCATTTACATATGGCAGAGAACGGTGTTGATTGTGGTCTCGTAGGAGGGCGCCTGGGCGTTGAGGTCAGCCACAACACCTGCGATCAGTTCGGCCAACTCCACATCGAGATGGGCGTTGATCTCGTCCAGTCCATCAAGGTGGCCCTGCAGAAGGGGGAGAAGGAGAGGAATGAGTCTCCTCCTAAGGATGGGCTCGGCCTCTGCCTTGTCCGTGGGAAGTGACGGTTCAGACAGGGGCTCGTTGAGTCGGTGAGCTCTTTCGAAGAACACCGTATTGCGTGACACCTTACCGCTTTCTGTTGATCTGTTTCTTGATCTATTTACTTATTTGTTAATCTATCTATCCATTCATCTATTCATTTATTTGTTTTTTGATTTCCAGTATTCAATTCCTATTTATTTATTTAGCTATGTTTATCTATCTATTCATTTATTTATTTTCTACCTTTAAGATGAATTAGAATATCATCAGTTTTTTTTTTTTTCAAAGTCGTTAAGTCGTTTAATTTCTTGTGGAAGTAAAACAGCTCATATTTGAGGCAAAACAAATCATTATCAGAAAGAGGCCATTTTGTTTTTCAAATGGAGGGACGACAACACAGTAGGGCAAGTTACAAGTAATTCTTTGGCTAACTGTACTGAATTACAGCGCTCACTATATGGTTACTAAGTCTATTCCAATATTGAACCACTCTGTTGCTAAAGCTGTTTTTGACTATTTCCTTCTTAAACTTAAGAAGACCCCAGCATAGCCCAGAAGGTCTTAGGTCTTACCTCAATGCTGGTGTTCTCGAGATGGAAGGCCAGAGTGCCTGCCTTGACGCAGATTGATAAAGGCGTGAAGGAGATGCTGTCAGTCTCTAAGTGAACGGACGCAGACACACCATGGAAGGTCAGGCTGTTGGCAGGAAAGAATGTTTGTCAGGACAGACGTGGGTTAGGTGGGAGTTGTTGTCTCGACTGATGTCAAGCGCAGTTAGAAGGATTGATGCTTTGCGTATTGGAAGGGACGGATTCTGGATTGATAGTCATTACTTTGATGGAGAAGGTTAAGAGTTAGCGCCAATGAGAGAGATGGTGTAATATTATCAGAGGTGAACGGCTAAAATAAACAAAAGTTCTTGGGCAAAGAAAAAGAGAAAATCTAGAGCTGAAACGTCTTAGTTCCGGACTGTATTCTGAGAAAAGTGAGGCTCGTTTGCATGGCGCTGTGACCATATATGTCGCGAGTCTCCGCTTTGCTCGGAACCACCGAAAGAATACAAGAATCGAACTTGCGTACAAGCATTAAAGATGACAAATCTGGTTCCTCAGATCTAACTACGCTCAACATTCATTCATTCAGGGTTACACCGGACGTTTTTATTTGGTTGAGGTTGAGACCTGAGACTGAAGGTTCAGACCTAAATTTTCCTCCTCCACAGATGACCCAGTTCAGAACATAAGGACTTAAGAACGAGGGAGACTGCAAGAGACTATAAGGTCTACACTAGGCAGTTCCATGTCCCTTACCACCTGTCATCCCTATCCATAAAGTTATCTCATCTTCTCTTAAAACAAACCAATAGTTTCAGCACTTACTACATTGTTACTATTACTATCACATTACTATTCCACTCGTTACCCACTCTATTGGCAAACCAGTTCCTGCCTATTTTCTTCCTAAAATTGTCCAATTTAAATCCATTACTACGAATCCTGCTCTTCTGTCTTAATATGATGACCTTGTCTGCATCACCCAACAAAGAGCGCCCAATGCTGAAGACACTGGAGCTTTTAAAAGGGACTTACTGTGCTGCACCACTTCCTGTCATTTCAACGCCGTCGTGGGTGCCATGGACGCTGTAGTCGTTGGTGCGGGCATCCAACTTCGGGAATGCGATGGCAACCTGTACCTGTTGGATCACAGTAATTCAATGAGTGAATTATGTTACTATGTTGATATATAACTTTGTAACTATATAACTATGTGAATATGGATATTTGTAACTTTGTAACTATGTATCTATGTAACTACATGAGAATGTAAATATATAACTATGTAGACATATAACTTTGTACCCATGTAAGTATGCAACTATATAACTATGTAATTATGTAGCTATGTATTTATGAAGCTATCTAGTCGTCACCAACACTCACCTTGTGAGACACGCCGGGGATAGCGAGATCGAGATGTTCGACCTCGATGCCGCTGAAGCCGGAGACGACGAGGTCAGTGGCCGATGCGTGGAAGCTGCCCACGAGCAGGGAAGAAAGAAGTCAATACGTGCACATTCTTAGAGTCCTCTGCCCCCATGATTCTTATTCATTACCTAAAACCCTTTTGTAATTCTCTAACCATGTTCTAGTAAATGGATAGATACACACACACAGAAAAACATGTATATTTATATGTACATGTACATGTATATGTATATGTATATGTATATGTATATGTATATGTATATGTATATGTATATGTATATGTATATGTATATGTATATGTATATATATGTATATGTATATGTATATGTATATGAATATGTATATGTATATGTATATGTATATGTATATGTATATGTATATGTATATGTATATGTATATGTATATGTATATGTATATGTATATGTGTGTGTTTGATATTATGTTACACTGTAGACACTATATTCTTTTCGACAACTTCTTCTAATTTCTTACTCAGAGTGGTCAGTGACGACGTGGATGTCTGTGATTGTTGGGATGGTGTGGGGGTCGAAGCTGGACAGGAGGGACTGGAGCTCCAAGGTCAGTTCACCCTCGAACAGACGACCTGAAGGAGAAGGAATAAGCCTCAGGACCTTGCACCATGTCCTGTGTCGTCACAAATCCCTCTGGCTCTTCAGCAAGTAACAACGACAGAGGATGTCCGTAAGACACAATTTGTTCTCTTACGTTCTGGAGATGTCAATGAGATTTTAAGGCTAGGTTATGGAATTTTATTCAGAACTAAACGCTTCGAAACCTTTTAGTCCACTGAAGACGGCCCAGGAAGTCGAAACGTCTGGTTTTGAATAATACTCAAAACTATAGCCTTCAAGTAAAAAGTAAGAAGTAACTATAGCCTTCAAGTCTCATTGACGCATCCACCTACATATGTCTGGATATCTTCATTTCATCAATGTTACAAAATTAGTTTCAGTGTTACACATAGTGTCAAACTTTTCTTGTTCTGAAAAAAATATTAACAGGATGTCTGGGTGTAATAAATTACTCATTATAACAAAAACAATAATAGTTTAGATTTTAGAATATCCAGCGAGTCATCAAACTTTTCGCCCTTTGAGATTACTTCCCCAACACATGATGATTAAATCAATACTTCATAAGTCTGATATAATCCACATCCTAAGCAAAGGATGGCTGTCCAATTCCTCACCTTTAGGGAATTTTTTTTCTTCATAATAGAATGAATGTGTTCATTAAGTTATTGATAATTTCAGTCTCATTGAGGTGATGTAGTCAAATTCTTTGGGTTTCTCAAGAACATTTCATTTCTTTTAATATTTCTGGCTCTAATGAGCAACTAGCTATAACATAAACATTAAATAACTTCAGTTTTGCACCTGTAACTGAGTTTTGAAATTCCTCACATTTTGAGATAACTTCTGATTTTACAGTGAGTGTGCTAGACTGTGTGGAGTGAATTGATATTTCCTGTCTGAATTAATTGTGCTAATTTCAATTCCACACATTCAGCGTGGAAGTCGAAAGAGTCTTCATGTTCTGAGAAAACAATCTGTTGTTTTTCATTCAATATACCTAACTGTGTGGACTCAATTAGTAATTAATGTTTGAATTA
>NC_134789.1:40856276-40866276 GCF_046742065.1 Oratosquilla oratoria
ATTTACTACCCTTTCTTCTATTTCCTCCAGCCCTCCTTGTTCTACAAACATTTTTGCACACCTTATGACTCCTTGGACCATCCCCATTCCTCCTCCACTCCTAGTTCTACTCTATCCTTCACTCCCTCCCACTCTTCTCTCAGCTTTTTCTTGTACTCCTCCTTTTCTTTCTCATTTAAGCAGTTCACTCTAAATACCTCTCTACCTTCTGAAAACTCACACACGCCCCTCCCTTTCAGTTTAGTTGCACTCAAAGCCAACACATCCATCTTTCTTCTCACAAACATACTGCCTATCTCTTCCATTTTACTCTCATCTGTACCACATCCACGCACATTAAAAGACCCACACCTTAGGATACTAGTTGGAAAACTCCTAGACCCTCTTATGCCTTTACTTTTATTTTTTATTTTTAGGAATGTCCCCTGTGGGGCTACAGATAGCAGGATTCCTAGTCCTAACCCCCGTTCCGTTTTTTATCGTCTTTTACGACTCAAGTGAGAAGACTTGGTGTCAGCATTCTATCCCCACCACAGGATAGGCGAAAAAAGGAAATGAATATTCAGAGAAATGGTACAGGACAGTAGCAAGGGGTTGGGGGACAGCATAACGGAGGGACAGTCGTAATATAATAGTGTCATAATTTCTCTATGAACAGAATATTCCTCTATCACAGACAAAATGATGTGTGGCTCTGGTCAGTAGGGTTGCCCCATATAGACCTTAAAGTATCAACTGCATGCTACTTTGCCACAATAACATGCAGCCAATACCCCAGACTAAAAGGTGAGAGGGAATGGGTGGAATGAATTTAGTGATAAACCAGAATTTGGGGAATGAGTGTAAACGGATGCCAAATTCACTAAAGGGAACAAAGACTTGGATTATCTAAGAGGCTATAATCCACATGATATGCTTTCCTTTTGACAAATTTTCCATAATCATCACCCTCATGCCCCTCTCCTTCTTCACTTCTGTACCTGTTTTATTCTAAATTCTATATCATAGGTGATCTATTGCTACTTACATTTAATTCTTCACATTAATACTCGTATTTATTCTACTCCTGGTCCTATTCATATCCCTTATCTAGATCTTCCAATCCTTAATGTTTTTCACACTCCCCATGTAAATAAATTGGTATAATTGGTTGTTCTATCCACCATATCGTTTACATAACCAAAAGTATTACTGACGCGGGCACTGAACCTTGTTGGACCTCACTAGTAACCTTTCATACACTTAAAGCTTCCTGTCTTTTGCTACCTTGCAGACCGGAACCGCGTGCCATTATATCATGACTGGAGACTAACCTCCTTTCGTAAATTTATAATTTTGTAATCATCAATTTCATAATTTCGTAATAGGAGACGGAGACGGAGAGGGGGGGAGTCGCCGAATTTATGAAGCGGCCTTGCTGTGGATGTGCTGCGTCTTGCGACACTGCTTCTGACCCAGGGCAGTGGACAGGATGCAGGGATGACCCGTCATCCAGGAGGTGCCAAGATAAGAGGGAGGGAGGAGGGTGGAGGGGAGTGGAATATATAGGAAATGGAATGGGTGGGAGTGGTTTCTTTGCCTTTTTCTTTTTGGCTACCCCCCGTGTAGGGGGAAAAAGCTTTTGGTATATGCATGTATGTATGTATGATTCTTTACTATAATCTACAGGTTGCTATCTCTCCTTTCTGTTGGCTTAACCGAAAGCATACTAGTCTTGTATTCGTTTAGTTGTGGGTTCGAATCCCGCACTCGTTTCCGATTACCAGCCCTGATAGTTCCAAAAGCACATAGGAAAAAGGTAACTGCTTCGGCCGATCTTATTCAGCGCCTCTTGGCGTAGGCTCTTCATCTTCTTCCTATTATTTCTCCTTTCTGACGTCTTTCTTAAGTCGCATGTTTACCATTTGTATTACTTCACCTCATCGGTGCGACGTTCTCCCAAAGGATTGAAGCAAAGGTTATTGCTGGCGAAATAATACTTCAGAGAGCACCTCATTCACTTCAGCAGACCACCTTTAAGTATTCCTGTATGTTCTGACTTCCTTGATGATTTTTTTGTGAGTTACTTTATCAAAAGCTTTCTCTAGAGCCAAGTAAACATAATCTAACAAAACAACATTCTTGCAGTAATGCGTTTACTCTTTGGAGAAAAGGTAAACTGAATTGAAACGCATTATCTCCCTTTCTTAAATCCTAATTGGTTATGTGACTATGTAATTGGTTATGTATTCCTGGTCTAAATACTTCACTCGAATCTTTCCTAATTCTTTAACACATTCTTTCACGATGTTCAAGGTTCCTATTCGCTATCTCTTATAAAGTTGCACCACAATAGCCATTTTTTCCAGTCATTGGCTCATTCCCTCATTTAGTGAATACGCAAAATCACCTTGTTTACTCTTTGCTCCTTACATCCACAACGAAATCTCATCAGATCCTGGGACTTTCCTCACAATAATTCGCTGTATCATTGCAAGACTGTCGTAACTCAAAAATTTCAAGTATAGAGTTACAATGGTTTATAAGAATGCCGAATAATTCTGCGTCTTTTGGTAATAAAGTCGTAAGTCAAGTGGAGCCCTATTTACCTAATCAAGATGGTAAGTTTTGTTGCTTAGGGTAAAATCATTAAAGTTATAAGACATAGATACTTTTAAATGCTTCTCCTGAAAGATCACGAAATTTGAGTTACGACAGTCTTGCAATGATGCAGCTACATATCCAATGCCTCCAGTTAGTTTTCCACCTTTTGTGTTTCCTTTCTACGTCATATAGCTTCCACGTTTTCAAAGAAAAATCCTGCATTTCCTTCAAAATGCTTTTCCTTGGTAGACACTGATTAGAAAAATCTTTTGTTATATTTTCTCCTGCGTTTGAGTACTTTTTTTTTATACTGTGTTCTCTTACCTCTTACCATCCGCCTGGTAGGATTATCTCCTGTCAGCCAGTGGTTCTCGTTTCCTAATTTCTCTCCATCTTTCTCTATCTCTGTAGACTTCATTTTGCAGTATCTCTGTAAGGTCTTCTCCTCGAATCACCAAAGCTTCTTTAACTCCTTCCATCCATCTTTTTCTAGGCCTGCCCACCGGTCTTCTACCTTCCGGCCGCATATGAAGTGCAGCCCTGGGCAGTCTCCCATCCTCCATCCTCTGCACATGTCCATACCATCTCAGGCGATTTTCTTCTATATGTTCTAGTATATTCTTTACATTCAATTCTGCTCTTATGTCCATGTTTCTCAATCGATCCAGTCTAGACACTCTTTTGATTTTCCTCAGAACTTTCATTTCTGCAGCAACGATTTTACTTTATTTTGCTTGTCATTGTCCATGTTTCTGATCCATAAAGCAAAATTGGTCTTAATACTGTTGTATACATCAGCACCTTACATTTTCTAGGGACATTGCGGTCTCTGAACAACACCGAAAGCATACCAAAGTTCTTATTAGATTTACTAATTCTGTTATTTATTTCGATTTTCTGATTATTCTGTTCATTAACTTTCACCCCAAGATATTCAAATTCGCTTACTTGTTTCAACTGGGCCTCTCCTATTCTTATTTCTATGTTCCTCTCCTTCCTCGTGATACTCATGACTTCCGTTTTATTAATGTTAATTTTCCTACCATTATCATTCATAACTTTATTCCATCTTCCTGTCATTTCTTGTAGTTCCTCTTCGCTGCTGCATATCACGGCAACATCATCTGCATATGCCAGCTTTATCGTGTTGTTGCCATGGTTTATTTCTTTCATACATCTGTCCATGAAAATTATGAACAGCAGTGGAAAAATCACTCCTCCTTGTCTTACCCCTGTCCTGACCTGGAACCATGGTGTATCCCCATCCCTCAGCTTCACTTTATTTTCACATTTCCTATATATACTCTTAATTGCCCTTTTCAGGTTTGCTGTAACATCGTATTCTTGATGCTCCAGTGCTCTCCAGATTTCTTCCCTAGGTACCTTATCATAGGTACCATATCTATGAAGATAGCAAACTTGTCGATGTTCCACTCCCTGTTCTTTTCCAAAACCCTTTTCAATGTAAAAATCATATCCACTGTGCTTCTTTGTGGTCTAAAACCATGCTGCCATTCGCCAAATCTTTCTTCTACAGCCATTCTCATGACTCTCATATACTTTGCCCACATGCGATAGCAACGATATGCCTCTGTAATTATTGCAATTTGTGCGGTCATCTTTTTTGAAAATTGGGCATACGACCGCTTTACTCCAGTCATGTGGTATTTCAGCATTTTTCCACGCGACATTCATAATTCTGGTCAACCAGTTCGCGCCCAACTCACCCATTGCTTTAATGAATTCTATATGTATCTCATCCTCACCACATGCTTTTCCATTTTCATTCTTTGGATAGCCGCCTGAACCCCCGCAACTGTAATTTCATCATTTTCACCTTAGAACTCCATCTGATTTTCTTCCTGCATTTCCATATTTTCTTGTCCAGCATTGAGTAGGTTCTTAAAATAATTTTTCCATCTTTCTGTAATTTGATTTGTTTCCACCAACATCACTCCATTTTCGTCCTTTACTGCATAGGCACCTTCGTTTTTCTCTTTTCTATAGTTTCTTGCCATATTGTAGAGCAGCTTTCTTGTTCCTTCCATATCCTCTCTCAAATCATTACCAATTTTTTGCCAGACTTCTGCTTTTGATTCCTTTTTAACCATGAACAGTTCTGCTAAACACCTTGAGTTCATCTTTACGTTTCTAAATAAGACCTCTCTTTCTAAAAAATAAAAAAAAAAAAAAAAAAAAAAATTCTTATCTGTTCCTCGCGTCTGATGAAGTGCAAAGCATCCAGTTCATAATTCCCACAACTCAGAATCTTTCCCATGGTTTTCTGTTGTTTTTGATGAGAATGTATGTCTGTTTCTGTGAATAGGTATTTCGCATCTTTATACCCGACAGGCCAATGGCTCAGCTTTAGGTGAACAAGGGTTGACTTGTATTGGCCAGCGCATCATCGTATCAAAAGAAGCTAAAGGTATCCATAACTACTCTATCCCAAGTCCCAAGCCCGAGCTGAATAAAGCCGGCAGGTGTCAACCAGAAACAATATACAAATCACTTGTTTAAAGGAAAGTTATTTTATTTATTCATATATTTCTGAATAAAGCCGGCAGGTGTCAACTAGAAGAAAATATACAAATCACTTGTTTAAAGGAAAGTTATTTTATTTATTCATATATTTCAGAATAAAGCCGGCAGGTGTCAACCAGAAAAAATATACAAATCACTTGTTTAAAGGAAAGTTATTTTATTTATTCATATATTTCTATAAATTTATTTTTATTTATTTATTCATTTATTTGTTTATTTATGTGTTTATTTTTTGCTCCGACGGAATATGAGCAAAGTATATTTTTTGGTCGACTTATCTAGTTTATAACATTACAACAAACTGGGATGTTTAACTGACATAAAACTCTAAGGTATTCTTCTATAAACTTGTGAATTTTTTTTTTTGAGAAAGTAATTCAAGGTCAAGGTGACTGAAAACTGGAAAAATATTTTCTCAACTTTAACTTGGGTAAAAGTTGTCCGATTCATTTGGTGCTATAGCCAAAAAAAAAAAAAAAAAAAAAAAAAGAAGAAAAAAAAAAGTCAAGCTCCGAGTTTATTCCAGATTGACTTCGCTCCAAGCTTCTTCAGAGGAATGAACAGTTATACATTAGCAAAATCAATTATACATTATACTTTATGAATTAGTTGTACATTAACAAAAAATAAATAGCTCGACCCTGAAAAATGAAATGCAGTCATTGCCTTTTGGAAGGCTTCACAATTGCAGATAGATGTTTACTAATGTAAGACCTCTATGAGTTCTTCCCTAGGAACCTTGGGTGACCTTGAGGGATTCTGAATGACCCTGAGTGACCCTGAGTGACCCTGTGTGACCCTGAGTCACCCTAAGTCACTCTGGGTTACCCTGGGCGACCTCGGGTGACCTTGGGCGACCTCGGGTGACCTTGGGCGACCTCGGGTGACCTTTGGCGACCTCGGGTGACCTTGGGCGACCTCGGGTGACCTTGGGCGACCTCGGGCGACCTTGGGCGACCTCGGGCGACCTCGAGTGACCTCGGACGACCTCGGGCGAACTCGAGTGACCTCGGGCGACCTCGGGGGATCTTGGGTGACCTCGGGGGACCATGGGTGATGACCTCGGGTGACCTCGAGTGATGACCTCGGGTGACCTCGAGTGATGACCTCGGGTGACCTCGAGTGATGACCTCGGGTGACCTCGAGTGATGACTTCAGGTGACCTCGGGTGACCTACAACTCGAAAACAGTTGCTGAGAGATATGTAGTATCATGTAGGGGGTTACATGTGATACTATGATCTACACCTTGTTAGGGCAATTCATTGTCAAGCTGAAATAAAACGATTACTGCCGGGCCAGGTAAGCACCTGGCAACAATTGCTTCAGCACAGAAATTTATCTTCGTTTTATGGTTTTACTTTATAATGGAACCTATATTTGATAAAAATGCGTAAGTTTTGTTTTTCGCTGACACGTGTTCGAAACCGCGCGGGTCTCGATATCAGAGATAACGCAACTCTGTTACGTCACTCATGGTCACAGGTGCCTGGCCTTCCCGCAGCGGTGACGTGATTTGTCGGTATATAATCGGGACACCTCCCCGTCACGACACTTTTGGACATCTTCGAACGATGTAAGTACATCAGTTCCGAAGTGTGATTTCATTTTTTTGATCCAAGATTCTTGACCTACGCTAATAGAGGACAAAAAGATCTTGAGACTTTTTTTTATTTATTTTCTTTAATTTTCGTATTCTATTCAAGTGCATTTCTATACCCATTTTCCGTTTTCTTTCTTTATGTGTGGAACATCCACAATTCATTTCAATAGACTGTATACAATGGATATTCATTGCTGTCAGTTATACAGTGAAGATCTTGCTGGTTCTCTATGTTTACATGGTAAGGTGCTTACAACTAAAGATGCTTAGTGGTAACCGAGGACGTCACCTTTACCCTAGGTACATAGGTTACCGGTGACCATCACTTGTCCAATATGTCTGAGTGCACAAGGAAATACAAAAAAAAAAAAAAGGGGGGGGGGTTCAGCGACTGCCAAGCGCCTCCTTGCGTAAATCCGCCACCAATCTCCATCTCCCTTTCTCTCCCCACCCTTCCCCTCATTTACTATATGGAATTGTACGGAGTCAACCATAACAAAACATGTAGAGGCACTTGACAAGGAAAGTGGAATTCGGTGTGTGTGTGTGTGTGTGTGTGTGTGTGTGTGTGTGTGTGTGTTTTCACTCAGTTACTCTATGGCACACATCATAAGGGACGTGTGTTTGTGTGATATTTTCTATTGTAATACTTGTAAACTTGCAATTTATTCAACAAAGAATGACTATTTTTAGCCTCTATTTCCAGGATGCTGCGAGTTATCTTCGTGCTGTTGTTTGCCTCCTCCGCCTGGGGACGGTCAGGTGAGTTTTCTTCATGACAATGCCGTTCTGGGTAGTGATCAGGAATTGACCCCCACGCACTGCCGTTGAGCCCTATTCGCGGTTATGCGATTTTATTTTATCATTATTATATCACTATTATTATCATAACTATTGTCATTATTATATGGAAAGGGAGAAGCGGAGGTGGAGGTAAATTGTAGATTGAGAGAAGCAAGTGCCTCGAGGGATTAAAAAGTGTAGAGATTATATGAAGGGGTGATCGTGCCGACAGCACTGTATGGGGCAGAGACATGAAACATGAGAGAAGTAGAGAAGAAAAGTTTAAATGTGTTTGAGATGAAATTTCTGAGAAGTATGGTAGGGGTTACAAGGCTGGATAGTGTAAGAAACGAGGTGAGGAAAAGAGCAGGGATGAAAAAAGAGTTGGGAGATAGGGATGATGAAAAAGTATTGAGATAGTTTGGACATATAGAAAGAATGAGCGAAGAAAGATTAGTAAAAGAGGTGCGGAAGGCAGAGGTGGATGTAGTGAACATGAGGGGGCGATAGAGGATGAGATGGATGGATGGGGTGAAATGCGCGTTGAGCAGGAGGGGAATGTATGTGAGAATCAACACCGTGTGAGATCGAAAAAGCTGTAACAAGCGAAACGTCCTACCAATAAAGGTTTCGATCTCACACGGTGTTGATTCTCACAGTCTTGTCGGCTTTTGCCTTTGTGTTTCAGGGGAATGTCTATTGAGTAGGGAAGGTAGGAGACAGGAGACGGGGGTGAGTAGAAAATGGGTGTGTATGGATGATACTGTGATAAAAGGGAGTGGATGGTGGATGGAGAGTTAGGGAGTGGTTATGTGTGAATGATATTTTGACGCAGCCCAAATGGTTTCTCCCCGTCTGTTATTTTTCTGCATGATGGGACGGACAGAATATGTACTATATATATCATTGACAATATATTGATCTAATTTATATAAGCCAGAACTATTATTGATAATTTTGCCATAATTGTATTTGATGATTCCTGACTATAATATTTCTTTGTTATATCTTTACACTACACAATTTTTGAATTTTTTTCCCAGTCAATAGGATGGTCAAATTCACGAATACGTTTAAAAAGGGCACTTGATTACTGGCCTTTATAAAATATTGTTCTTATGTTGTTTTATTCTAACCTCTAATTCTTTTCTTGTTTGACCAACATAATATTTATCACATTTGCTACAATCTATTTTGTATACACAGCCTATTGAGTTATCAGGGGAGTTTTTTATGACAAGATTTTAGAGGGTTGAATTATTTTTGAAGGCTACATATACATTGAAATTCTTAAGTACAGTGGGAATATCTATAAGATTTTCATTGAAAAGAAGTACTAGTAAATTCCTTTTTTTCAAGTTTTGCTTTGGTTCACATTTATCCAGAAAGAATTTGGGATATCTTAATAGTATTCTGATGTCATAAATTTTGCTAATTTCATCATCATCATATTCTGGGCTGCAAATGCGCAAGCCACGAAGGAACGTGGAAGAAAATGCTGAATTTTTTACCCTATCATGGTGAGCAGAATAGTAATGGATATACGCGTTGACATTGGTTGGTTTTCGGTGAATACTATATCTAAACTTTCTGTTGCACCTATGAATGTTACAGTCCAGAAAAGAAATGCATGAATCATTTTAAATTTCTACAGTAAACTTTATAGGAGGAACCAATTGATTAAATTTAGGCACAAAAGCACCAACATTTTCATTGTTTGGCCAAATGCAGAGAATGTCGTCGACATACCAAAACCATTTGATCTTTTTGGGAAGTATGTTTGTTAAAAGTTTTGTCTCAACAAATTTCATGTAGTTATTACTTAGAGCGGCTGATAGCGGATTCCCCATCGCCATCCCGAATTCTTGTAAACTCAAATTTACACTCTTTGCTACATATTTCAATAAGGTCAACAATGGGTTTAGTATCATAAAGATTGTGGTGCAGTAATTCTTCCACTAGAAATTCGAGGAGGTCATTAACTGGTATTTTGGTAAATAAAGAAGTAACATCAAAACTAATCATCTTAAAATCGGAATCTGCCTCAAGTCTATTCATTTAGACTGCGTTACTCTTCGTCCCTAGATAAATAGGATTGAGAAGCATGGGAAACTAAGAGCAACTGCATAAACAAGTGGCTTTTGTCCGACTTCCATTCTCAAAGGCGGTCTCCTAGTGCACCTTTTCAACTCCTCTTCCCTGAATTTTGTCCCACCCCTTTTTTTTTAAGTTTTATTCTTCTTCCTTTTCTTTCTCTTCTCTTTTATATTTCTTTTTTTTTTTTTTTATCTTATATTCTTGTTACTTTATATGTCTGATTATAATTTAGTCATTTGTTCTTGAGACCTTTTCCTCCTTTTGTTCCCCCTTCATTGCGGACATTTGGTCGAGCCTCCGTTGGCGTCTTTGGACTTTGTTCTGGTGATCTTACGTTTGTATTACGTAATTATTTTTTTTGCTACATTTGTATCATGTTCACAGCCGTATA
>NC_134789.1:40873776-40876276 GCF_046742065.1 Oratosquilla oratoria
AATTACTTAACGTTGAAATCCTTAAGAATATGCGGTAAGTTAATGAAGTTATCATGATAAGGAAGAACGAGAAGATTTTTAGAATTAAATGTTTCTCTAGCTTTATAATCAAAATAAGACTTCCTAGCCATTTTTTTGAGAATTTTCAATGAGATAATTGGGATACTTTAATTTTGAAACTATGTAATTTATTCTTGAAAGGAATTAAATGTTAGATTAAAGCAACATAAGTATAGCGTTAGAAGTGGTCAAACGTCCAACGTGTTATTTGTCCATCTTAGTGATTTCAGCCATTGTATTAATTGGAATGAAACTAAAGTAATTGTTAGGAGTAATTCTTATGTGAATAGAAATATCATAGAATCCAGTCTGGTTAATGATTTAAATCTAAGTCATGGACTGTACAGATTGGATGAATTTATTATTAAAGAAAAATTGTAAACTAAACTCTCGGGACTCTGAGCACATAGGGCACGGGGAGAGATCTACCCTACCCTCTGAGTATATATACTTGTTTCTTTTTCTGTACTTGTACCTTGAAAATGTCTGAATAGACGAAAGCGCTCGGTCTCATTTCTGTTTTTTCACCGGGGGAAGACAAGATCCAAGGAAGCCTCTAGGCGAGGTCACAAGGGAAGGCGGTGACGAAGGAATACTCTAGGTGAGATCACTGGGCGAAGTAGGCGAGGTTGAAAGGAGTCCCTAGGTTAGCTCACCAGAAGGAATAGGAAAGGTAAAGAAGGTCATCAGTCTCGTCACAGAATGCATAGAGGAAGCTCAGCGATAACTACCTTACCTCCAGAAGCCAAGTCTATAGTTAGACGTCTTGAAAATCTACACAAGAAGATCATCAATGCATCAATTGCTATTTTCTTTAATGAAATCTGTCTACAGGAAAACTACTGCCGAGATATACAAACATATATAAATATACATGTATAATATACTTGAGTTATAAATAGTATTCCTGTAAGGGAAGGAGAATGTAACGACGCATTTCTAACTACCAGTGTTAAACTTCATCGGGCATTATCTCTTTAAAAAAAGCGGTCATCTGTGAATATTAGGTCAACAGTGAATATGTCTGTATCATAATCTTAACTGATATTTCACGTACTAAACTGAAGGAAGAAAAAGTGCATATTAGACATGGGGTATTTTGGAAGTTAAGAATAACATAAAACTTTCAGAAATGTCAAAGAAAATTTGTAGTGTTTACAGTGAAGGTGTCATTATGGATCGTCAAGTCCAACATTGGTTTTCAAAGATTCGTTCTCGGGATGAATTATTGACAGATGAACATAGACTCGGATGATCATCAGTCTTCGATGAAGATGCTTTTAGAGAACTGGTGGAATGCAATCTCCAGAAAAGCACTCAAGATTTGGCACTTGATTTCAACACATCCCAATCTACAATCTGCCATCATTTGGAAATGATAAGAAAAGTAAGCAATTAGGACGTTTCGGTTCCCTTTACTTTTACATACATATACCAAGGCTTTTTCCCCCTTACAAGGGAGGTAGCCAAAAAGAAAAAGGCATAAAATCATTCCCACCCATTCCAACCCTAAATACACTCCACTTCCCTCCACCCTCCCTCTTATCTTAGCACCTGAATGACGGGTCATCCCTGCACCTTGTCCACTGCCCTGGGTCAGAGGCAGTGTCGCAAGGCACAGCACATCCACAGCAAAGCCGCTTCATTAAATCGGCGACCCCCCTCTCCGTCCCCCCTCTCCGTCCCCCCATGCATATAAGGAGAAGGGGGGACGGAGAGAAGAATGAAGAAAATCGCTAATCTATAGCGACATGTCTTCTTTCAAGACAGAGAAAAGTCCCATTTCTCAATCATATCGTTACAAGTGATAAGAAATGGTATTTCATGGCCATGTATAACACAAAAGACATTGGGTTGTCCAGCATAGATTTCCTTAGCCTACTCCAGACGCGGAGCTTTATGGAGGAAATGTTATGCTGTGTGTATTGTGGAATCACCGTGGTGTATCTATCTCAAGCCTTTGAACCACAATCAGAAAGTGCAGATTTATACTGTCAACAGCAGCAATGTATGCCTGAGAATCTTTAAAAAAAAATGGAATGCATTCATGAACAGGAGAAGGTGTCTCTTCGTGATAACGCAAGACCAAATTCAGCGAGAATAACGCAAGAAAAAATGTTGGACTTAGTCTGGTCTCTTCTTCCCCATCCACCATACTTACCCGACGCTGCATCAAGAGATTTCCATCCATTTCGTTCACTACAAAATGCTATGAATAGAAAAAAATCAAAGAAAACAAAGTAAAAAGGTTCGTTGGCAACTTCTCAAGCTCAAAACCGGTTGATTTCTGCATGGCAGGAATCAACAAGCAACTCGCTAAATGGGAAGAGGTGATTGACAGAAATGGTAAAAATACTCATTGAAATTATTTGATTGTTCAGTTATTCAAAAATAAACACATTTCACAAACGCAAGTTACTTATGATGCAACTATGTATGT
>NC_134789.1:40893776-40896276 GCF_046742065.1 Oratosquilla oratoria
CTGACCTCAACCCCTTACACCTTAGGGTTGACATACCAGAGGGAGTCGAGGCTTTATGGGTCAAACTCACACACACACCGCCTCTATTATAATGTGCGTCATATACCACCCTCCTCGTGCCAACACTGCCCTTCTCCTCAACGATCACATCATTGAAACTGCTGACTCCCTCCGCTTAAGGTTTCCTGCTGCCAAATTAGTTGTGTGCGGGGACTTTAATCGTCTGGACACTAGTGATATTTTACACCATTTAAATCTCAAGCAGGTAGTGACCTTTCCCACCCACGACCAAACAACCCTTGACCTAATTATGACTGACATGGCGCAGCTGTACTCTACCCCCAGACCTCTCCCCCCCATCGGTAAGAGCACGCACCTCACCATCCCAGGGTCCCCAGCCCCTAGTGCAGCCATTCACAGGATTAAAGTAACCAGACAGCACCGCCCTATGCCTGATTCCGCCATGAGGGAATTTGGCAGGTGGATAGTGGAACATCCCTGGCCAGAGGTTCTCAACGTTGAAGACGTGGAGACCAAGTGGACAAATTACTCCACCACCACAATTGAGGCCTTTCACCACTTCTTCCCTGTAAAGGATTTCTCTGTCCATCACTCTGACGCTCCTTGGATGACACCACATATCAAACGTCTCATCAAACAACGCAACAAGGCATTTTACACCGACCGAGCCCAGTTCAGGTTCCTGAGGAATAAGGTCATCAGAGAGATCATTACCGCCAAATCCTCTTACTACCCAAACAAATTGCAACACCTCAAACAGCAACGCAATAACACTCAGTGGTTCAGCAAGATCAGGGCTCTCTGTGGCCTGCAGGGTAACAAGACCCCCCACCTCCCTTGCATCTCGCACCTGTCACCTGACCTAGCAGCCCAGGAGATCAACTCCCACTTCGCCTCTATCTGTCAGACATTACCCCCTCTCGACCCTTCCCGCCTACCTGCCTACCTCCCTTCCCCCTCACCCCCCATTCAAGTTCAAGTTTCCGACGTAGCTACTAAGCTGGGTAAACTCAAACAAAATAGATCCACAACCCCCTCTGACCTTCCTATTAAAATCTACAAGGAATTTGCCCCTGAACTTGCCCTCCCACTCTCCTCCATAATTAATGCCTCTTTAAGCCAAAACACCTGCCCCAGCAACTGGAAAATATCATATGTTACTCCCATCCCCAAAACCCTCAGCCCACAATCACTAAGTGACCTTAGGCCCATCGCCATCACCCCTATCCCAAGCCTTATATGTGAAGATTTGGTCTTTAACTCCGTTTACAGCAACATAAAACACTCAATAGATGCACAACAATTTGGCAACATGAAATCCTCCTCTACCACTCACTGTCTCATTGACCTACTCAACTTCCTTCACAGCAACCTAGACAAGCGTAACACATCCCTAGCTGTTACCTTTGTAGACTTCAGGAAGGCCTTTGACCTTGTTGACCACAATGTTGTTCTCTCCAAAGCCATCCAACTGGGGATCCAGCCCCACCTAATAGCATGGCTGGCAGATTTCCTCACCGGACGACGGCAGGCGGTCAGGTACCAAGGGTCAACTTCCCCCCTCCTCCCTTTAACTTGTGGGGTCCCCCAGGGTACCAAAATGGGTCCCCTATGCTTCCTCATCCTTATCAACGACGCCCTCATGGACACTCCTCACAGATGGAAGTACGTGGATGACAGCACCGTAGGCATCCCCATCAACACCAGGCGGCCTGATTACGCACCACTACAAAACACCCTGAACAAGCTCATGATGTGGACGGAAAACAACAACGTCACAATCAACACCAACAAGACCGTAGTGATGCACTTCTGTACCTCCACCCAAGCAGTACCTCCTCCACAACTTTCATTGGGCCCCCACCCCCTCCAATTGGTGCAATCCACCAAGATCTTGGGCATCACACTCGATGCTCAATTAAATTGGAACCAACATATCACCAATATAGTCAGGACAGCGTCTTACAAACTGTATATGCTGAGTAGGTTAAAATCACTAGGAACACCTACATCTGAGCTACAGGAGGTCTACAAAACTTTCATACTCCCCACCCTCATGTATGCCTCACCAGCCTGGTGCAGCTCACTTACCCTCACACAGAGACAAAAGCTGGAGAGGGTACAAAAGAGAGCGTGCAGGATCATCCTGGGCGTGGAGTACAGCAGCTACGACCATGCTCTTACCACCCTTACTCTATCTAGGGTGTCCCAGCTGCATGGGGAGGCACTAAGGAAATTTGGGGAAAGCCTGCTTTCCCACCCTAGACACCGTCACCTCCTCCCTCCTGATGCTCCACCAACTCGCCACGCCACTAGACACATAAATAGACTCATACCAATCAAAGCGCCAAGGACAGACCGCTACAAAAACAGTGCTATCCCATCTATTGTGCACATAATTAACTCATTGTAAAATTGCTCCATGTATATATTCCAAGTTTTATATCTTTAATCAACTTTTCCAATGTAATATTGTCAG
>NC_134789.1:40903776-40916276 GCF_046742065.1 Oratosquilla oratoria
AACTCGGAGTAACTGCATGTAACAGTAATTGCTGGCAATTGGAGAGAGGAGTTCGGAATTCGAACCCACAAATAAGTAAATGGGAGGCTAGCACGTCGCCAGGGCATAAAGTGAGAGAAATAAAATAATTTTGCTAAATTTGATGTCCAATATTTCTGCCCCAAGTTCATCAAATTGGTTGACGTTGGCAAGAAGGGAATTTGCATCGTAGCCGAGGGATTAATAATTTGTAAGATTTCACTCAGAGAAAGAGAAGTCCGAATACTAAAAGGGAATATTTCAGTCAAATGTTCGCAACGTTTTAGTTTATTGAAAACAGAGGGATTACGAGCATTAGTCATTGATCTCATCAAGGGTTCTCAAAATTTGTGAATCGGAAAATAAGAATGATGATTAAAAATTACACTGGTCAACAAAATTTATCAAAATACCTGTCCTACAAGCAAAAGAAGGTGAACTTGATAGAATTTTTTCAGCTAATTTCAAATATGTTAAAAAAAATATATCAGAAATAGTTTTTCTGTGATACCATATTAAATTTTAAACAACAAGCACCTGGCTTACGCCAGCCCTGGCTACGCCAGGGGTGCTTGGCCTTCGGCAAGACCCGCTGCGCGGATCGCTCGCTTCGCTTTCGTGTTACACGGGCAGTTCTAATCTTTAATTGTTGGTCTCTGTCATAATAAAAGTATAGGTCCAAATACGAATTATCATTTCTCCGTTTCGGCGCCCCTGGAAACGGGCAGAGGCATTGTGTCCAACGTGCAACCTTGACCACGATTGGGGTACTTTCTTTTAAATGTCTTGAACCTACGCTCTAAATAGTACAACTGGTATTGCCTGTGTCCTCTTCCACCATTACCACAAAAATTGTTGTAGCCTGCATAATAGTGCTTCTTGAAATTTTCTACAACCTCGGAAGAAATACGAACACTAAGAACTTCGAGATCTTCGAGACCTTCCAGAAGTTCGAGACCTTCCAGAACTTCGAGACCTTCCAGACCTTCCAGAACTTCGGCACTTTCGAGAACTTCGGCACCTTCGAGAGCTTCGGCACCTTCGAGAACTTCGGCACCTTCGAGAACTTCGGCACCTTCGAGAACTTCGGCACCTTCGACAACTTTGGCGCCTTCGAGAACTTCGGCGCCTTCGAGAACTTCGGCGCTTTCGAGAACTTCGGCGCCTTCGCGAACTTCGGCGCCTTCGAGAACTTTGGCACCTTCGAGAACTTCGGCACCTTCGAGAACTTCGGCACCTTCGACAATTTCGGCACTTTCGAGAACTTCGAGAACCTCGACACCTTCGAGAACTTCGGCACCTTCGAGAACTTTGGCACCTTCGAGAACTTCGGCAGCTTCGAGAACTTCGACACCATGGCTTAACGATGATCGTTCTTTACTCAACGATGATCGTCCACGGCTCAACGATGATCGTCCATTGCAAAACGATGATCGTTCAGGGCTCAACGATGATCGTCCATGACTCAACGATGAGCGTCCATGGCCTAACGATGATCGTCCACGGCTCAAGGTTGAGTCGTCGAAATCGAAATTAGTCGATCGATCGAATCGAGAAAAAAGTCTGACAGACAGACAGACAGACACGAAACCGCTTTTATTTATAAGACAACAAAAATCTACGATGAAATTACTTTATTGATTCCTTGATGGAGAAATCCTTGCAAGTTTGATATAACGTTGGAAATTTAGCGGCATGTTCTCGTTTTAAAAACACAACTTGCTTTTTGTTTTTCGACAGGTGCTGTTTTGTTATTTTTTTCGTTTCTGTAACCCATTTCCAAAAATGGCGGTTTCTTCGTTTCATTACTGCTGAAGTTTCAGGCATCTTTCACAGGTTGAATGTACACGTGCCCTTGATATCACGTCGGGCCCTGCCAAAAAAATCGAATAGACCTTTACTCTCGGACAGGGGTCAGCGTGTCCGCATTCTGCCGGGTTCTGACGGATTGGGAAAACCGATCGGGTCACAGATTTTTAGTAATAGATTATAACTAATAATTGAGGCTGATATTTTAGTTAAACTTCCCTTTAAAATGTAGATATGTATGATTTTCGAGTGTGTTTTGCTTCTGGGAGATCCCTCTTTAGTGTCCAACAGTAATCATCCTACATTGAAGAGCTCTACTTCCCTTGATACCGGGTTTCCATGTTCAGAATGTCCTGGTGGAGCCTTTCACCGTGCTCATCACTGACGGCGCCAAAATATGCCGGGAAAGAGTCCAAGTGAGAGTCTAAGAAGTGGACTTTTAGGCATCCCAAGGCCTTATAAGATGTCATTAGCTCTTTTACGATCTCAGATTTGCGATTCCCCAAAAACTCTGCGCAAATTTTCTTAAATGACAGTCTTGTAGCTTATTCAAGATCATTTAGCTCTTCATGAAAAATTTGGTCTCTCATCAGCTCCCTAATCTGTGGTCCAACAAAAATACCTTCTTTGATTTTTGCGTCACTTACTCAAGGAAACCTATTTTTCAAATATGTGAATCCCTTGCCAGTTCTATCCATACTTTTAACGAAAGTTTTCACCAACTAATATGCAAAGGAGGCAGATAAATTTTCTCTGAATCAACAAGAGGAGGACTGACAATGTTCTCTCCTGGGGTCAGAGATCGTTTCGGCCTTACATTCTTTTCATAATTAAATTTCTTATCCCTACTGTCCCACTCACAGAAAAAACAACAAAACTTTGTGTAACCCAGCTGCATTCCAAGTATAAATGCCACAACCTTTAGGTTACCATAGTTATTCCATTTATGTTCTTCATACTTAATATTTTGCAATAGAACCTCCATACTCTCATATGTTTCCTCTATGTTAGCTGCATGGGACAGAGAAGTAGAAGGAAACTAATTTCCATTGTGGAGCAAAACAACTTTCAAGGTCACTTTTGAAGAGCCAATAAACAAGCGCCACTCATCTTGTCAAATTTATGATTAAGCTCCTCCATAACAGAATATACATCATTGCAAAACACCACACCATCCTCTAGTGAGAAAAACTGTTCAAAACCACAATGTCACTTACGATAAAAACTAACTTTGGATTCATTCTGTATGAGCTTCCAGCCATTTAACCTGGAAGCATGAAATTCAGATTGCTTTTTTGACAAGCTTAAATCCCGCACAAGATAATTCAGATCCTCCTGACTCAATAAATGTGGTTCACTTGAAGAACAGATTGGCTGAAAGTCCATGTCTTCTGTTTTTTTTTCCATAACCTCCTTACTTGAATCATCATCACTTAGTTTCATTTGTTTTGAAGGGTCAGGTACAGGAAAGTCTTGACTGTAAGGCACTAGTCTCATAGCAGATGATAAATCAGGATGTTTTACAATATCCTTAGATGTTGATGTTATACTTTTTACATTTGTAATGCAGAAGCAGCAATCTGAAGTATGATCTTTTGGTTCTCTCCAAACCATAGGGATAGCAAAAGGTATATGGCATGAACCTATCGCCCACACAGTGAAAAGCCTGACACAGGTTACACAACACACATGACGGGCCCAGCTTTTATCCTGGTCCCCCACTTTGCAGCCAAAATAATTTTCATATCACTTTTTAATCAATGGCGTGAAACACCGTCTTTGTGACTTGAATGTCAATACACCGAAAATAAAGCAAAAATTGTCTGAATGGTTTATACAATTTCTTGGCATTGTGAAGGTGAATGGTGGGTACGCTACTGTACAATATCACACTTATTGCCACACAAATGCGCATTACACAGCCTCACACCAACACTTGAAACACAGTACTGCCAAAAGTATAACAATCTCACGCAGTGTTGCCGAACTCAGTGTTGCCAACAGTTTGATTGAAATTTATCCCACGTAACACACGTAACGTAACATACCGTGGAACACGCAAACTGTGGGTGATGGAAAAAATTTAACATTGTTTTCAGATTTTGAATGCAAAAACATATAAGATACAGCTATTGATTTCCTTGGGACAAATTCTTTGTTGACCAGTGTTATTAATTATCATTCTTATTTTCCGATACACTAATTATAATTGATTAGGTTTAACGTGGTGATACTCCTCCTATTGGGAGGCTAGGACGGTGCTCCTTACAGAGGACGTTATAACGAGGAATTTAATGAACTATGCCCTTGGTCCAGCTTGCTGGCGGCGGTGTCGACCTGCCGTCACCTCAACCTCTGCCGCAAATAGCGACGCTCTAACGCGCTCGACCATCGAACAGCCTGGAAAATAAGAATAAAACAAATATGATTCTTAGTTCGAAGGCTTTTATGATTAATTAATACTGAGGATCTGAAAGGAGTCAAATACAGCAATTCAGGCTGAAGGTTTAAACCAACAGTACCAAACCTTTAAAACATCATAGGAAGTTCCCTATTCGTACTTTTGAAACTTAATACATATATTCATGATATAATCCCACCTTTGATCTGCAGATGTAAAACATATTGTCACAAATCACCAAACCGATGGGAACTTACTATAGGCGTGCGAGGAGTATAATGGAGCCATCATTGATGTTAGTATCCAGAGGAGATGGGAAGAGTGGAATCTGAGTTAGATAAAAGACCACGGGGAATTAAAAAAAAAAAAAAAAAAAAAAAAAAAAAAAAAAAAAAAAAAAAAAAAAAAAAAAAAAAAAAAAAAAAAAAAAAAAAAAAAAAAAACCTGGCCATCAAATGAGGGAAGCAAAATGGTTTATGTCATAATGACTGGGCCAGTGGAAAAGGAGATAACAGAAGGGAATCGAGAGATATGATTAGTGAATTTGCATGAATGACCTGGCATATGTTGGAGCAGGCGCATGTTAATGTATGCCAAGGAGAAGGCTAATACCGGCCCTTGTTCAGTAGGGAATAAAGCAAATACACACACACACACACACACACACACACACACACACACACACACACACACACACACACACACACACACACATATATATATATATATATATATATATATGTATGTATGTATGTATGTATGTACGTATGTACAACAGTGAATGGGTCCCTGTGAACAGATATATATATATATATATATATATATATATATATATGTATATGTATATATATATATTTATCAACCACAATACACTTTAATTCTAAGCCATCAACATCGAGGGAGACTCGTGGAGGCTAACATGCAGAAAAGGAAACGTGGAACGGCCAAGGACTCGAATTTGGGCGCAATCGGCTAAATCGCTAACACACTTGGCCGTATCATGTTTCAGTTTCTGCATAATGGCCTCCACGAGTCTCCCTCGATGTTGATAGCTTAGAATTAAAGTGTATTGTGGTTGATAAAAAATGTATATCTGTTCATTGGGACCCTTTCAATGTTGTACACATACTTTACCGCGTTCGTATATATACCAATTGTACTATCATAGTGGTGATGGGTTGAACGCAAAATTTCGTGTACTTGTATGTAACTCGAGCATACAAATATATAAGAAAAGTTACGCTCAACTCGCATCTCTCTTGATGGCGCAATCGGATGTCACTAACACACTTGTCACGTGTTAGCCCAGGTTCGAGTCTTTGGCCGTACCACGTTTCAATTTCTGCATGCTGACCTCCACGAGTCTCCCTCGATGTTGATGGTTTAGAATTAAAATGAATTGTAGTTGATAGTATACATATATATATATATATATATATATATATATATATATATATATACTGTATATATATATATTCATAGTGTAAATGGGCAGGAGGTTTTCCCTCAAGCATACTTCATTAAAATGAATGGCAAGCTTGTTATGACAGAGCTTCTTGTCGTATTTTTCTCTCTTTCTTAGAGTGATCTTGCCTTCTGTAGGCAGTAACCTTAATAAATCTCCGTATGTCATGTTGTGGAATAACATACATAATCTATAAATAAGCCAAAACGCGTTTTCACACCTCTTGGTGCTTCCTCAGTGGCAGGTGCGAATCTAAGAGCTGGGCTGGTGTGTGTGGGTATATATGGGACAAGCTGTGGGATTTTGTCTAGTCGTCGGTGTGGGATTTTGTCTGGTCGTCGATGTGGGATTTTGTCTCGTTGGCGTCGCCGGAGCTCCGTGTCGTTCTGTAGGTTGGAGGGTGGCGTGCATCTGTGTTTTTTGTCTCATTTTCACTGGGGAATGATCTTCTCACACTTGGTAGGATTTTTAAGTCCTCGAGTTGGGTATTCATTCCCGGGGATAGATCCTTGATATACAAAGCCTCTAATATAGGTAAACGTCGTGGGTCTTTGTTGTGATCTATAATCTCCGTATTCTGGGTTAGGTCTTCTCTTCTCAATTTTGCTTGATGGACTTCGCTATGATGATTTTTAGGTGCTCCTGAGTTTAGGTGGTGTGACAGACGACGCGAGAGCCTCATGGTGGTCATGCCGATATAGGTAGTAGGATGGGTCGCACAGTTCCCATATTTGCAGGTGTACCTATATACGACATGAGATTTTTGAAGTTCATCGACGATCTGCCTGGTGTTGTTCCTTAGGAGTAGGTTCGAGCAAAATTGAGAAGAGAAGACCTATCAGTCTGCCTCCTTTCCTATTGTTATTGTAGAGTACTTTTGCACCTTGTCAGTAGAAATCGTGTTGGTGCTGTTCAGTATGTTTGTACACCGCCGAACTCTGGTCTTATCTGCTTACTGCCCTTTGGTGTTCTTGTAGTCTTGTGCTAGTTTGTTTGCCTGTTTCACCCACATAGTGTGCTGTGCAATAGGAGCAACTGATGTACTTAGACCCGTGCTGGTTCAATTTGCTCACTTTATCCTTGACCCGGGTGAGGGCTCCGTTCAGCGTGTTGCTGGGTTTGTGAGCAACGCTTATCCCGTCCTTACTCGGTATCCTCGCTGCGACCTCTGAAACACCCCTCACGCAAGGGACCGTTATCCTAGTTGTGGCTGTTCGTGTTTCGTCCCGGTCTGTTTTTCTTCTCTGCGGCGCCGTCCACCTTTTCACTACTTGATTTGGGTAGCCGCTAGCCCGGAATACACTCCTCAACCTGCTTCTTTCCTCTTTCAGCGACGCCTCTGTGGAGCAGACTCTCTCCGCCCTGTTTCACAACGTTTTCACCACACTCTTTTTGTGGCAAATCGGGTGTTCAGTACCAAAGTCCAGCAATCGATCGGTATGCGTTGCCTTCCTGTACATGCCGGTGACCAAAATGTTACCCACGCGTTTCACCATTACGTCCAGTAACGGTAGCTTGCCTTCTGCCTCCTTCTTCATCTCGAATTGGATAGCCTCATGCTTCCTATTGAGCTGTTCCAGGAACCCATCTACATCTCTTTCTTTCGGGATTGCGAACACATCGTCCACATACCGCGTCCACAGCTTCAATGATGTTGGTGCAGCGGACAAAACCTCATCCTCGATCCACTGCATGGTGATCTCAGCCAGGATTACCGAAATTGGTGATTCCATGGGGGTCCCAATTCTCTGGTGGTACACCGGGTCTCTGTAATCAAAATAGGTTGAATTAGGCACAAAATCACCAGCCTCGTCAATTTACTGGTGGAAATTTTTTTATTGTCCAGGAAGCCCAGTGTTTCCTCCATCGCGGACAATACCGCCCGCTTCACGAGTTCATGCGGTAAAGACGTGAGCATGGACTTCTCATCGAATGACACCATAATGTGTGAGAATCAACACCGTGTGATATCGAAACACGGTGTTGATTCTCACAGTCTTGTCGGCTTTTGCCATTGTGTTTCAACTTCACACCATAATGTCATCACTCTCCACTCTGATGTCTCGCACTTTTTCCAGAAATTCACTTGAATTTTTCAACATCCGTGTCGAGCTGACTACCAAGGGTCTGAGTCTTTTGGCCAACACCGACGTTAGGTTGTTTGTGGGGACCCTCTGAAAGCAATAATCGGTCTTAAAGGCACCCCCTCTTTGTGTATCTTAGGCAGACCATAAAATTTCGGAATGATCGAGTCCCTTGGCTTTATCCTCTCCCACTCCCTCTCCGTAATCAAGAGTCCTTCCTTTAGTTTGCATAGTTCACCTTTTACCTTCTTCTGCAGCTTGGAAGTCGGGTCGTAAGGTACAACCTCATAGGTGTTGCGGTCCTGCAGCACCGTGGTGGCCTTCCGCTCGTAGTCCTCCCTATTCACAACGACGGTAGTCCGCCCTTTGTCGCTAGTGAGAATAACAATAGAACGATCACACCGTAGGCCCGCCAAAGTTTTCGCTTCTCCTGTGGTGAGATTGTGTCCGTTTTTCTTCCTGCCCAGCGCTCCCACAATCCGGATCCTGGCATATATGCATATATACATATATACATTATGCTGTGTTTGATATGCAACGCTTCGAGAATCGCAATTCTTTTGTGATCACAAAAGACTTGTGATTCTCGAAGCGTTGCATATCAAACACGGCAACCCCGACATGAATAAGCAGCTTCAAGATCTCCAAATTCTCCCTTCTTCTAACGTCATAATCGCATAATTCCATGTTGATGATGTTTACTCTTCTACCCTACAGCGCGTTGACCAATTGACCACCCCATGGCGTGGGTGATCATTTATCATTGCTGTTTTTTTTTCTTGTCCTTTTGTCGACCTCTCCTATGTTCGTACTTATTTCATATTATTTGTTTGTTTGTCTGTATATTTACGCATTAACTAGTGTATGTATTATTCTGCCTTGAGAATGAAGTTGTGTAACTTCAAAACGTTGGTACCTAAATATCTACTAGTTCTATCCTGTCTCAGTGTTGAAATGTCCTTTGCTGATCTTCTACATAGATTGCCTCTTGAAATATGTCGCCTTGTTCGCAGTATTGAACAAGTTAACAAGAATATTGTGAGTTGTCATCATGCTATTATATACAACATATATAAATATATATATATAAATATATATATATATATATATATGACATGTATATATATATATATGTATGCATATATATGTATATATATTCGTGTATATTATATATATATATATATATATATATATATATATATATATGACATGTATATATATATATGTATGCATATATATGTATATATATTCGTGTATATTATATATATATATATGTATATATACATATATATATATATATATATATATATATATATATATATATATGCTGGTACATTGTGACAAGTTGATGAAGGTGGCAAAAGAAGTCACGGGTCCAGATTCGAGCTTCTGAGTTTATTCCTGACCGGTTTCGTTCTACGCATCTTCTGAAGAAGCGTAGAGTGGAACCGGTCAGGAATAAATCCAGAAACTCGGAACTAGACCCGTGACTTCTTTTTTCACCTTCATCATATACATGTATATATATATATATATATATATATATATATATATGTGTGTGTGTGTGTGTGTATATATTTATATACATATATATATACTGTATATATATATATATGTATACTGTATATATACATATATGTATATATACATATATATATATATATATGTATATACATTGATATCGTTTTCAACCACAAATCACTTTTAATTCTATGCTATCGCAATTGAGGCTGAGAGTCGCTCGAAGGAGGCATCCGTTGGAAAATGAAACGTGGACAAGCCGAGGATTCGAACCCAGCTAAACCGTAACAAAGTTACAGTGACGTATTGGTTTACTTCACTGTAACTTTGTTACGGGTTAGCTGGGTTCGAATACTCGGCTCGTCCACGTTTCAATTTCCAACGGATGCCTCCTTCGAGCGACTCTCAATCTCGATTGCGATGGCATGGAATTAAAAGTGATTTGTGGTTGAAATATATATATATATATATATATATATGTATACATATATATATATGTATACATACATATATATATATTTATATATATATGAGTATATATATATACATGAGTATATATATATATATATATATATATATATATATATATATATATATATGTGTGTGTGTGTGTGTGTGTGTGTGTGTGTGTGTGTGTGTGTGTGTGTGTGTGTGTGTGTGTGTGTGTGTGTGTGTGTGTGTGTGTGTGTGTGTGTGTGTGTCTGTGTCTGTGTGTGTGTAGAGAAAGAGAGAGAGAGAGACAGAGACAGAGACAGGCAGAGACCTTGACAAAACCCCGGAGGAATGTGGCCCTGTTCCCGATTCCAACCCCGATATTCCCCCAACCCACAGAACATGAGTATCACTTAGTGGGGTCCTTCTTGCCGTCCTCTGGGATCCTTTTGCTCAATGTCGTTCCCCTCGAACTTGAATGCTGATTCACAGCTCTGCACCATCTCGAACAAACTCCCATGCAAGCACCCTGTCCATCTCCGCCTTTTCTAGCCACATGGTGCATCCATACTAATTACCGTGAAACCAGTTAGAAAAACGGAAGAAATTTGGCTTACTCTCCCGAAATTTCAACCGATACTTACTCTACGTAGCAGCTAGTCATGATTGCCTTTGTAGGACCTTCGGGATTAACAACGTAGGCCGTTAGTGGCGTCACGTGTTGAACACATAGTGGACACGGACCACCATCCATCAACTTCCTTTCCTCTAGACACGGGCTTCCCTGTCAGCTCTTACTACTCTACCGTTTGTGTAAAGCAGTGATTCCCAAACTTTTTCAGTTTGTTATCTAGTTTACCATGCCACATTAAATATGTTACCCCTTTCACAGTTTTTTTTCAATATATATATATATATATATATATATATATATATATATACATATATATATATATATATATTCGCTCTGTGCTTCTTCTGAAGAAGCACAGAGCGAAACCGGTCATGAATAAACTAAGAAACTCGGAACTAGATCCGTGACTACTTTTTCCACCTTCATCAACTTGTCACAATGTACCATCATGTATATATATATATATATATATATATATATAAAAATATATATATATATATATAGCTAAATTAAGACACTAGAGATATTTTCGTTCATTTATTGTATTTGATCATTGTGAACCTCTAATGACTATTGCGAAAGATGTCAAGAATACCAGTAGGATGGAGTTGCATGCTGGAAGTTAATTGAAGAATTCTTGGCTTCTTGATTTTCAGAATTCTTATCTATTTTTTCTGTCACTCCTCCATTATCCAACAGAAAATCGTTAAATTACCCCAGTTTGGGAACCAATGGTATAAAGGAATCATATGTAAGTTATGCAAATAATGATCTTATCTGAATGTGGCATTGGTCACCTGTGCTATGGTAGCACGCTGGTGCATAAGATAGCCGTCAAGGTTTTACACTCTTTGTGACACTTATATCGCTCTCAAAAAACTTGGCTAAGGGAGTACTTGAACCTTATGTAAAATTAATTCTCTTAAAAATGCGAAACCAAAGAGGACTTGCTGCAATTTTTTCCAAAGGAATCATTGCCAAATTGTAGGACATTTTCATGATGAATACTAACCTAAAGAAGAACTCTAAAAAACTTGGCTAAGGGAGTACTTGAACCTTATTTAAAGTTAGTTTTCTTATGCAATGGCTTCAATTGATCAAGACGTAGGTTTTACATAGATGTAGGTAAAAACAGTTTTACCAATGATTAGAATTAGATAATTATGTTAAAATTTCTAAGATTCAATAAACAACAAACTCCTAAACACGATGGGGCATTCAGATTTTACATAAAAAGCCATAGAAAATTAAAATTAATGATTTTTATGAATATTTTGCGTCATAACGCTGATTTCTACCCTCCACCTCCTCTTCCTCCTCCTTCTCCTTCCAACTCATTCATCATTTGATTGATAAAAGAAAGTATTCGTTCCACTTATATCTCTATTTTATTTTTACTTTTTTAAGTACACTCAAATAATCTACCTACGGTCTGTACAGATTATTGATAAATTCACATTGCATAAAAACAGTCTCGGGTAAGAATGCTGAAAAATTATTACTTTCTCATAATAAATTAAAGATGAGTAAGGAGGAGGAGGAGGAGGAGGAAGAGGAAGAGGAAGAGGAGGAGGAGGAGGAGGAGGAGGAGGAGGAGGAGGAGGAGGAGCAGGAATGGGTCAGCAACTACATCTCTTCTCTCCGTCCCTCCCTCGCGCCATGGCGCAAAATATTTTTAAAAAGACTCAATTTCTATGTTTATGGCTTTTATGTAAAATCTGAATGTGCCATCGTGTTATGGAGTTGTATATGTAGGAGAACATATATTCTATTCTACATTTGTTATCGTAGTTCCTGTAAACATCGATTACAAGTAAAGATGTGTATGAACCGATAATTTCATTGACTTCAACTCCACATAATTACTTAAATTCTTATCCTATCAAGTTTTGATTTTTTATAGCTGTAGAATGGCTGCTCTTTCTAATGATCGAAACCAGAATTGTCCTATCTTATGAACAAAATGGAGACATATAATATTTTCTGAGGGAGGTGAGGAATTTGCGTCTCGCTGGTGCCTGTGTCAAGCAGGAGTCTACAGGACTACCAACTGTACCGAGCTGGAATGAAGTTTAAATATTTGTAAAGTTTTGCTAAAAAAAGGAAAGTCAAAGCTAGGGTAGAAAATATGATTAC
>NC_134789.1:40921276-40928776 GCF_046742065.1 Oratosquilla oratoria
CGCCACATTCTACGCCAATCGAACATTGTGACTTATAACCGGTAACTGCTGCTTCCCGTGTTGGTTCAACGCTGTGAGGCGAAGCTGGAGTGACCTCTCCAGGGCGCAAGCCTGGGCAGAAGATTATGGAAGATAAGCAGTTGCCCATGCAACAGATCCCCCCTCTCCACACTGAAGATGGTTCCAAAGGAACAGCAAGAACTGGTACATTTTGGGCACCAACAGTGTCGCAGGAGTTGCCGGAACGTTACTGAGGTCAGCATCGAACCGCCTTAGGGACTCCATCTCCGGATTTTTCCTCAGGGTTTACTCCCGAAGCACTTCCCTTGGTGGGCAATCCACAAGGCAGTGGAGGTTTGGGGTCAGAGTTTTCCTTCTCCTAGATGAGTTGCCTTACTGGGCTGGGTCCCATCTACCCATGCGGCAGGTTGTACCGGGTTACATTTTACCAGTAGCAGGGACATACCCTGATCCTGATCCGTCGTAGCAATATTAAGCTCGTGCAGATTACCCGCACTTACCACAGCGCAGACTGCGACACCGACCACTCCCTCGTCTGCTGCAAGATCAGGTTACAACCTAAGAAGCTTCACAAGTCTAAGCAGAAAGGCAAACCTCGCATGAACACCATGGGTATGCATCTCCCTGAGAAAGTCGAAGAGTTCGCCAAGTCCCTTCAAAAAGCTCTGTCCGTCGAACACCAGCACTGCTCTGCAGCTGAGAAGTGGGACCACCTCCGCGATACCATTCAGAAAACAGCCCTTGCAACCTTTGGGAAGAAAACCTCCAAGAACAACGACTGGTTTGACGCTAAGTTCAGTGAGATGTCCCCTGTTATTGATGCAAAGCGTGCTGCCCTTGCTGAATACAAGCGCTCTCCCAACGAGAAAACCTTGCAAGCACTCAGAGCAGTAAGAAGCAAAGTGCAACAAACTGCAAGACGTTGTGCAAATGAATACTGGCAACAGCTCAGCGATTCCATTCAGTTTGCAGCTGTTTCGGGTAACATCAGAGGAATGTATGAAGGCATCAAGACAGCTCTAGGCCCACCACAGAGCAAAACAGCCCCCCTCAAGACTACCAGTGGGGAAGTGATCACCGACAAGGGCAAGCAGATGGACAGATGGGTGGAGCACTACTCTGAGCTCTACTCCAGAGAGAACACCGTTGCCCCCTCAGCCCTGGATGCCATTGAGCCCCTGGCTATCATGGAAGAACTAGATGCTGAACCAACCATTGCGGAACTCTACAAAGCAATCGACAGCCTAGCAAGCGGCAAAGCACCTGGCAATGATGGTATTCCCCCTGATCTCATCAAGTGCTGTAAAAACACTCTACTGCAGCCCCTCCATGACGTCCTATGCCAGTGTTGGAAAGAGGGAGCCGTGCCGCAAGACATGAGAGATGCCAAGATTGTCACCCTCTACAAGAATAAGGGTGAAAGGAGTGATTGTAACAACTACAGAGGCATCTCGCTCTTGAGTATTGTTGGGAAACTCTACGCCCGCGTCGTGCTTGTGCGTCTCCAGAAACTCGCTGGGCGCGTCTACCCTGAGTCTCAGTGTGGCTTCCGAACAGAACGGTCCACAGTGGACATGATATTCTCCCTTCGTCAACTTCAGGAGAAATGTAGGGAACAACGCAAGCCCCTCTACATAGCCTTTATAGATCTGACCAAGGCCTTTGACCTGGTCAGCAGGGAAGGGCTGTTCGACATCCTTCCAAAGATCGGTTGCCCTCCAAAACTCCACAGTCTCATTAGATCCTTTCACGATGACATGAAGGCAACGATCCAGTATGAAGGCAACATGTCCAACCCCTTTGACATCAAGAGTGGAGTCAAGCAAGGATGTGTACTGGCTCCAACCCTCTTCGGCATCTTCTTTGCTATGCTCTTAAAGCATGCTTTTGGAACATCAACAGAAGGAGTGTACCTTCGCACAAGATCTGACGGTCGACTTTTCAACCTGGCTCGACTGAAAGCAAAAAGCAAAGTGACTGAGATAACCATCAGAGACATGCTTTTTGCTGATGATGCCGCTGTCACCTCCCACAATGAGCAAGAACTCCAGCGCCTCATGGACAGGTTTTCCCAGGCCAGCAAAGACTTCGGAATGACCATCAGCCTAAAAAAGACCAATGTGCTGAGTCAGGATGTGGACACTCCACCAGCTATCTATATCGACGACTACCAACTCGAAGTCGTACACCAGTTCACATACCTGGGATCCACCATCAGCGACAACCTGTCCCTTGACGCCGAGATCAACAAGCGCATCGGCAAGGCTGCTACGACCCTAGGACGCCTCACCACCCGCGTCTGGGAGAACCAGAAGCTGACAACGTCAACTAAGATGGCAGTGTCATTGTCAGCACTCTCCTCTACGGCAGCGAAACATGGACGACCTACTCGAAGCAGGAGCGCAAACTGGGTAACTTCCATCTGCGCTGCCTTCGCCGCATCCTTGGCATCCGCTGGAGTGACAAGATTACCAATGCCCAGGTACTCGAGCGAGCAGGTATTCCCACCATATTCACATTGCTAAGGCAGCGCAGACTTCGATGGCTCGGCCATGTGCGAAGGATGGAAGATGGACGCATCCCCAAAGACATCCTTTACGGTGAACTTGTCTCCGGCAAGAGAAACGTTGGTCGACCCCAACTGCGCTACAAAGATGTCTGCAAGCGTGACATGAAAGCCCTGGACATCAACACTGAGAACTGGGAAGAGGTAGCAGCCGACCGCAGCAAATGGCGCAGTGTTCTTCACAAGCAGCTGAAATCTGGAGAGGAAAAAATTCTGACCACATCCAGTGAGAAGAGAGCCAAACGGAAGGCACACACCCCAGCAGCCACTCCAACAAGCCACACATGCAGCAAATGCGGCCGAGACTGCCACTCCCGCATCGGGCTCACCAGCCACAGCCGTCACTGTCGCTAGCAAAATCATGACTTTCTCCGGCGCAATATCCATAGTCGATATCGACTGACGGAGGCCTACTATATATATGTATAGATATGTATATATATATTAATATATATATAAATATATATATGTATATATATATACATATATACATATTTATACATATGTATGTATATATATACATATATAAATAAGTATGTAAATATACGTATATATACATATACATGCATACATTATATATATATGTATATATATATTTATACATATGTATATATACATATTTATACATATGTATGTATATATATTAATACATATGTATATATATATATTTATACATATGTATATATATATATATATATATATATATATATATAATATACGTGTGTGTGTGTGTGTGTGTGTGTGTGTGTGTGTGTGTATTTATACATGTACGTATGCACATATAAGAGTCATTCATATAACTTGATAAATGATGATTTGTATAAGACGTACCCCCTGCTTAGTAAACTCGTTTCAAAACCACCTAGTCACGTAACTGAGCACGTGGCACGGTAGCCTCCCATGATCATATCGTGTGTGTGCGTGTGTGTGTGTGTGTGTGTGTGTGTGTGTGTGTGTGTGTGTGTGTGTGTGTGTGTGTATTTATACATGTACGTATACATATATAAGTCATTCACATAACTTGATAAATGATGATTTGTATAAGACGTACCCCCTGCTAAGTAAACTCGTTTCAAAACCACCTAGTCACGTAACTGAGCACGTGGCACGGTAGCCTCTCATCATCATATCGCCTGACCTCTCCAACCCTCACCCACACTCACCCCGAAGGGTCCACCACCTTAGTCCTGCTATTATTAATAAAACGAACTCACGTCCCTCTGTGTCCATTCATCAGCCAAGACCGAGACCTCAACGGCAGGCAATCACAGGCAAAGACGAGGTTCTTAAAGAAAAGGTAGATTAGGATAATTACATGTTATTGTAAAGGTACTTCATCTGTGCTAAGGTCGCTTCGCCACCCAGGGCGTGGTACATCCACTATACTGTATGTGTGTGCGTGTTCGTATGTCTGTGTATTCACCTCACCTCGGATCTGCTGCAGTCTCTGTCGAGACAGCCAGACACCACCCTACGGCAGTGAGCTCAGAGCTCATTATTTGCCGATCTCTGGGTAGGTCTGAGACCACTCACACACCACACACCGGGACAGCAAGGTCACAGCTCCTTGACTAACGTCCCGTACCTACTCACTGCTAGGTGAACAGGGGTTACACGTGAAAGGAGACAAACCCAACTTATCTCCGCCCGGCCGGGGAATCGAACCCCGGTTCTCTGGCTTGTGAGGCCAGTGCTTTACCAATCCGCCACCGAGTGTGTGTGTGTGTGTGTGTGTGTGTGTGTGTGTGTGTGTGTTCACTTGGTCTTTGGATCACGTGTTGGACTCGTGATCGACAGCTATTTCCCTCCCGGAAGAGAGCTCAGAGCTCGTAGGTCCGATCTATGGGTAATGCTATGTGTGTGTGTGTGTGTGTGTGTGTGTGTGTGTGTGTGTGTGTGTGTGTGTGTGTGTGTGTGTGTGTGTGTGTGTGTGTGTGTGTGTGTGTGTGTGTGTGTGTGTGTGTGTGTGTGTGTGTGTGTGTATGTGTGTTTGTGTTTGTGTGTGTGTCTGTCTATGTATGATGATGTATCATATACATGCGTACATGTGTATGGATATATAAGTAGCCTATATCTATGTCAATATTAGTCACTTCTAACACAGCGATAATTATCTCTACCTTGCCGGTGATATCCGCCTTCTCCTTTTCTGCATGAGGGGATGGAGAGGGAGGGTCGCCGAATTAATGAAGCGGCTTTGCTGTGGATGTGCTGTGTCTTGCGACACTGCTTCTGACCCAGGGTAGTGGACAGGATGCAGGGATGACCCATCATCCAGGAGGTGCCAAGATGAGAGGGAGGAGGGTAGAAGGGAATGGAATATGTAGGGGATGGAATGGGTGGGAGTGGTTTCTATGCCTTTTTCTTTTTGGCTACCCCCCCTGTAAGGGAGAGAAAACCTTTGGTATATGTATGTATGTATGTATTTATCATTTATTAATTATCATTTATTATTTATAATTTATACATATACCATATATATATATACCATATATATCTTAGTTATTTGTAGAGATATTCTATTCATTTATCAATTTATTCATTCATTGACTTATTCATTATTCACCCACTTATTTACGTATATATTAATTAATAAATATTCATTCATTTACTTATCTATTTCTTATCTGTTTATTTGGTTCACTAATTCATTCACATATGTATTCATGTATATATTCATTCTTTTATTCCTTCTTGCAGAATTCACCCCGCCAAGCTGTTCAGACAAAGGATAAAGCGAATCCAAGATTCCACTCGTTCCCTCCTTGAGAATGCAGAAGGCCTTGTCTCTTTTACTGCTCCTGGCAACCACGGTTGTCCATGCTAAGCCAGGTAGCGAGAGAGAGAGAGAGAGGGAGAGAGGGAAAGAGAGAGAGAGAGAGAGAGAGAGAGAGAGAGAGAGAGAGAGAGAGAGAGAGAGAGAGAGAGAGAGAGAGAGAGAGAGAGAGAGAGAGAGAGAGAGAGAGGGAGGGAGGTGAGGGAGGGAGGGAGGGGGAGGGGTAGAGAGGGAGAGAGAGGGAGAGAAGGGGAGAGGGGGGCAGGAGAAGAGGAGGAGAGAGAGAGTGACTGTGAGAAAGGAAGTGAGGAAGGGTGGAGAAAGAAAGAAAAGAGGCGGGTGGGGGAGGGGTTCCTTGGCCAACACGGACAGACACTGAATACGAAATTTCACAGAGGAATATACACATATCTGTATCTATAAGCCATATAAGCTCTGTGTGTGTGTGTGTGCGTGTTATTGTGGTGGAGGCTTGCGACTTAGTGGACAGACCGCAGCCTCTATGTTCCCTCCATCCACGTACTCTCTCTTTCTCTCTCTCTCTCTCTCTCTCTCTCTCTCTCACACACACACACACACACACACACACACACACACACACACACACACACACACACACACACACACACACACACACACACACACACACACACACACACACACACACACACACACACACACACACACACACACACACACACACACACACACACACACACACACACACACACACACACACACACACACACTCACTCACACGACTCGTGACGCAGTGGTAGAGTTCCCGCCTGCCACTACGGCAGTCCGGGTTCGAATCCCGCCCAGGGCTGAAATATTTTCAGTATCACTGCGCTGCTGGTCGTTACTCGAACTCTCGTGGGCGGGGAGTTGGAAGGCCTGTAAGGTCACAGCATTACCCATAGATGGGTCATATGAGCTCTGAGCTCTCTTACGGGAGGGAAAAAGCTGTCAATCACGAGTCCAACACGTGACCCAAGACCATGGTGAATCACATTTGTTGGAAGGTAGTATAATCATAATTCAATCATGATAATTTGCCTTAAAGTGAGTCAGATAGTCTAATGTTCTCCAGAACAAAATACTTAAGTTACGCAAAGTTATTTAAAGATTTTAATCTAGATAGTTTATACATTGAACCTACGAGGACGGAAGGTTTTTTTTTTAACGAATTTCTAAAATGGACAAAGTAAATTATTTTCTTCATGTTGAAATATTCATCTCTGAGATATTCAGTTATTCCGTGAGTAACTAGCCCTATGAATGAAAGGCCTGGACAAAACGCTCACTGAAGGGCCCAAACGGTGTGAAATGATGCTCATTCAGGGGCCTGTGATCACTGACCAGTTCTTTCTGACCAAGTTATTGTCGCCTATTATCTTTATGAATATTGACAGTATGATATTGGTGACTCATCTTTATAGGTACTGAATGGTTCATAGTTGCTTGTCAATTCTATATTTATATTGACATTAAATTGTTGGTTGTCAATATTGGCATTTGATATTGTTATTTAGTGATACACTAGCAGTGTTATTTCATCAATGGGTTTGATCTTGTGTCGGCCATTTTAGACAATTTTTTCGAAACTTAGACGGCGGTTCAAACGGCGTGAAATTACGCCAACAATTGACATCAATATTAGAAAGTTTCACTCGAAATATCCTGGCGCGAGAGCCTATATTGCAAAGATTAATTGAAGAGATACAAAATGAATGAGAGGTGTTAAGCAAGGCATTCAAACGCTCGACAGAAAATTAATCGAATCGTCTGTTCGGAAGGACACAAAAGGCGCAGGAAATGGCTACAAGGAGTGTAAGCGGGGTTGCGTCCATTGAAGCACCACTTGCAATTACTCTTTGGAATCCAATCCTGAACAAACCGGATTAGATTGTTTATGACGCAATGGAAAGGGAGATCTATGCCTTTTCTTACTGGGTTAGTGGTTCCAACAGTCACTGTTGCCGAATGTGTCTATAGAGTACCAGAAAGTAGCGTTGTATCACGGTTGATTCAACGACATAAGGTGATTAAAGTGGAGAGGAACACAAAGGAGCGCTGAGTGGCAGCAACCGATGCTGTTACCTTTGCCCTATTATGCGCTTTGGGGACAATATGT
>NC_134789.1:40936276-40938776 GCF_046742065.1 Oratosquilla oratoria
TTTCCCCCTTACCAGGGGGGTAGCCAAAAAGGACAAGGCACAAAAACATTCCCACCCATTTCATCCCCGAAAACACTCCACACCCCTCCACCCTCCCTCCCATCTTAGCACCTCCTAGATGACGGGTCATCCCTGCACCCTGTCCACTGCCCTGGGTCAGAAGCAGTGTCGCAGGACACAGCACATCCACAGCAAAGCCGCTTCATTAAATCGGCGACCCCCCCTCTCCGTCCCCCCATATAAAGGAGAGGACGGGGAGAAATCCCTTCGGGCTGCGTCAAAAATTTTTGCTCACACACACTACCTCACCCCCATTCCCCCGTCCAATCCACCTCATGCATCACAACATTTTCCATATACAACCATTCTCCATTCACCCCTGTCTTCTGTCCTCTCCCGTCCTTCCTCAACCGACATTCCCCTCTTCCCCAAAGCCCCCTTCACCCCATCCATCCATCTCATCCTAGGACGTCCCCTCATGTTCACTCCCTCCACCACATCTGCCTTCCATACCTCCTTTACTAGTCTTTCTTCACTCAATCTTTCCATGTGTCCAAACCATCCTAATACTCTTTCATCCACCCTATCTCCCAGCTCCCTTTCCACCCCTGTTCTCCTCCTCACTTCCTCATTTCTCACTCTATCTAGCCTAGTAACCCCCATCATACTTCTCAGACACCTCATCTCAAACACATTCAAGTTCCTTCTCTCTTCCTCTCTCATGTTCCATGTTTCTGCTCCATACAGTGCTGTTGGCACAATCACTTCTTCATACAGTCTCCTCTTAGCATCCATTCCCAGATTTCTATTCCTCATTACACTTTTTAAACCACCAAGGCATTTACTCGCTTCTCTCAATCTACATTCTACCTCCACCTTCACTCCACCCTTTCCTGCCACATTTGCACCCAAATATCTAAAACTATCCACTTCCTCCAGTTGCTCTCCCTTAATGCTCACTTCCAGATTACTGCCACTTTCACCCCTTGTACATCTCATCACCTTACTTTTACCCACATTTATCTTCAGCTTTCTTCTATCACACACTCTCCCAAACTCTGTCACCAGCTTCCTCAATCCCTCCTCCGATCTTGCCACAAGCGCAGTGTCGTCCGCAAACAACAGCTGGCTCACCTCCCACTTTTCTCCATTTTCCTTAACCATCTCCAATCCCTGACCCACTACCCTTGCATTCACCTCTCGCACCACCCCATCCATGTATAAGTTGAACAGCCAGGGTGACATAACGCATCCCTGACGAAGTCCCACCTTTACCTCAAACCACTCACTCTCTCTATTTCTAATCCTGACACAAGCTCTACTACTCTCATAAAAACTCTTGACAGCTCCCAGAAGCTTTCCTCCTATCCCGTATATCCGCATAACCTCCCACAGTTCCTTTCTGTCTACCCTGTCGTAAGCCTTTTCCAGATCCATAAAGGCCCAGAAAACATCCTTCCCCTTACCTATAGCTTTCTCACATATCTGTCTTACCACAAAAATCTGATCTACACAACCTCTACCTGTCCTAAACCCACACTGTTCCTCACCAATTACTCCCTCTGTTCCTCTCCTAATCCTCTCAATCAAGATCCTCCCATAAGCCTTCCCAACTACACTTAACAAGCTAATCCCTCTGAAACTACTACATTCACACTTGTCCCCCTTTCCCTTGTAAAGTGGAACTATACACGCACTCCTCCAGTCCTCTGGCACTCTACCTTCTCTCCAGCAAACATTATCTAATAATTTCAAACATTATCTAATAATTTCTTAAAACAATCTATTGTTTTAGCGCTCACCACATGGTTGCTAAGTCTGTTTCATTCATTGCCCACTCTGTTGGTAAACCAATCCTTGCCTATTTCCTTCTTAATGTAGAGTTTGCCTAGTTTAGACCCATTACTACGAGTTATACCCTGCTGTCTTAATATGATGACCTTGCCTACATCACCCTGTTAAAGTCCATCATTCATTTGAATACCTCTATTACATCACCCCTCACTACGTATTTCCAGAGTGTGTAAGTTAGGGTGCCTAAGTAGGTCTTCGTATGGTAAATTCTTAACCCTGTGCATAACTTTGGTCATTCTTCTCAGTAATAATTCCAGTGAATTGATATCTATTTTATAGGATGGAAAGCAAAACTGTACCGTATAGTCAAGGGTGGGTCCGTGTGTGTGTGTGTGTGTGTGTGTGTGTGTGTGTGTGTGTGTGTGTGTGTGTGTGTGTGTGTGTGTGTGTGTGTGTGTGTGTGTGTGTGTGTGTGTGTGTGTGTGTGTTTATGTGTGTGTGTGTGTGTGTGTGTGTGTGTGTGTGTGTGTGTGTGTGTGTGTGTGTGTGTGTGTGTGTGTGTGTGTGTGTGTGTGTGTGTGTGTGTGTTTATGTGTGTGTGTGTGTGTGTGTGTGTGTGTGTGTGTGTGTGTGTGTGTGTGTGTGTGTGTGTGTGTGTGTGTGTGTGTGTGTGTGTGTGTGTGTGTGTGTGTGTGTGTGTGTGTGT
>NC_134789.1:40956276-40958776 GCF_046742065.1 Oratosquilla oratoria
CAGGCTTATAAGAAATACAAGTGCTCGGGTGCATCTAATGAATATCAAAGTTATGTATTAATACAGAGAGATTTAAAAAAGACAATAAAAAACGAAAACGACAATATGAAATGAATATCGCTGATAAATCCAAAGATAATCCCAAAGAATTCTATAGTTGTATTAGAAATGAAAAGGTTATTAGGGATCACATTGATCCACTATCATCTGCTGACGGCCAACTTGAATATTCAAATGAAGGAATGTGTGATATTTTAAACAGCTATTTTAGCTCAATATTCGTAAACGAAACGCCTCAAAATGAACTACAAACTGAAACCTGTGAAAAGCCTTGGGTTAACTTACTACAGTAAATATAACAAAAGAAAAAAATTAAAAGGTGTATAGAAAAGCTCAAAGTTAATAAAACACCAGGGCCTGACGGTTGACATCCAAGAATCTTAAAGGAAATGAAAAATGAGATTGTTGTTCCATTAGAAATAATTTTCAAGAAATCCATCATAGAAAACATTTGTGGAAATACAAAAAGACAATTTAAAACAGACACAAACAAAACTTAATCGCTGCTCGGATAGCTGGTGCTGGGCTGTGGATCATCCAGGTCAGCTGTTGGTGTGGTAGGAGGAGGGGTAACGGTCGGTAGGGTGGCAGCAGGGGCAACAGTAGGATTGACTGATGGAGTTGTGCGTTTCATGAACATAGTAAGCTTCGTTTGGATTGATTACTTTTTTCTCTTAATAAATTTCATGATATGGAGGCACCTTATCGCTTATCATCCTTTCAATCCTTGTAAAGCGCTCGTTGTTGGGGTCAGTTTCTTCCAACCGTTTAAGGAATTTATTCATTGAAGCGAAGCTTTCTTATAATCCCTTAGTGGTGAATTTCCTTACTGGCAACTCTTCTTCTTCCTCTAATTGTCTTTTCTCCTCTTCAGCCACTCGTTCCTCTTCCAATTCTATGAGTTCTTCATTTGATAGTTCACCGGATTCTTGACCTAATAATTCTTCCACATCTTTTAAATCACATTCCAATGAAAGTTTCTTTGACAATTTCAATATTTTTTTATGTATCTCACTGATTTCTTTACTGTCAAATCCAGCAAAATCATGAGCATAACGTTTGAGACACTTTTTCTAAATTCCATTCATACACTTTTCAGTGACAAAATTGACGTTGGCTTAATTCTAGGTCGGCATCTATGGCAGCTATTGCTTGGGCGAAAGTGATTCTCAAATAGTTTGCTTTGAATGTTGCAATCAAACCTTGGTCCATAGGTTGAAGAATTGATGTGTTAGGCGGCAAATAAACACCTTTCACATTAGGATGAAGATCACCTAAGTGAGGTAGATGTTCAGATGCATTATCTATCAAAAGTAAAACTTTAAAAGCAATTCCTTTTTCTAAAAAATACTCACGCACTTGAGTTATGAAGCAATTCACAAACCAGTCTTCAAAAAGTGGCTGAGTCATCCATTCCTTACGATTTGATCGAAAGTAAACGGACAAAGTCTGCTTGTTTACATGTTTGAACGCACGTGGGTTTTCCGAATGGTAAAAGAACGGCTTCAGTTTGAATCCTGCGATATTCCCGCCAAGCTGAAAAGTAAGCTTACCCTTGTAAGCTTTAAATCCTGGCATTAGTTTAGCTTCTTTATGGATATATGTGCGTTCTGGCATTCACTTCCAATACAATCCTGTTTCGTCTACATTAAATATTTGCCGTGGAAGATATATATATATATATATATATATATATATATATATATATATATATACATATATGTATATATATATATATATACATATACATATGTATGTATATATGTATATGTATATATATATACTGTATATATGTATATATATATATATATATATATATATATATATATATATATATATATATATATATATATTATGTAGATGGGTGGTGACGGTCGTAAAGTCGAACAGTTGTATGTCAGATAGGTCGTAAGTCTTCGACTATCTGCATATATATATATATATATATACATATATACATATATATGTATATATATATGTGTGTACATATATATATATATATATATAGCATGTGTGTGTACATTATATATATATATATATATATATGTATATATGCATATATACTGGTATATACATATATATATATATATATATATATGTATAGATATATATACATACACACACACACACACACACACACACACATATATATATATATATATATATACATATATATATGTATATATATATATGTATATATATATATATATATACATATATATATATATGTATATATATATATATATATATATATATGTGTGTGTGTGTGTGTGTGTGTGTGTGTGTGTGTGTGTGTGTGTGTGTGTGTTGGAAGAATATATATTACACCTCATAGGACGTCACACTACGAGAAGATAGATATTAAGCGTACGACGTAGTGTACGTCACAGCAGCATCACCAATCGGCTGTTGAGCGTCAGGTCTAACCAGAACCCAACCT
>NC_134789.1:40961276-40963776 GCF_046742065.1 Oratosquilla oratoria
CCATATCTAGGTCGGATGCGAAAAAAAAATCATATCAATAAAACAATGAATAAAAACTATAATAATGTAAATAACAAATAAAATACATAAATAAATGCATAGGTATAGTTAAATAATAAACAAACAGGTAAATAGTAAATAATAATAAATTGACATATAACTAATAATAAATGAAAATCAGACAGACAAATGATAACAAAACAAAAACAAATAATATAAAATAAATCATAATTATTACAGCATCTTACTTAGGTGTTTATCTAAATGATTCTTAAAGCTTCGAACTGAACTGAACTGAACTGAACTTCTTTTCTATGTCAAAGGTTCTATGGAAGATACAACAAACTATGCTAGCATGTTCGCAGATGATAGTCCCCTCACCTTCTTTTTTCTTTTTCTTCTTCCAGTTACTTTGTTGTATTCACACAAGAGAAATAGTGGATCGTATTCTGAAAAGAAATAGTGGATCGTATTCTGAAACATTACCTATGTGCAGGGGTTGCACCATCCCAAAATCATGATACATAAAGTAGTTGGGAAAGTGTTTATTAACTTCTATTCGTTGCACAATCCTGACCTAAAGTATTGAATGTGCAAAAAAAATAAAAAAATAAAAAATAAATAAATAAATAAATAAAAAGTGAAAAATAAAATAAACAAATAAATAAATAAGTAAGACAATATCACAAAATGTGTCCTTCAATGTCCCAAAAGATAACCCAGTAATCCAGAAGAGTTCGAATTGACTACCTATTGAAAGTTACTTATACGCCATCAGAGCCACTAATTTGGTATCACTAAGGTAGATGGGATAAGTCTGAAGGCAGCTAAAATAAAAAGGAAAAGTACCACTCATTATAGAAAGTGAATAGGTACTTCTAGAGTCCCTTTATAGAGTTGCAACAATTCTTCAGAATGGCCACAAAATGGCGGCGTCTCCGGAATTGTCGCAATTCGATGTATAAAGGGATTCTTGGCGCATCCGAATGCACAACCCGGCACATGCATTGAACTAACACAATAGGTTTGATTAATCATTAACGAAAACAAACAGTAATCGCGAACGAAAATTATTTTGGCACAAAATTATATGAGATTTATCGGATCGTCATGTGCCCCTAAAATGAATATAGAGAATCCATCCCAATGACTTAGCAACGTTTAAGAATACAAACCCGGTGTCTGACCCCGTTTGCCCAGAGCATGCAGAACGTCTCCTGTCGTGCCATCCAAATCGAAGTTGGGATTGGTAAAGTTAGGTCAAATTAAGATGTGTGGACGTCACTGCCTCTGCACACAGGGCAGGCGCAATGCACAGGCGCATTGATACATTTGTTAACCTTTTCAAATCTATTTTCGTCGCCAAGCTAGCGCCTCTATCCTTGAGGACCAAATCGCCCCAATGAGGTTCCCATCATAGTTTCGGAACACGTGTTGTACTCGTGATCGACAGTTATTACCCTTCTGGATGAGAGAATAGTGTTCAGTCATCAAATATTTACTACATAGGACTTATGCACACAGTATCCCGTTATAGGGCGGGTTTGTGAAAAGCTAGACTCATTTTACGGCAACTTTCCCTGATGACTAACCGATGTTGCCATAAAACGAGTCTACCTTTTCCCGGACTCGCTTAAACACAATGTAGAATTTGCTGAAAAATTGATTTGCAATTCTTATATGTTATTGAATGAAAGAATGTTATATAATTCCTTATTTTTTCTAGACATTAATGTGTAAACTTTCCAAAAATTCTTACTTCAAAAAATTATGTAATTTTTGGAAAGGGGCTCACGACAAGTCACGCTTAACTATGAGCAAACAGGATATGACTTTTGCCTCCTGTTGTACGTGTCAATTTGATGTTGAAAAGTGTCTTGTCCATTATCTATATTTTTTTTCGAGAGTTGGACTCAGACGAGGTCACCAGATGTTCATTTTTTTAATCTGACTGCTGCCTTGCTATTTCATTCATATCCGTGCCACCCCTCACTACAGAAGAAGATATATGTACTACATATGTATATGCATATGTCTATGTATATGTATATGTATATGTATATGTATATGTATATGTATATGTATATGTATATTGTATATGTATATATATATATATATATATATATATATATATATATATATATATATGTATGTATATTATGTGCATAAATGGGCAAGATATTTTCTTTTAAACAAGTAGAGTTAAATATGAATGCTAGTTCTGCTTTTTTATGCTTTCTTTAAGACATTCTCTTTGTGTTTCAAGGTTGTCTTAATGTCTCTATTGAGATCTGAGATGACTTCTCCGTAGGAGGTTATCTGTACTGCTAGAACCCGATTTCGAGTCTCTTGGCTCTTCTTCAGTGGCTTGGTATAGTGGCTGTCTCTATGTTAGAGTTTCTTTGTACGCTGATGAGAAGTATGCCCTGTAGTATATTTTATTTTCATGATTTTTCTCAGCTTTTTTTTTTTTTTTTCTTGGTGTCCATGGTCGATAATT
>NC_134789.1:40968776-40978776 GCF_046742065.1 Oratosquilla oratoria
ACGCTTGTATTCCTGCTGATGAAAGCCTCGGCGAGGGAATTGGCCAACCAGTCAATCGCTACAGTAGGCGAGAATCGTTTTCAATGTCACACAGTTACTTTAGGCTTTCGCCGGGCACAGTTTGTTACATAATTCTTTTTTTCTCTCTCTCTCTCTCCCTCCCTCCCTCTCTCTCTCTCTCTCTCTCTCTCTCTCTCTCTCTCTCTCTCTCTCTCTCTCTCTCTCTCTCTCTCTCTCTCTCTCTCTCTCTCTCTCTCTCTCTCTCCCTCTCTCTCTCTGTCTCCCTCTCTTTCTCTCTTTCTCTCTTCCTTTTCTCCTTTCTCTCTATCTCTCACTATCTCTTTCTGAGAAGTTGCTGATGCCATTCAGTCTGGATAAGTGCAAAATCATGCATATCGGGCATGCAAACCAAAGGGCAGACTATTTTCCTCTGGGTACATAGCAAGTACAGAATTGGAAAAAAGGGTGTCTTGATTAACAGCGACCTGAAGTCCTCAAAACAGTGTATTGAAGTAGAAAAAAAGCTAAAGCTTTTAGGTTACACCAGAAGACAGTTTCGTTACCTGAACCAAGAAATAGTCTTGACACTTTACAATTCTCTAGCTCGTCCCCATCTAGAATATACTATCCAGTTCTAGTCGCCGAACATGAGGATGGATGTGCAGAGGCTAGAACGAGTTTAGATACAAGCAACGAAACTTATTCCCGCCATTAGACACATGGGCTACCAGAGGCGTCACAAGGACTTGGGGCTCTTCTCTCTAGAAACCAAGAGATTGCGAAGACATTTAATAGAGATTTTCAAAATATTTGAAGGATCTGATAACACTGACTGTCGACCTTTCTTCAGGTTGAACATGAATGCCCCTCACACTCATAGGTAGAATGTCCCTCATGTAACAAGGTTGATGACTTTTTTTAACTATAAAATCTGCAACACACGGAACAGACTGCCAAAGAACGTGGTAAACAGTTCCTCAGTTGAACAGTTAAAAAATCGATTACACAAGGTGCTACAAACATTAGTGTAAGTACTAGTATGAATCCTCGGTAACCTTTTAACGGTATCTTCTCGGCATAGGTTGTAAAACCTTTTGAGGTGCTGAGATTCCTTGTAATTCTTTGTAACTCTCTCTCTCTCTCTCTCTCTCTCTCTCTCTCTCTCTCTCTCTCTCTCTCTCTCTCTCTGATCTAATTTTAGCTATATATGTGTTTCAGCGTCATGTGCATACGCAGCCCATAATCGTATTTCAAGTAGTTTATTTATGCGTGCCTCTCGCAACCTTCACGGGTGACACAGTTCCTCTTGAGTCAGGATATATTAAGGCAGTGGTTCCCATTCATTTTCCCTCACTCTCCTCCCACTTTATAACTTCTCAATATTTGTATGGTTTAGCTTACTTTCCCCCCGAATCCAACCCGCCAGACAAGGTAAAATAATTAAATAAAAATAAGATAAATAAATACATAAATAGCTAACTGAATAAATTTTAATAAAAACAAATATATAAACAAATAACATATAAAATAATAATGATTAATAATAATAATAATAATAATAATAATAATAATAATAATTGATAATGATAATAATAATAACATAACTAATAATAATGATAAGAGTAATTGTATCAATAGCAATAGTAATAACAGTAATAATGATAGTAATAATAGTAATAGTAGTATTAATAGTAATAATAATAGTATTAATATTAATAATAATAGTATTAAAGGTGTTAGAGGTATTAAAAGTAACGATAGTAGTAACGATAGTAGTAGTAATAATAATAAAAAAATAAAATAAAAAATACTAATACTAATAATAATACTAATAGTAATAGTAATAGTAATAATGATAGTAATAATGATAGTAATAGTAATAGTGATAGTAGTAGTAATAATAATAGTAATAAGAACAATAATAGTAATGATAATGATAATGATGATAATAATGATAATAATGATAATAATAATAATAGTAATAATAGTAATAGTAATAATAATAATAATAATAATGATAATAATAATAATAACAATAATAATTATACAATATAGTAATCATAATAATAATAATAACAATAATAAAAATTGATAATAATAATAATAATAATAATATTTACTACTAATAATAATAACAATAATATTAACTAATAATAATAATAGCAATAATTTTAACTAATGATAATAATAACAATAACATTAACTAATAATAACAATAATATCAACTAATAAAAATAATAGTACTAACTAATGATAATAATAACAATAACATTAAATAATAATAATAATAATAATAATATCAACTAGTAAAAATAATAACGATAATATTAACTAATAATAATAATAGCAATAATACTGATAATAATAATAACAATAATATTAAGTAATTATAATAGTATCAATAATATTAACTAATGATAATAATAACAATAATATTAACTAATGATAATAACAATGATATCAACTAATAATAATAATAACAATGATATTAACTAATAATAATAATAATAACAATAATAATAATAACAATAATATTAACTAATGATAATAATAACAATAATATTAACTAATAATAATAATAACAATAATATTAACTGATAATAATAATAATAGTAATAATAATAATAATGATAATAATAATAATAATAATAATGATAATAATAATAATAATAATAATAATAATAATAATAATAATAATAATAATAATAATAATAATAATAATAATAATAATAATAATAATAATAATAATAATAATTGATAATAATAATAATAAATTATTGGTGAAGAAAAACCCTTTGCTTTATTACAAAGTTGACAATCATAATGATATATTTCCTCTGCCAGGACAGAGTGGTGGATTTTCTTTATATTCAGATTCCCCGCATTATATAGAAATGCATCATTTGCAACAGCAGGTTATGATCCCACTAAATTCTTGTCATGGTTCCCTTGGGGGACCCCCATGGCCTCCAAGTTAAAAACCGCTGGGTTAAGGTCGTCCATACCTGGTGGTACTTTGTCTCTCATCCCATCTAGCGCCAGGCGATTTTATTCATCCCCAGGACACACCAGACCTCCACGACGACCACCATAAGAAGAAAATTATCTCTTCTTTTATTACCAACATAACTTTTGTAAAACAATGAGAATACAACAACTCGGGCTGTATCATTGTGTTGCATGGAATTTGTGTCTAATTGTTTTTCTTGCTCCATTGCGCCGTCATGAAGAAGCGTTCTCTCATTCCTTTAACTCTGCCTTGATGGCGCATCGAGATTCTGTTTATACGTGATTAGAGCCATTCGCTAACAAGGCGTCAGGTCCATTACTAAAGATATTTCTCTAACAGCTAATTTTTTTTTTCTGTTAAACTGGATAGCCGCTGACCTTCTGACAATATGTGTAGCTGATCACTCAAAATTGCAGAAGATTTTTTTTCCTCACTATTCAAAGTGGAACAAATTTCCAATATTCACCATGGTCTCTTACCTCTTCTTCACCTTAAAATCTGCATACACTGTACACAGATGAATACTGGAATCTTCTGTTCCACTTTGAACAATGAGGAAAAAGAAAAAAGTCTTCCGCAATTTTGAGCGATCAGCTACACAGATCGTCAGATCGTCAGCGGCTATTCAATTTAACAAGAATTGTATTAGAGAGAAGATTACTCCAGGCTAAGCTTTTCTATCAGAAAGGTGGATGAGGAGCCTACGTCAGGAGGCACTGAATAGCTATGCCCGCAGCCCTCATCTTACCCTATGATGCGTCTGGTGGACTGCTGTGATAGATAACACACAGTCACTGCTGGGAATTAGAGAGTAGTGTGAGATTCGAACCCGTGACTAAGCAAATGCAAGATTAGCATTCTTCTGTTGACGCTACCAGCGCAGGAAAGACATGACTGAACCACTTACTTACTAAGTGGCACTTAGAGATCCAACTCTGGTTGTTGACAAGTTATTTTATTCAATTCAGTGGTTCCCCTTCAGTAGCGGGAAAGGTTGTGTATCATCATTACAACCCCCTTCCGTCCCGGGTGGCACTGTTCCCTGGAATCTGGCTGCCGCCAGGAGATTTTGTTAATTTTTGGCACCTCCACCTCCCCCTCACCCTCCTCCTCTCCTTCCTACTCCTCCTCCTACTCCCCCTCCTCCTTCTCCTCCTCCTCCTCTTCCTCTTCCTTGTATCAAAAGTAAAACATGTTGGAGCGCCGTAGGATGGAGAATTAATTAACAGTGAACGATTACTTCCGCACTGCATTTGTCATAATTGTGTTCTCCAGAATCTAGATGAACATAAGAACATAAGAACATAAGAAATAAAGGAGACTGCAAAAGACCATAAGGCCTACACTAGGCAGCTCCGTATCCATCACCACCTGTCGTCCCCATCCATAAAGTTGTCTAATCGTTTTTTAAAACAACTGATAGTTTCAGCGCTTACTACGTGGTTACTAAGTTTATTCCATTCATCGACCACCCTATTTGTAAACCAATTCTTGCCTATTTCCTTCTTAAATCTAAATTTGTCCAGTTTATACCCATTACTGCGAGTCCTGCCCTGTTGTTTTATTATGATGACCTTGTTTGCATCACCCTTGTTATAGCCTTTGATCCACTTGAACACTTCTATTAGATCCTCTTTTGTAATTGTAATATGACCCAGCAGGTTTTATGCAGTGCCATCAACGAAAAAAAGTGGGATTTTATCCCTTTACCTGAGAGGAGGATATTGAGGCCATCACCTTAACCTTACGTGCTTGGACAGCACGTGGATGGGGATGGAGGTTATCCACAGCTGTTGGGAATCAAACAGGGGACTTTGCGACCATGAGGGAAAAGTCGGACACGACACTCGAGAGCGTCACATCACGCCATCGCCACATTTCGGCAGCCATTTTCCCTCAGCTGAGGGAAACCTCAGGGAGGCAAAGTATAAACTAAGGAAACCGCCCTCTTATTACCGTGATCCTATGTAGAAGAAGGCGACAGTCATGGGACACAGCGTCACGTGTAATTTAAAGCCTAAATAAAGTTGCAATATTAACGCGGAAGAAAAAGTGAAATGGTCACATATTCGTTTGAAACCCCAAATGTCAACTTGACCCTCCTGGAAGAGGAAGATATGTGTTTACATTTATTTGCGGTTTTGGGGTATTTCTTCTCATGCTCTCAGGGCTGTTCCTTTATTTTGCTTTCGTTTCTTTCCCAATACGCTGGTGTCGAAATCGGGATTGTGTAAGTCTCACATTCGCTTAGCAGTTGGTTTGAATCCCGCACCTCCGTCCAATTCCCAGCAGTGACTCCTTGTTACCTGCCCTAACAGCCCAAGTGCATAGGGCAAAGGTGACGGCTTCGGCCGCAGGTGCGCGCCTTCTGGCATAGGCTCCTTATCTTCTTCTTCATCCAATTCTGTCATAATAACATAAGAATGGTTAGACTGCAAGGGACCATAAAGCCTACACTAGCCAGTTCCATATCCCATACTACCTGTCATCCATATGCATAAAGTTATCTAATATGTTAAATCAACTAATTATTTCTTCTCCACTCCCTTCTACCCTGCACCAGCACCTTTACCTCATAAGAACATAAGAATGAAGGAGACTGAAAGAGACCATAAGGCCTACACTAGGCAGCTCCGTATCCATCACCACCTGTCATCCCCATCCATAAAGTTGTCTAACCGTTTCTTAAAGCAACTGATAGTTTCAGCGCTTACTACATGGTTACTAAGTTTATTCCATTCGTCTTCAATAGTAAACACTTTCCTCTCCACACCTTCCTTCAAATTCGTTTTCTCTTCGCTCTTTACTTTCCCTTTTTTCGCTTATTCCACGAACTTAAGAATAACATCCTTGGCAATGGTTTAATGACTTAGATTAGGTTGAAGCAGCTATGTACAAATAAGAGTAAAATTCCTCCAAAAGGGTTTTCAGGTTTGGACGACTCTGTGGTGCAAATGTACCAAACATAATGGTGGATTTGTTGGTTTCGGTTTTATGTAAGCCTTAACATTATATACAGAGATTTTACCTTTTCCTTTCAAAGTGAAGAAACATTCTATATTCTCTCCTATGAGTGAAGAGAACCCATAGAAAGAGGTACTTCAAACCCAGGAGGATTTTGAGAGGAACTAACCCCAGCTTACCCTAGAACCCCTCTCCCCCCGCCATACCAAAAAAAAAAAAAAAAAAAAAAAAAAAAAAAAAAAAAAAAAAAAAAAAAAAAAAAAAAAAAAAAAAAAAAAAAAAAAGAGAGAGAGAGAGAGAAAGAGAGAGAGAGGGGGGGGAGGGCTTGCTGGTAAATAAATTAGACCCTCTGGGAGCCAGGATTCTTGCGCCATTTCTTTCCTCCACCCCCCCAATTACAGCTGGAGAGTCCGCCCCTGCTGGCTTCTTGAACGTATTTTTTCTTGTCCAATTCCTGGAAAGAGTTTGCATACCTGGACGGCTGGCTGCCTGACGAGTATTACCTTGCAAGGAAGAGCCTTTGCTGGACTCTGAAGATTTAAAGTCTGGTCTCGGACACAAACCCTCCCCCATTCTCTCTCTCTCTCTCTCTCTCTCTCTCTCTCTCTCTCTCTCTCTCTCTCTCCCACTCTCTCTCTCTCTCTCTTTCTCTCTCTCTCTCTCTTATCCTCTCTTTCCCTTTCCCTCTCCTCGCTCCCTCTGTCTACAATACGTTTGGACTCAATATGGCTTCTGGTCTGTAACCGTTTGACAGCAAACCTCGACTTGCGCCTTTGTACTGGGTACCATCAGGCGATTCTCTTCGGCTGAGGGGGCGGGGTGGGGTGGGGCGAGGTGGTGCGGGGAATCTCGTGGGTTCGAAGGGGGAACAAGAAAAGGGGGGGTCTGGATCACCCCCCCCCCCCACCCGCCCACACTCACACACACCTTCGTTAGTACAATGCTATTAGGAAGGGTGGGGGAAGGAAGAGAAGGAGGAGGAAGGAAGAGAAAGAGATGATGGAGGTGGAGGTGGAGGAGGAGGAGGAAGGGGAAAGAAGAGGAAGAGAGGATGGAGGAGGATATGGAAGAAGGGGAGGAGGAGGACGAAGGACGAGGACGAGGAGGAAGAAAGGATGGGGGAGGAGGTGAGAGAGGGGAGAAGGAGAAAGAGGAGGAAGGAAAAGGAAGAGAAGGAAGAGAGGATGGGGAGGAGGTGAAAGAGGGGGATGAGGAGAAAGAGAAGGAGGGAAGAGGAAGAGAAGGTAGAGAGGATGGAGGAAGAGGTGGAAGAGGGGAGGAGGAGGAGGAAGAAGAGGAGGAGGAAAGAGAGCGTGGAGGAGGAGGTGAAAGAGGAGGAGAAGCAGGAGAAGGAAGGAACAGGAAGGGCAGGAAGAGAGGATGGAGGAGGAGGTGGAAACGGGGAACGAGGAGGAGAAAGTGGAAGAGAGGAAGGAGGAGAAAGAAGGAAGAGGAGGAAGGAAGAGAAAGATCAGGAGGAGAGGAAGGAGGAGAAAGGAGAAGAAAGAGGAAGAGGGAAAGGAAAAGGGAAAGGAAGAGCGAAAGGAAGAGGAAGAACAGGAAAAGAAGATGGAGGCGGGACGAAAGAGGGGGAGGAGGAAGGGGAGGAGGAAGGGGAGGAGGAAGAGGAATAGCAGGGTGAGAGGACGGAGGGCGAAATGGAAAAGGAGGAGGAAGAGGATGAAGAGGAGGAGGAAGAAGAAGAGCAGGGAGAGAGAATGGAGGGCGAAATGGAAGAGAAGGAGGAGGAGGAAGAAGAGGAGGAGGAGGAAGAGGAGGAATAGGAGGAGGAAGAAGAAGAGCAGGGAGAGAGAATGGAGAGCGAAGTGGAAGAGGGGGAAGAGGAGGAGTGGGAGGAGGAAAAGAGGAAGAATAAGGGGAGGAGGAGGAGGAGGAGGAGGAGGAGGAGGAGGAGGAGGTCGAGGAGGAGACGTTCCACAAAGAAGAATTGCAGACTTACGAAGAATCAAGTAAATGATTACGGATGAGACAAACAAAGGAAGGCAAGACAGTTCAAGAAGAGAAATGTACGAACGTAAATGGAGAAGAGGACGAACAAACGCAAGAACGAAGAGGGGAGGAAAGCAGTTAAGGAACCGCTCACCAAAGGCAGGAAATACTGTGGGGGGAGGAAAGATGAATTAGAGGGAATGTGATTAATATAGGGACATATTCCAAGAAACATTTGCCTACCAATTAAGAACATAAGAACATGAGAATAAAGGAGACTGCAAGAGACCATAAGGCCTACACTAGGCAGCTCCGTATCCATCACCACATGTCATCCCCATCCATAAAGTTGCCTAATCGTGGTTCTGTGCTCAGTGAGTTAAACATGTAAGCTTCGCTTTCTTCGAAAATCACTTGTCTGGTTGGAGATGGTGTCAATCCTAGTCAAAGTAAGTTTCACATTAATTATTGTAAATAAAAATGTGATGAAGTTACACCGGCAAAAACTTAGCTGCGGTCGAAGGCGTCACCTTTGCCCCTTGTGCAGGAGTTATCGGTGGCTGTTAGGCTCGAACACGGACACACGTGTTACTAGTATCTTTCTGACACAAACTGGGCATATCTTGAATGTCAGACTGCCACAGTCTTTCTCTGAATTTTAAAACATTGTATATTATTGTTATTGATATAGATTGTTGTTTATCAGCGCTTCTAACCATATAGACAGTCTTGTGTCGCTGTCAGGCGTTACCTTATATCTTATGTGACGTCATTGTATAGTTGTCATAGTTGCCGTCATATGGATTTTACTCATGAAAGGACGCCTTCTTCCACAGACAAAGGCTTAACCAATCTTAAGCCTTGTAAATTAACCCATTAGCTGCGTTTCTAGACTCTAGTTCTTATTTTAGCCTTTGCTAGGTGATATACAGTTTAGTAAAACCCCATTCATAGCGAAGGGGTTAAGCGAAATATAAGTTAAGTTAGGAATATCGAAGCGGGTAAAATTCTTCCAAGACAGTAGAGGAAGAGGAGGAAAGAGAGGGGAGTAGAGACGGAGAACGCCGAAGCGCAAAGATAAATAAAGGCTAATGGGAGGTAAAGCATTTAGGATGAATGATAACGACGGGGAATAAGAAGATAACGGCGTGAACAAAGAACGAAAGGAAAGGAGGAAGAAAAGGAGAAGAAACGCATGGAGGAACAGGAGAAAAAGGAACACGAAGTGAAGGAAGAAAGGAAAGAGATGAGGAATCGAGAAAGGAAAAAAATATGCGGAATTGGAGAAAAAGGAGAAAGAGGAGGAGGAGGAGGAAGAGAGGAGGGGAAGAAAGAGAGGAAATAGATGGGGAGGAGAGAGAAGACGGGAAGCGCTGTCTAACGTGATCAATTTATTATTATTTTCTATTTACCTGTTTGTTTATCATTTAACTATACCTATGCATTTATTTATGTATTTTATTTGTTATTTACATTATTATAGTTTTTATTTATTCATTTATTATTATCATGATTTTTTTTCGCATCCGATCTAGATATGGACCAAAAGGTCTCCTGTCGGCATGCTCCGCCTTTGTAATCCTTTGTAATCCTTTGTAAGGAAGATAGGCAGCTGTGCTGCATAAGTATCTTCGGGAGAGAAGGACCAAGAGACAAAGTATAAGGGAATAGAAAACGGGGAAAGAGAAATGAAGAGGAACAAGTAGACGAGTAGACCCGCTCCATCCACCATCTTGAAAACGAAGAACAACACTTACCTTCTTCCATTCCTGTATACTCTTCCCTTTTTTTGAAGTTAAGAAAATACATCTACCAGGAGAACAAAGAGACTTAAGAGGAGGGAGGAAAGATAGAACAGAAGGAAAACGAAGGGGAGAATAGAAAAGAAATTAAAAGAAAGAATAGGAGCAGGTAGAAGAGTCGACTATCTGTCTAAACCCATTTTGTTATTCTTCGGGACACCATCTGGGGTCTTCGGCCCATTTTTCATCGCGAACCGGAGGCGCACCTGAACCCCTCTTGGAGGAAGAAGTTGCTGTGGAGACCTACCTGGGCAACGGCATACATATGTGTGTT
>NC_134789.1:40983776-41026276 GCF_046742065.1 Oratosquilla oratoria
TCTAAAAATGACTTGGATGTTGAAATTCTTAGGAATATGCGGTAATTTAATTAAATTATCATGATAAAGAAGAACGAGAAGATTTGTAGAATTAAATACGTCTTTAGCTTTATTATCAAAATAAGACTTCCTAGCCATTTTTTGAGAGTTTTCAGTGAGATAATTGGGATACTTTAATTTTGAAGCTATGTCATTTATTCTTGAGAATTCATCATCCAAAAACTCCGGACTACAAATACGATAAGCTCGAAGGTACATTGACGATATCACAGATATCTTAGTCCTGTAATGATGAGAAGAGTGAAAATGAACATATGAAAGAACGTTGATGGGTTTCCTATAGACATCAAATTTGAAAGACCTTTCATTTCTGTATATCAATGCATCAAGGAAGGGTAATTGGTTATTTTGTTCTATTTCCATAGTAGAAATGATAGAAGGGACTAGGGTGACAAGCTGTGACAAGAAAATAGACGGATCAACATTAACAGGCTAAATACCCAAAATATCATCAATATACCCAAACCAAGTAACATTTTGGGGGAGAATATTAGGTAACAACTTTGTTTAAAAAAATTCCATATAAAGATTGCTTAGAATTGGAGAAACCGGATTACCCATTGCCATACCAAAATTGACAATCCCTACCTAATCTTGCTGACCTCCACATTTTCTAATCATAAACATCTGATTCAAACGTACATCATGCCACCACCCAAGAAGTACCTAATGTCACCAGAAAGATCATTAACATTCCTTATACCTACCAATCTACGTTATTGTCACTCCAACACATACATCATGTCATGGGACATCCACGAATGATAGCCACCCATTGCAATGCAATTAACACATACATATTATTCTATAAATCGCAGAACTATTACATAACTGACAACCTACACCATAATGTGCAATGCAGCAATAATTCACAATATATGCGGCGACTGCGTCTCCAGAGATAGAGGAGATTAGGTGAGACATTCTCACACTCACCAGGGGAGACATTCTCCCGTAAGGGATTATATCCCAAGCTGTAAATATCATCTCGCCAGATAAAGCAAGAAAGCCCGTAGAGGCTATATTTTCCCCCCCACTCACTGAATTGTGTAGCCAAACCTAATGGCTAAAAAAAAAAAAAAAAAAAAAAAAAAAAAAAAAAAAAAAAAAAAAAAAAAAAAAAAAAAATCACGTAATGATATGGACACTGATATCAACCTGTTCATTAGTTGAAGTTAACAAAAGGTGTTTGAATGGAAGAGGGATTGCATTTCACCCCAACCCGGTGGTTCTCACATCACATGGTCCCTCGTGGACGAGAAAGACAGCGAGCCAAGTTCGGAGGAGCGCTGGTCACGTGGGCAGCAGACAAGAGTGAAAGAGATGCAACGTCGCGGTAGACATGAATAGTCTGAAGATTATATTTATCAGTAAGAAGTTAAAAGGAGGATATATGGAGGCGTGCCACTCCATGCATGTGATCCGCTTTTTCTACAGAGGGATCTTCTGTTGATACATCTTAAGCCTCTGTCACACATACGCGACTCAAGTGAGTTGGTTTGATAAGGAACAAATTAGGTTATTTTTTTATTTTTTTTTTTCGAATCTTCAAATGTCATATCTCCTTTGCGTCATATATAGAGATGCTGAATGACGAACTAAGAGAAGTTAAACCTATACGAATATTAGACACAATGTTGAATTGTCCTTAAAGAAGTCTAGAATAATGTATGTAAAGTTGTCATCTAAGTAATCAAATTTACAGCATTTGACGAGAATCTTGAACGTGTGACGGGGGCTTTACTGATCAAATCCCATAAGATGTCAACTTCTTCAATGTCCAGGTTTTTTCCAAACCTGAACTGGGACTCCATCTGGTCCCATTGCTTTCCCATTCCTCATTTCATCCAATGCCTGCAATCGCTTGTGGGATTAGAACGACCAGTAGAAGCCAATGAAACACAAGTTGTCACCTCTTATGCCTTCTACTGACCATGGTTTTCTGGTACGTGGTGTCATGTTCTATCTGTCCATGGGAGGAAGAGATATGTCGTCTCTTCCTGTTACACCATTTCTTAACATGGCTAGAGCCTCTTTGGGGCCCTTTTCCATTTGGTTTCGTGTTACAGCAAAGTGGAGAGGACTGGAGTGTATCAGTCCTCTTCTGGCTCGTTGCCGCAAGTCTTCTGTTATTACTGACGATTCTTGGAAATATTTTCCGTGTCATTTGTTCTCAGCGTGCCACGGAAACCCTACACCCAGCTTATTAGGGACGCTGATTATTTCGTACCCAGCTAGTTCTTCATTACGAAACTCTTTTATCTATTCATCAATTTGTTTATTCTTTGTTATTTTGCAGATGTCGAAAGGCTCTTGTTTCTCTCGATCTGAATCTTTGTTGGCGTGTCTGTTTGTATCCGAAAACTGCTTTGCTCCTGGTATAGTCATGGAGGAATTTTTGTTGGCTCTGCTCGTAGGATTGGTTCCATTCTGAATATTGAATTATGACTGTCTGATGGGTCAGGTAACTTTTTTCCGGATCAGTTGAGTATGCATCACACACACACACACACACACACACACACACACACACACACACACACACACACACACACACACACACACACACACACACACACACACACACACACACACACACACACACACACACACACACACACACACACATATTTATGTGTGTTTGTGTGTGTGTGTGTATGTGTGTGTAATATAATAGAATTAGTCTACTACATTAACTTTTTGGGTGTCGTTGGAAACTTTAGGTGTGTTTTCGATTTAGTGATGACTAACCTTTAGGTTCTAATAGCAAATCGTGATCCTCAGTATTTCTTTAGGGCTTTTACAAGAGACCCATTTGTAATGTTAAACAAAAAGATAGGTGAGTTCTTGTATGTTACATCTTCAGTGTAAAGTACAAAGAATAAATTATAATTAAGAAATTATATACCAGGTGAGAATTTAGGTCACAGCGCGAAAGCAATTCCCAAAGACCTTGAACAAGTTTACTCCAATGGGACACTTATCAGTGGTGTTGTGGGCAACTATGAGAAAATATTTACTTTAAATATGAACTCGGGCACTAAGAGTGTGACCCCAGAAAAAAAGCCGAGCTCAAAGAAGGGTTGATAATGAGAAGCATGAGAAGTACATTTGTATTACACAGGAACAAAGAGGGGGAAAAAAATGTAGCTGCAATATACCTTTTTTTTTTTTTTTTTTTTTTGTTTTTTTTTTCTTGTCGGTAAAGTGGACTTTTGAAATTCCCATGTCTCTCTCCTGGTCCATTTCATCTAGCCGGTGTTTGCTTTGGACTCTTGTACAGTCGGCGACAAATATAATCTTTATTCCAATATATCTGATGAACCTTTATGCTATAAACGGGCACAGGTGGCGTCATCGCAAGTGTGCTGGTCTCGCATTTGCTTAGTTGTGGGTTCGAATCCCGCATTCATCTCCGATTCCCAGCAGTGACTGTTACCTGTCCCAACGGTCCAGGCACACAGGGCAAAGGTGATGGCTTCGGACGCAGCTGCTCAGTGCCTTCTGGCGTAGGCTCGTCACCTTCTTCCTTCTTTATATAGTGAAATACCTTATGAGGTATGATAGACAATACATAGAAGGTAAAACGCAGAGCAGCAACTATTATATTTCCTCATACTGACCACCAAAGTGTAGTCTAAGTAAGACAATAAAAGGTCTCTCTTCCAACTGAATAAAATCGTCTGGCGGCAGCATTGTGAGTTAGACATGCTCCCCTTAGGAAGGGAGAGGGTTTCTTTCATCTGAATGAAATCCTATACACATCCATAATATAAGAGAAGTAGAAGGCTTACACACAAATAAAGAACGAGAACGAGTGTGTTTTCCCTTTGCTCCTCTTAAAGAAAAAAATAAAGTACAAATTTAAATAAAAATGATTATAAATGGGACACTATTTCAGTTACCAAAACCCAGACTTTATGAAGAATGCAAACGATGTAGGGCACTTTTGATAAAAAATATAAACTTAAGCTATGGTGATTTTTTTTTTTTTTTTTTTAAACATGTCAAGATGGCTATACATCCATAATACTTAGCGAAGAGTTGCCTTTCCTCCTCATGAGTTATGGTTACTTATATTTTCTTTTCTTTAGTGACATGTACTCAGTTGCAAGCATCCATTATATTAGTTTTCTAGAATATTACAAAAGCATTATAAGATTTACAAAATATTACAAACGTATTACAGATCTTAAGAAACGTCTTATCATTCATAATTTCACTCAGATTGCAGATCTTCTTTTGGATATTTTTGGGTTTGGGGATTGTTAAACCTGAGACACTAATTAGCTTTTGATATAATAAAATTTGATGCCCTATTTAAGAAGGCTTCGGCAACATTATTAATGTGGAACATGTAAGGACCATTATTACTACATTCTTCGCAACATCTTCGTTATTATTTTAAATGACGAAATGGTGGGGCGGATCTTTAAATCAGGAAAAAGATTATATGTGTATATGTACACACACATACACACACACACACACACACACACACACACACACACACACACACACACACACACACACACACACACACACACACACACACACACACCAAAAACACACACAAACCCCACCCACACACACCCATCACACACACACACACACACACACACACACACACACACACACACACACACACACACACACACACACACACACACACACACACACACACACACACACACACACACACACACACACACACACACACACATAATAGTTTAGATAAAATGAGATAATAGTTTAGATAAAATGAGATATGAAGACGGGACCCCACGAGCATAGCTCCCCTTCCCGTAAAATACAACTAGGTAAATACAACTAGGTAAATACACACACACACACAAGCACACATAGACACACACACACACACACACACACACACACACACACACACACACACACACACACACACACACACACACACACATATATATATATATATATATAATATGTATATGTATATATTTATATGTATATGTATATGTATATGTATATGTATATATATATATATGTATATGTATATATGTATATACATATATATATGTATATATGTATATACATATATATATGTATGCATATATATATATACATATATATATTTATATATATATATTTATATATGTATATATACATATATATATATATATATATATATATATATATATATTCATATATATATATACATATTGCTTTATGACATCAGTCCGCGTATTTTCTTAACAGATCTCGTATATATAGGAGGAAGGGAGGGTGGAGGGGTGTGGAGGGGTGTAGAGTGTATTCAGGGATGGAATGGGTGGGAATGATGTTCAGTCTTTTCCTTTTTGGCTACCTCCCTTTTAAGGGGGAAAAGCCTTGGTATATGTATGTATGTATATATATATGTACATATACATTATATATATATACATATATATATATATATATATATATATATATATATATATATATGTATATATATATTTATATATATAAACCCTGATGGACTAATGAATTTTCTGCACAAATTGGCTAATATAATTAGTGAGGATTTTTATTCTCTCTCTTTTTCATTATATTTTTGATGATGTTTTGCTTATTCCCTGATTAATTACTGACGGCACGTGTAAATATATATATATATATATATATATATTCCCGAGGGTAGGAAAGATCACAAATCTGCGGCCCCAATCCCTGTTTTACTCAAGGACCAAGCTCACCAGTGGTAAGGGGTAAGGATCGGAACAAGTCCCTTTCACGCTTAACGCCATTGTAACTATGAGAGAAATTCGCTAATGGCAGCGACAACTAATTTCTCTCATAGTTACAATGGCGATAAGCGTGAAAGGGATTTGTTCCGATCCTTACCCCTTACCACTGGTGAGCTTGAGAAAAAAAAAATATATATATATATATATGTACACATACGTACATATATATATATATATATGTATATATATATATATATATATATATATATATATATATATATATGTCTATGCATAGCACGGGAAGACTTTATAAATCTCATTCGGAAGGAGGAGTTTGTACACCTCTTAGACATCGGTTTTCATAGGACTACACAAAATAACGAAGTTACTTATATTTTTCTAAACAAGTCGTGTATTCATATTGTGTCTGAGATGGTAAGTCAAAAAGGACATCAGTTGTCTGAAGGACTTATCAAAATTCTATCAAATAATCTGTCGCTTACTGGCAAATCAGATAATATATGCATATATATTGTACATACATATATACATACATACATAAATATATACATGCATATATACATACATGCATACATACATACATATATACATACACACATACATGCATACATAAATACATAAATATCTACATACATGTATACATACATGTATACATACATATATACATACATACATACATACATACATACATACATACATACATACATACATACATGCATACATACATAAATGCATACATACATACATACATACATACATAGATACATACATACATACATACATACATACATACATACATACATACATACATAGTGCTTAAATACGTACATGCATGCGTATATACATATATACACCCACATCAAAATACCTTTTCTCCTTTGAAGGAGAGAAGTCGAGTATTATGATAAGCACATCCTACACCCATTCCACCCCCATTCAATCTCCATTCGTTGCCCTTCCCATATTTCTACATAAAAGGACGACATTATTTTTTCATAATGTATTTATTCTTTCTGTGTACATTTTATTATTCCTTTGAGAGGATTTCTTTTTTTGTATGCTGATTTCCCTCGCAAGGCTATCTACCTTTCATCTTCACCGACGCCCTCTATTTCATTAATTCATTTGTTTTATCTCCTCTCTCTTCATTGATGTTCCTTTGACGCCACCCCTGGGGATGGTAATTCCCCCTTCTTTTAAATTCACTTTGTTAATTCTTTCTTAATGCCAAGTATCATTGGCTCAATGCTGCATAAACCAAGAGAGGTCATATATATGTATGTATATACCGATATATATATATATATATATATATATATATATATATATATATGTATATTATATATATATATATATATATATATATATATATATATATATATATATATATATATATTAACAACCACGAAGAACCCACAGTCGGAATAAAAGAAAACTTAGAAGAAAGTATAACTTCTATATTTCGGCTAATAGCTATAGCCCTCTTCAGGAAAGTACAGATTACCAGAATTTGCAGAGACATAAGTACAATTGAAATGTGAGTAGAAGGGGAACACGCTGAGCTAAAAACAGGACAATCCATCGCGCAGGGCGGAGTCAGAGGTGAGGGGATGTATGAGTGGTGGTGTGACGTCAGAAGTGAAGCGGGGTGGGAGCGGGGTCAGGAGGGTGATAATTCTTAACCAAACGGCTCACAGCTAGCCGTGAGATTATGTCCGGGGACCATTGACCTTTGGAGATGTTCAAGTTCGGACATTCTTCGATTAAGGCTGATTCAACAATTTTTCTTTTAAAGCTACAGTTGGACTTAAACAAAATTTGGCCTTCTCCAAGTCAAGACTGTGATTTTTGGTAATGACATGTAACACAGCAGAATTTTCCTGGGCATACTAAATGGATCTTTTGTGCTCCGTTAACCTGGTGTTAAGAGCCCTTCCGGTATGATCAAGGTACACTAAATTACAATCTTTACAAGAAAGGCTGTACACTCCTGGAGCCTCATTTCCCTTTAACCTTTGATGAACATTAACAATTTGTTTGTGTACAGTGCTGGGGTAATGATAAGCAACTGTGAGACGCTTGTTGGGAATTAATTTAAAGTAAGGACTGAAGGAGTTACAACAGGGGATTATTAAAACATCAACCCTCTTTCAAAGAAGTTTTAGAAATTCCCTATCGTAACTCCACCAGTCCTTCTTTTAAATTAATTCCCAACAAGCGTCTCACAGTTTTCTACCATTATCCTAACACTGTACACAAAATGTAATAACACATTTGTAAAATAAGAATCACGAAGAACCCACAGTCGGAATAAAAAGAAACTCAGAGGAAATTATAACTTCTATTTTCGGCTAATAGCTATAGCCCTCTTCAGGAAAGTTATAATTTCCTCTAAGTTTCCTTTTATTCCGACTGTGGGTTCTTCGTGATTATCATATATATATATATATATATATATATATATATATATATATATATATATATGTATATATATATACATGCGTAAATTACGTACATACACACACACACACACACACACACACACACACACACACACACACACACACACACACACACACATATATATATATATATATATATATATGTATATATATATATATACATATGCATATATTTATATATGTATATATAAGCATAAATATATATATATATATACATATATATATATATATATATTTATATTGAACCCGTGCGTCGAAAATCACGAGGCCAAGACGTTAGCAACTATGCTACGGTGATGGTTCAAAAGGACTGTACTAGTCCCCGACCACGCTTCACGTAACATTGGAAGATCTAATCTCAATTTCATCTAATCCCGTATTAGGCGAGCCTTCCGACAAGTTGTGTATGTTTCTTAAGACAGATTGAACATTTTTAGAAGCTCCGCCATGGGATACGAACCCTGACCCGTGCGTCGAAAATCACGAGGCCAAGACGTTAGCAACTATGCTACGGTGATGGTTCAAAAGGACTGTACTAGTCCCCGACCACGCTTCACGTAACATTGGAAGATCTAATCTCAATTTCATCTAATCCCGTATTAGGCGAGCCTTCCGACAAGTTGTGTATGTTTCTTAAGACAGATTGAACATTTTTAGAAGCTCCGCCATGGGATACGAACCCTGACCCGTGCGTCGAAAATCACGAGGCCAAGACGTTAGCAACTATGCTACGGTGATGGTTCAAAAGGACTGTACTAGTCCCCGACCACGCTTCACGTAACATTGGAAGATCTAATCTCAATTTCATCTAATCCCGTATTAGGCGAGCCTTCCGACAAGTTGTGTATGTTTTGAACATTTTTAGAAGCTCCGCCATGGGATACGAACCCTGACCCGTGCGTCGAAAATCACGAGGCCAAGACGTTAGCAACTATGCTACGGTGATGGTTCAAAAGGACTGTACTAGTCCCCGACCACGCTTCACGTAACATTGGAAGATCTAATCTCAATTTCATCTAATCCCGTATTAGGCGAGCCTTCCGACAAGTTGTGTATGTTTCTTAAGACAGATTGAACATTTTTAGAAGCTCCGCCATGGGATACGAACCCTGACCCGTGCGTCGAAAATCACGAGGCCAAGACGTTAGCAACTATGCTACGGTGATGGTTCAAAAGGACTGTACTAGTCCCCGACCACGCTTCACGTAACATTGGAAGATCTAATCTCAATTTCATCTAATCCCGTATTAGGCGAGCCTTCCGACAAGTTGTGTATGTTTCTTAAGACAGATTGAACATTTTTAGAAGCTCCGCCATGGGATACGAACCCTGACCCGTGCGTCGAAAATCACGAGGCCAAGACGTTAGCAACTATGCTACAGTCCTTTTGAACCATCACCGTAGCATAGTTGCTAACGTCTTGGCCTCGTGATTTTCGACGCACGGGTCAGGGTTCGTATCCCATGGCGGAGCTTCTAAAAATGTTCAATCTGTCTTAAGAAACATACACAACTTGTCGGAAGGCTCGCCTAATACGGGATTAGATGAAATTGAGATTAGATCTTCCAATGTTACGTGAAGCGTGGTCGGGGACTAGTACAGTCCTTTTGAACCATCACCGTAGCATAGTTGCTAACGTCTTGGCCTCGTGATTTTCGACGCACGGGTCAGGGTTCGTATCCCATGGCGGAGCTTCTAAAAATGTTCAATCTGTCTTAAGAAACATACACAACTTGTCGGAAGGCTCGCCTAATACGGGATTAGATGAAATTGAGATTAGATCTTCCAATGTTACGTGAAGCGTGGTCGGGGACTAGTACAGTCCTTTTGAACCATCACCGTAGCATAGTTGCTAACGTCTTGGCCTCGTGATTTTCGACGCACGGGTCAGGGTTCGTATCCCATGGCGGAGCTTCTAAAAATGTTCAATCTGTCTTAAGAAACATACACAACTTGTCGGAAGGCTCGCCTAATACGGGATTAGATGAAATTGAGATTAGATCTTCCAATGTTACGTGAAGCGTGGTCGGGGACTAGTACAGTCCTTTTGAACCATCACCGTAGCATAGTTGCTAACGTCTTGGCCTCGTGATTTTCGACGCACGGGTCAGGGTTCGTATCCCATGGCGGAGCTTCTAAAAATGTTCAATCTGTCTTAAGAAACATACACAACTTGTCGGAAGGCTCGCCTAATACGGGATTAGATGAAATTGAGATTAGATCTTCCAATGTTACGTGAAGCGTGGTCGTGGACTAGTACAGTCCTTTTGAACCATCACCGTAGCATAGTTGCTAACGTCTTGGCCTCGTGATTTTCGACGCACGGGTCAGGGTTCGTATCCCATGGCGGAGCTTCTAAAAATGTTCAATCTGTCTTAAGAAACATACACAACTTGTCGGAAGGCTCGCCTAATACGGGATTAGATGAAATTGAGATTAGATCTTCCAATGTTACGTGAAGCGTGGTCGGGGACTAGTACAGTCCTTTTGAACCATCACCGTAGCATAGTTGCTAACGTCTTGGCCTCGTGATTTTCGACGCACGGGTCAGGGTTCGTATCCCATGGCGGAGCTTCTAAAAATGTTCAATCTGTCTTAAGAAACATACACATATATATATATATATATATATATATATATATATATATATATGCAAAAGTAGACCACTTGGAAAAAGAAACTAACGAAGCAGAGCGCTTTCGTATATTACATCATCAGTGCAACAAGTACTTGTACTTGTTGCACTGAAGATGTAATATACGAAAGCGCTCTGCTTCCAAAGGATTACAAAGGATTACAAAGGGGGAGCATGCCGACAGGAGACCTTTTGATCCATATCTAGTTTCTTTTTCCAAGTGGTCTACTTTGCATAAGTGAACACACGTACCCGTGTTCTTATTAGCATATATATATATATATATATATATATATATATATATATATATATATATATATATATATATATGTATGTATATACATATATATCTATATACATATGTATATATATATATATATATACATGCGTAAATTGCGTATATATATGTATATACATGCGTAAATTACGTATATATAAATATATATATATATATATATATATATATATATGCATATATATATTTATATATATGCATATATATATATATATATACATATATATATATATATATATATGTATATTTATATATACATACGTAAATTGTATATATAAATATATATATATATATATGATATATATACATACATATATCATATATATATACATATATATATATATATATACATGCGTATATGTATATATATATATATATATATACAAGCGGGAATTGTATATATATATATCTATATGTATATATATATATATATATATATATATGTCTGTATATATGTATATTTATATCTATATAAGTTGTGATATAATTCTTTAATGCCGAGTGCATCCAAATACACACACACACACACACACACACACACACACACACACACACACACACACACACACACACACACACACACACACACACACACACACACACACACACACACACACACACACACACACACACACACACACACACATACCACACACACACATACCCTAAGCAACAATAGCATATTTTAATACATGATCTCTCCCACATTAGCATCCAGTGTTTCCACCTCTCTTTCCCCTCTTTCCCGTTTCCCCTCTCCCAGTTTCATTACGCAGTCATTTCCTTAACCGTCATGACCTTTCTACCCTCTTCCGATGCCATTATCACCCTCATTATCGCTTTCCTTATTATTAAATCCCTACATAATTTTAAGCCACACACACACACACACACACACACACACACACACACACACACACACACACACACACACACACACACACACACACACACACACACACACACACTACATGGATGAGGAGATGGCTAAAAATATTGTGGTTACACTGATAAGACCTACAGCAAACTAGAATATGCTGCAACACTGTGGGCACCTAGCACAAAGAACATAAGAAAATTAGAAAGAATCCAAGGAGCAGCGACAAAAAAGGCATCTACACTGTCAAATCTGATATATGATCAAAGATTGGAGAAATTACATCTGTCAATACTGGAACAGAGAAGAGAAAGGTGACTTGTTGACCATTTACAGAATTATGAAAGGGATGGAAATTCTCGATAGAGACGACTCATTAAAGTGAGACAGAAGAGAAACAAGAGGACACGAAAGGAAACTAAAGAAGGACAGTTACAGAAGAGACCTGAAAAAGAATAGCTTCCCACATAGAGTGCCAAAACTATACATGATTTTAAGAATAAACTAGATGCGGAAAGATACGAAAACGGGTCACTACGAGCATAACTCTCGTCCCGTAAAATAGAACTAGGTAAATAAACTAGGTAAATACAAACACACACACGGGTGCATATGCTAATACCCACATATATGTATGAACATACGCACACATACAAACGTGCATGTATGTACACATGTAATCACCTGTACACACATGTTCACATGTGCACTCATATGTATCCGTACATACATTCATATGTACGTGCATATATATCTATCATATATACACAGGTTCATATGAATATACATATATACATAGAAACACATATACACACATGGATGCATATATATATATATATATATATATATATATATATATATATGCACATGTATGCATTTACGCATGTACGCATGCTCCACAAGTACTTGCTGTTACGTATGTACAAGCGCACTCACAAAAATCATGCAACTTTGAACAAATGATATCATTCGTTTCGAAAAGCATTGATCATTTTGATCTGATTTCACGAATCACTTGAGGGTGCTTACCCACTGACGATGAGTTTAATCAAATATGTATACATATATGTGTATATATATATATATATATATATATATATATATATATATGTATATGTATATATATATATATGTATATATATATAATAATAATAATAATAATAATAATAATAATAATAATACATACATACATACATACATACACCAAGGCCTTTTCCCCCTTTCAAGGGAGGTAGCCAAAAAGGGAAAGGCATAAAAACACTCCCACCCATTACATCCCTAAATACACTCCACACCCTTCCCACCCTCCCTCTCATCTGAGCACCTCCTGGATGACGGGTCATCCCTGCACCTTGCCCACCGCCCTGGGTCAGAAGCAGTGCCGCAAGACACAGCACATCCACAGCAAGGCCGCTTCATTTAATCGGCGACCCCCCCCTCTCCGTCCCCCCTTGCATATAAGGAGAGGACGGGGAGAAATCCCTTCGGGCTGCGTCAAAATTTACTCACACATACTACCCCACCCCCACCCCCCCGCCCATTCCTCCTCATGCAATCACATCATCATCCATATACAACCATTCTCCACTCTAATAATAAATAATAATAATAATAATAATAATAATAATAATAATGATAATAATAATAATAATAATAATAATAATAATAATAATAATAATAATAATAATAATAATAATAATAATAATAATAATAATAATAATAATAATAATAATAATAATAATAATAATAATAATAATAATAATAATAATAATAATAATAATAATAATAATAATAATAATAATAATAATAATAATAATAATAAAGTAAGTAGAACATGCAAAAAGAGCACCATGAATTCTTCTTCATGATCGATGGGAAGAATACTGTATATATCGAAATTTTGTGTTCGGACCAGGTGCAGTCTCATTACTGTCTTTGACCTGCCAAGTCTAATTTGAGCCTAGAGATCTTCAACGATTTTTTCTTTTCCCTCGAGGAAGAGATAATGGCCAATTACGAATTTGTCTTGTAAACGATACGGACGCATCAATCTTCTTTTCATACGATATCACCTTTCCAAAAATAAATCACCCTTCTCTCTGCGTATCGCATCAATGTGTGTGTTAACGAGGTCGAATATTACGATGATGGGAACGCCTTACGATCTATTAAATCCTTCAATTCAAGGATGCCCCCCTTCCCTTGCCCTCCCCTCATGACTTAACAAAAATGGCTTGACGTTAACCAGAATAAAATTATATCACAGCGTTAGATGGATTAAGTAAAGTCATTTCCATCTTTTTCGTTGTTTAGATGTTTCATCCTCAGTTGAAAAAATCAACTTACGCTTAGCCAGAATTGAATCTGTAAAACACGCTATCGCATAGCTAAGGGGTCAAGATTTGCTTTGGGGTTTGTATTCTAGGTTATAATAAAGGTCTTCTATTTAGCTTGGGGAGCACAGTAGCAAAGGATTGATCTTCACATTACCGAGGGGGCACCAAGGCGGTGAAGAAAATCAATTGACGAAGGCGAAAGGGAAAGCTAACCTAACCTAAACTAACTTAACCTAACCTAATCTAATCTAACCTAACCTAAATTAACCTAACCTAATCTAACCTAACCTAACCTAACCTAACCTAACCTAACCTAACCTAACCTAACCTAACCTAACCTAACCTAACTTAATCCAAGCTAACCGATCTTAACCTAACCCAAGCTAAGCTAAGCTAAGCTAAGCTAAGCTAAGCTAAGCTAAGCTAAGCTAAGCTAAGCTAAGCTAAGCTAAGCTAAGCTAAGCTAACCTAAGCTAAGGTAAACTAACCTAACATAACATAACATAACATAACATAACATAAAATATAATTTTAGGAAGGGATACCGGACAGAATGTCCATGAAGGCCAAAATATCATGATAGGATGTAATGACAGTGTATATAATGTCGCTAGAGGACGAAATGTCACATTAGGATGTAATGTCATAGGACAAAATGTCACAATGGGATGTAATGACAGTGGAGGACAAAAGATCACGATGGGAAGTAATGATAGTGGAGAACTAAATATCACGATAGGATGTAATGATAATGGAGGAGAAAATATCACGGTAGGATATAATGTCAGTAAAGGACAAAATATAATTTTAGGAAGGGATACCGGACAGAATGTCAATGAAGGCCAAAATATCATGATAGGATGTAATGACAGTGGAAGACAAAAGATCACGATGGGATGTAATTATAATGGAGGAAAAAATATCACGGTAGGATATAATGTCACTGGAGGACAAAATATAACTTTAGAAAGGGATGCCGGACATAATGTCTCTGAACGACGGGAGGCCGGCGTGAATCACGGTGACGTAGGGGGACAAAATGTACAAAAGAGATCGGATGACCGTGATCGACCAGATGTCCGTGATAGGGGAAATGTTAATTTTGATGGGAGAAATGTTAATGAGGCATTGAATGTCAATGAAGGACCAAATAATAATATAGAGCAAGGTATAAATGAAAAACAAAATGATAATGTAATATATGACATTGAAATTCAAAATGTGTCAAAAAGAAATAATCACGAGTTTCTTAAAACATGTACTTTAATGCTCGTAGTATTAGAAACAAATTTCAAGAAATACAGGCGTATGTCAAAAGCGAAAATCTCGATATGATAGGAATAACTGAGATATGGTTAAATGGTACAGAGTTCGAAGCTGAATTTAATATTGCGGGATTTAAACACTTTCATCAGGATAGAAACCACAAGAAAGGTAGGGGTGTTCTATTGTACGTTAAAAACAATGTTCATGCTTGTGTTTTAGAGAAAGTGAAACAGGATGCATATGATAGTTTGTGGGTTGAGTTAACCCAAACAAATGGACAAAAAATTAATATAGGTGTAATATATAGGCCAAAGACATTATCATTAGCAGACGACAAACTGTTATTTCAAGAACTGTCTAGTTTCTGCGACCGGGATTTATTGATTATGGGTGATTTCAATTTTACTGACATTGATTGGACGACCCTTGAACATGGCCATATAGGTAGTCGCTTGTTTGATTTTTTTGGTGACAATTACTTAATTCAGCATGTAAAAGAGCCCACAAGATATGGAAACTTACTCGATCTTTTGATCACTAGCCGCGAAAGCATGGTAATTGATGTAGAAGTCGGTGAATCTGTTGCAAATAGCGATCACAACCTAGTTAGATTCAAACTCCTAAACAATTTTAGAATAGATATTTGTGTTTCTAAAATACCCGATTTCAGTAAAGCTCAGTTCATAGAACTACGTCAGGAGCTTCAGCTTACAGATTGGGAGGCAAAATTAAACGAAAGACCTGTAGATCAGATGTGGGAAATATTTCAAAATACGCTCACTAAGATGATTCAAACTTACATTCCTTTTAAGGACAGACGTCCCCCAAATCAGGCTCGCCCAAAGTGGCTCGACAAAGAAACTGAAAAAAGTATTGCTAAAAAGAGACAGGCTTATAAGAAATATAAGTGCTCGGGTGTATCTAATGACTATGAAAGTTATGTATCAATACAGAGAGATTTAAAAAAGACAATAAGAAAAAGAAAACGACAATACGAAATGAACATCGCTGATAGATCCAAAGAGAATCCCAAAGAATTCTATAGTTACATTAGAGATAAAAAGGTTGTTAGGAATCACATTGGTCCACTATTATCTGCTGACGGTCAACTTGAATATTCAAATGAAGGAATGTGTAATATCTTAAACAATTATTTTAGCTCGGTATTCGTAAACGAAACACCTCAAGGTGAATTCCAAACTGAAACCTGTGAAAAGTCTAGGGTAAACTTACTCACTACGGTAAATATAACAAAAGAAAAAATTAAAAGGTGTATAGACAAACTCAAAGTTAATAAAACACCAGGGCCTGACAGTTGGCATCCAAGAATCTTAAAGGAAATGAAAAATGAGATTGTTGTTCCATTAGAAATTATTTTCAAGAAATCCATCATATCCGGAGATGTCCCAAGAGAATGGAAGCTAGCTAACGTTACTCCCATATTCAAAAAAGGTGACAAAAAGAAACCAAATAACTATAGGCCTATAAGTTTGACTTCAATCGTAGGAAAAATAATGGAAACTATCATCAGAGATGATATCGAACATCATTTAGAAAGTAACCGTTTGATAAATGATAGCCAGCATGGTTTCAGACGGAAACGTTCTTGCGTGACTAACTTACTCGAATTCTACAACACAGTTATCTCGAATTATGACAAAAGAAACAATATAGTTGTTCTAAATGGTAAAACTTCTGAATGGAAAAGTGTTGCAAGTGGAGTTCCTCAGGGTTCCGTTCTTGGGCCACTTCTATTCATAGTATATATAAATGATATAGACCATGGACTAAAATCTACTGTTTCCAAATTTGCTGATGATACAAAACTGTGCGGAGTGGCAAATGATCACTCAAACCAATTAGATATTCAAGAAGATTTAGATCAATTACAGCAATGGTCTGAAAAGTGGCTAATGAAATTTAACACAAGTAAATGCAAGGTAATGCACATAGGTAAAAATAACAGTAAGTACGATTACAAGTTATTTGGAAATTCGTTAACAAAAGTGGATAGTGAAAAAGATCTCGGCGTAATTATCAGTAACGACCTCAAATCATCCAAGCAGTGTATTTCAGCCTTTGAGAAAGTGAATAAGATTCTAGGACTGATTGCGCGATCTTTTGATTTCAAAAGTCCATCACTCATTAACAAGCTATATAAATCGTTAGTTCGTCCACATTTGGAATATGCTGTTTCCGTATGGTCACCGAATCTCATTAAAGACATTGACAGATTGGAAAGAGTACAACGGCGAGCCACAAAACTGATTCCAAATATCAAAAATAAATCATACGAAAATCGACTAAAACATATGAATCTGTTTTCCCTAAAAAAGCGTAGACCCAGAGGTGACTTGATACAGGTCTTTAAAATTCTAAAGGGAATTGACAACATCAAAAGTGACCAAATTTTTACATTGAATGAGAATCAGACAAGAAACAATGGTCTCAAACTGTCCGGAAATAGATTCAATTTGGAAGTAGGTAGAAACAACTTTGCCAACCGTGTAGTTAATGAATGGAATAAACTTCCTGCACAGGTAGTGCAATGTAGTTCAGTTCAAAGCTTTAAGAATCATTTAGATAAATACCTAAGTAAGATGCTGTAATGATTATAATTTATCTTATATTATTTGTTTTTGTTTTGTTATCATTTGTCTGTCTGATTTTTATTTATTATTAGTTATATGTCAATTTATTATTATTCACTATTTACCTGTTTGTTTATTATTTAACTATACCTATGCATTTATTTATGTATTTTATTTGTTATTTACATTATCATAGTTTTTATTTATTATTTTATTATTAATATGATTTTTTTTCGCATCCGACCTAGATATGGATCAAAAGGTCTCCTGTCGGTATGCTCCGCCTTTGTAATCTTTTGTAATAACATAACAATCTAACCTAACCTAACCTAACCTAACCTAACCAATCCAGACTTAACCTAACCTAATCTAACCTAACCTAATCCAAGCTAACCTAACCTAACCTAACCCAAGCTAAGCTAAGCTAAGCTAAGCTAAGCTAGCCTAACCTAACCTAACCTAACCTAACATAACATAACATAACATAGAATAACATAATAACATAACATAATCTAACCTATCCTAACCTAACCTAACCTAACCTAACCTAACCTAACCTAACCTAACCTAACATAACATAACATAACATAACATAACATAACATAACATAACATAACATAACATAATCTAACCTAACCTAACCTAACCTAACCTAACCTAACCTAACCTATCCAGACTTAACCTAACCTAATATAACATAAGAACATAAAAATGAAGGAGACTGCAAGAGACCATAAAGTCTACACTAGGCAGTTCCATGTCCATTACCACCCGTCATCTCCATTCATAAAGTTGTTTAACCGTTTCTTAAAACAGCTGATAGTTTCAGCGCTCACTACATGGTTACTAATTCTATTCCATTCGTTGACCACCCTATTAGTAAACCAATTCTTGCCTATATCCTTCTTAAATCTAAATGTGTCCAATTTAAATCCATTACCTGCCCTGTTGTCTTAACATGATGACCTCGTTTGCGTCACCCTTGTTAAAGCCTTTGATCCACTTAAACACCTCTATTAAATCACCTCGCACTCTGCGTCTTTCCAGAGTGTATCGGAGGATAGCGGGGATGGGTGTGGGGTGGTGGGGGGGTTAATTGGCTATCATGAACCAAATTTATGCTATAGAGGAGGATCCTCATCCCGCTTTCCGATTGCTAATTCCAATGTCGATCATCAAGATGTGGCAACTCCCTCCCCTCTCCCCTCCCCCTTCCCCCTCCCCCCCTCCGGAAATTTGACTTTCGTTCGTAGGTTGCGCCAAGTAATATCATTTGCATGTGGGTAGATTCAAACTTTTAGGGATCCTTTTCTATCGAACTCCAGATTATTTCATTCAGCTGAAATAGAACTTCCGGCATGAATAGATCGCAGGAAGAAGTTCTCCTAAACTGAATGAAAGAGCCTGGGGGTTATCGGAATTATATGGTGTAGCGGAAGGGAGGAGGAATTCTACTTCGACTCAAGACAGAGGAGTTTATTCAGCGAGAAGGGACTCCACTGTGATACTGCTGGGACAAAATGGAGTCTCGAAAAGTGGAGTCTTATCGCTCCCTATTATGTCCCCAACCAGCTGAGTGACATCACCTGCCGTCTGCCAGAACAAATACTGTTGATAACGTTATTACGTCGAAATGGATTGATTTAAACATACACTCGCCTTAGCCTAATCTAACCTTATCCTAACCTAATCTAACTTCACCATACTTTATTTAACCTAACCTAATCTAACCTTGCCTTACCTTACTTTACCTTATCTTACCTTTCATTACCTCACCTTACATAACCTAACATAACCAAACCTAGCCTAACTTAACCTAACCTAATCTAACCTTACCTAACCTAACCTAACCTAACTTAACCTAACCTAACCTAACCTAACCTAGCCTAACCTAACCTGACCTAACCTAACCTAACCTAACCTAATCTAGCCTAACCTAACCTAACCTAACCTAACCTAATCTAGCCTAACCTAACCTAACCTAACCTAACCTAACCTAACCTAACCTAACCTAACCTAACCTAACCTAACCTAACCTAACCTAACCTAACCTAACCTAACCTAACCTAACCTAAAAAAAACTATAATTCTGATAAAAAAAAAAAAAAACGTTGGCCTTTGACCTCGCTTCATAAATTCCTAAAGTCAGGGCTTGATTTCCAACGACCTTCGGTGACTTCCACTTGCCCTGACTACCCGTGTTTACATGGCAAAAGTGATGGCTTCGGCCGGAGGTGGATTCCTCCTGGCAAGAACTTACCTTCTCGGTATTGTTTCTTCCGGTATTCGTGTTCTCGAATGAAAGAAATAATGAGGTCGCAGGATGGCAAATGAAAGCAGCGAATTGGAAGAGAGAGAGAGAGAGAGAGAGAGAGAGAGAGAGAGAGAGAGAGAGAGAGAGAGAGAGAGAGAGAGAGAGAGAGAGAGAGAGAGAGAGAGAGAGAGAGAGAGAGAGAGAGAGAGAGAGAGAGAGAGGGAGAGAGAGAGAGATGGGGAAAGAGAGAGAGAGAGAGAGAGAGAGAGAGAGAGAGAGAGAGAGAGAGAGAGAGAGAGATGGGGAAAGAGAGAGAGATGGGAGAGAGTAAACAGAGTGAAGAGAGAGAGAGAGAGAGAGAGAGAGAGAGAGAGAGAGAGAGAGAGAGAGAGAGAGAGAGAGAGAGAGAGAGAGAGAGAGAGAGAGAGAGAGAGAGAGAGAGAGAGAGAGAGAGAGAGAGAGATGGGGAAAGAGAGAGAGATGGGAGAGAGTAAACAGAGTGAAGAGAGAGAGAGAGAGAGAGAGAGAGAGAGAGAGAGAGAGAGAGAGAGAGAGAGAGAGAGAGAGAGAGAGAGAGAGAGAGAGAGAGAGAGAGATGGGGAAAGAGAGAGAGAGAGAGAGAGAGAGAGAGAGAGAGAGAGAGAGAGAGAGAGAGAGAGAGAGAGAGAGAGAGAGAGAGAGAGAGAGAGAGAGAGAGAGAGAGAGAGAGAGAGAGAGAGAGAGAGAGAGAGAGAGAGAGAGAGAGAGAGAGAGAGAGAGAGAGAGAGAGAGAGAGAGAGAGAGAGAGAGAGAGAGAGAGAGAGAGAGAGAGAGAGAGAGAGAGAGAGAGAGAGAGAGAGAGAGAGGGGAGAGAGAGAGAGAGAGAGAGAGAGAGAGAGAGAGAGAGAGAGAGAGGAGAGAGAGAGAGAGAGAGAGAGAGAGAGAGAGAGAGAGAGAGAGAGAGAGAGAGAGAGAGAGAGAGAGAGAGAGAGAGAGAGAGAGAGAGAGAGAGAGAGACAGTCATTGACACCCGAGGACAAAGAAAAAGACGAGTAGTTGTGTTATATGCAAGAACCACATCCGTTTCCAGGGTAGAGACATATGAACATACGTGTGGATAAACATATGCACATATTCCGTGTGTACACGTGTACATACACGGAACATGTGTGCACATGTGCATTCTTGTATGTCAAAATCATCTTCAGGTGTTGACGCCTCCAAAGACAATTAATTATCCCACGTGGCGAGATTAAGAAGGAGGAATTTACTGCTGTCCCAGCAAGTTAATTATATCTCAACATCTGTATGGTAGTTGACGTCAGACCAGACTCCCTGATGTCTTTTCTTGCAATATGTTTTCTGAGGGCAAGGCCGACCGACAATTAAGGAAATTGATGCTGTATCGTACAACATTTTGAATTACAAATCAGCAAGTTCCATTTTAAGTTACAAAGTCATAACTTAGAACGTTTCTAAGTTATCAGGTATAACTTATAAGTACCACTATCATTTTTTGTATAGATCATTGTAATGAATTACAACGTTATATTACACAGCTTTAAGTTGCCTTGTAAATAACGCTGCTATTAATTACATTATCATAATTTATTATAAGATGCAGTATTATGTTACATGATCATAAATGACGTTATCAGTAACGACGTTATGAGGTGAGACGTCGTAAGTCACATCGTAAAATTACGACGTTGTAAGTTACAACATATCACCTGGACCTTGAACATTCAGAGTCAGACAGAGTGTTGCAGACGGCTGAGGCTCGTATCGGCTTTTTGTCCAGTGGCGTCCACGACACGACGTCGTGATCCCAAATAACCACGCGTTTCTATGGGCGCCTTCACACGTGGTCGTGACGTGTGAAAGCGCCCATAGACAGCCACAATTATTTGAGAGCACGACGGCGTGTCGTGGACGGTGCATAGCGAAAAGTCGATACGTTTGAAACGAGTCTATGACGGAGAAGCTCCGCGTCGTCTGGTCGTCGTCGTCGTCGTCGTCATGGGGAAGAGATAAACAGAGCTTGAGACGGGAGAATTGCGTAATCTGGAGGAAGAAAGAGGGACGTACGATTTTAGGCTCCTTTTACACGTATCGAGTTTGCGATGTGCGCCGTCCATGACGCGACGTCGTACACTCAAATAACCATGGGTATCCATGGACGCTTTCACACATCACAACCATGACCACGTGTGAGAACGTCCATAGGTACCCATGGTTATTGGAGAGCACGACGTCTTGTCGTGGACGGCGCACGACGAAAAGTCGATACGTGTGAAACGAAGACCAGAGTGAGGTGAAAAAAATACAGAATGTGATATGGTTTAAAGTGACATTATATAAAATAAGATGAAATTAATTGGATAGAATAAAGTAAAATATAATTAAATAAAATAGAAAAATAAGATAGGATAAATAGAATTAGATTGAATAATGAAATAAGATAAATGACTCAATAATAAATAAATGGAAAATGAAATAGATAAATGAATTGGTAAATAAATGCACAAAAAATAGATAAAAGAAAATGCATGAAAATAAGATAGAATGAAATGCAATAGAATAAGAAAAGATAAAATTAGGAACACCTTAGTCTTTCCTCTCATTTTTCTTAATCGTGTGCACGTAATTCCGCGCTAGAAATAAACGTCTTCTTTACTAAATGAAAATATTGATAACAATACATAGATGTCACGGTTTCAAGCAACAATATCTTTTTTTATATAATCTTCAGCTTGTTCTCATAAAATGCTACATAGACTTATTTGTTGGTGTGATTCATTACGGTCTTGGATTATGTGTTGGACTCGTGATCGATAACTTTTATTCTTCCGGATGAGAAATCAGAGCTTATATATAGACCAGTTTATGGTAATACTTTGACCTTACACACACACACACACACACACACACACACACACACACACACACACACACACACACACACACACACACACACACACACACATTATGCTACATTTCTTTATGTTGAAGTCTACTTACCACTTTTGGCTCCATTTCCAATCCTTGTTTAGGTTCCTCTGTAGTGATTCACAATCCGTTTCAGTATTCACTTTCCACAGCAATTTAGCATCATCTGCAAAGAAGCTCATGTAACAATCCACATCTTCATCCATGTCATTCACATAAATAGCGAACATTATCGGAACCAATACCAATCCCTGTAGAACTCCACTAATCACCTCCTCCTAAGCTGAATTAATTTCTGTGAGCATTACTCTAATTTTTCTGCCATGCAAGGAATCCTCCATCTGATTTAGTAACTTACCTTGTATCTCTTCTATGTTTTCTATTTTTCTAATAATTTTTGTGTGGTACTTTGTCGAAGGCTTTTTGTACGTCTAGGAAAGCATAATCAGTCCATACATCCCTTTCTTGTATTATATCTATTAGTCTTGAGAAGAAACAGATTAAGTTTGTGGCACATGATCTACCCTGTCTGAATCCAAATTGTCTCGGGTTTATTATATTGTTTTCTTACAGGTGTTTTATCCATCTATTCTTGATATTAAAAAAAAAAAAAAAAAAATGGCTACAGTGCTGGTAAGGGAGACCGGTCTGTAATTTATTGGTTCTTCTTTGTTTCCTCCTTTATATATTGGTACAATGTTGGCATTTTTCCAGTCCTTTGGTAATTTTCCTTCTTTGAGTGAGCAACTTATTATGTTATATATTTTTGTCCATTAATTCTTCTTTACATTCTTTTAGTATCCAATTTGCAATTCCATCTGGGCCGTGTGATTTCCTGACATCAATGTTCGTTAGTTGATCCATTATCTATTTTTGTGTTATTGTTATTTCCCTCATGGGAGTTGATCGTACTTCAATTCCTTCGTCCTAATGCTGTACTTTTTCTCTAATGAAAACCTACTTGAAGTGGTTGTTAATGAAATTCAGCTATTTCTAAATCTTCTGTATATTCTATATTTCCGTGGCGTAGTTTCACCATTTCCTGTTTATTTTTGAGTTTACCATTCACATATCTATAGATTAGTTTGGGTTGATCTTTACATTTTTCTATGATGCCTTTTTCGTAGTTTCCTTTTTCCTCTCTTCGCACTTTTACATATTCATTTCTATGATTGATGCATATCTGCCACTTTCCAAGTTTTTATATTTTTCCATTTTTTTTTCAAACTTTATCTCCTCGATCTTTCGTCTCACTGCATCTCCTGTTGAACCAGCGCTTAATATACACCCTCTCCTGTTTCTGTGTGTGTGTGTGTGTGTGTGTGTGTGTGTGTGTGTGTGTGTGTGTGTGTGTGTGTGTGTGTGTGTGTGTGTGTGTGTATGTTTGTGTGTGTGATTCACCTTGGCCTTTGGATCACGTGTTGTACTCGTGATCGACAGCTATTTCCCTCCCGGAAGAGAACTCAGAGCTCGTATGTCCGATCTATGGGTAATGCTATGACCTTTACACGCACACACACACCCAACTCCCAGCCAATGAGAGTTGGAGTAACGACTCGAAGCGCAGCGATACTGAAATAATTTCAGCCCTGGGTAGGATTCGAACCAAATACCGCCGATACCTCCGTATTGACAGTCTGAGACTCTACCAACCGCACCGTGTGTGTGTGTGTGTGTGTGTGTGTGTGTGTGTGTGTGTGTGTGTGTGTGTGTGTGTGTGTGTGTGTGTGTGTGCGCGCGCAGAATGATGCTCACCACACTCACTCATACTCAAAAGATCGAAGATGGGGGGGACTCATTGCTCATTTTGATGAATTAATCGTTAGTCCAATTACTTCTTTGAATTTGGTTAATGTATCTTCCAATTCGACTCATGTAAAAGGAAAACCAAACATGTATGAGCCAGCGCGACTCCTCAACGAGAAACGATAGAATAAAAGAAACATACAAATCATGTAACAAATATATTTTATGAAATAGGAATTACTTGATTTCACTAAGGCATGAGAGCGATTATGATTCTGTATATAACAATAATAGACTTTATTACGTCTGTGGACAATTAATGACATTACATTTGTCTCCATTTATAACTAAAACATTTCATTACAAATGTTTTTTCTGATTAATCCTTGTTTTAAGATTTTCCTTTTTTTTTTTTTTTTGTCTAACGACACATTATATATATTTTTTCAAATCAGGAAAAATTAAATGCCTACGTGGCTTAATTACTCTGAGCCATCATTTCTCGCGGACGAAAAAAAAAAGTATAATTTAATTCCTTTTTTCTCTTGCTAATGTTTTCCTGCATTCGCAAACAACCAACACTTGTTTTTTTTTTATATCATTTTTATTTAATGGTTTGTCTGTGCAGGGCTAGTGGTAGTTCGCTAGTGCTAGTTCGCTAGTTTGCTAGTGCTAGTACCCGTGAGCATAGTAACCAATATTTCTATATACCTATATCTATATCTATATACCTATATATATATATCTATATCTATATCTATATCTATATACCTATTTCTATATACCTATATCTATATACCTATATCTATATCTACATACGTATATATATATCTTTATCTATATACCTATGTCTATATACCTCAAAAAGTGTCAAAAAGGGGCCAAGGAAATAGAGCAAGAATGACATGATCTCAAAAGGCTGCTCAAGGAAGAAAATAACGAGGAGAAGAAGGCCAATTCGGAAGCAAACAATATGCAAATACCTGTAGATGGAGACGGACAACCACGGAGATGGGGGAGTGGGGGAAGAGGACCCCGCGGGAGGTGGGTGCTGGCGAGACTGATAAGGACTTGAAGGTCTTCGAACAAGTGTTGACCAGACGGTCTTTGTAAAGCCGCGTCCGCATTTGTTGCATTTCCACGCATCGTATCATCTTTGCGTAACACCTAGTGATACAATACGGTGCAACAGGGTATTGTACCCACTTGTTGCGTATCCGTATACAGCAGGCGGATACGCAACAAGTGGGTACAATAGCCTATTGCACCGTATCGTATCACTAGGTGGTACGCAAAGATGATACGATACGCGGAAATGCAACAAGTGTGGACGCGGCTTAAGACTTTACGCGTTACCCGCTCCCACCTAAAGTCGGTCTTTTCGTTGTAGATCCAGTCTGGATGAAAAAGAGATTGGTCTATCAAAATAAACACCATGTGAGGACGGAGCCTTTTACGACGTTTCGCTTTTCACAGTTCTTTCAAGTACTTGAAAAAGCTGCAAGAACAAGTGAAGCGTAGTACTAACAAAAACTCCGTCCTCACATTGTATTTGTTTCGATAGACTTGTCGGCAACTGCCACTTTCATACAAAGAGATCGGCCCTGTATTTACCAGTAAACTTCATTCAGTTGAAGGAAACAGCTCAGTCATTCTTGAAAAATTACCTCGATTAATTAATGTGGCCCAGCATTGGTCTGAAATTATTTGATGAACTTGTATTGGGTGGCTAAATGAGTGCGCAAATAAATTGTCAACGTTTAATGTATTTGGTTATAACACTTCACAACTAATGCGTGCACGCGCCAACAAGGCTGCTCAAAAACTGACGCGCCTAGCTCCAGAATTTGCGCGGGAACGTGCATCGCATCTGCGATATCTTATACAAATAAAGTTGATACATAATATAAATATTACAATAAATAATAAAACAATACAATATAATTTTATATTATACACCATGCCAACACAAACTTCACGCCACACAAAATTTCCCTGAGTCTGTATATTTTCTGTACTGATCATGGCTATCCCAATTATGAAGCTGCCTCAACCTCTTGCTACAATGTGAATTATACAAATTTTATTTATGCTTATACCAGATTTTTTTTTTATTCAGCCTTGGGCAAAGATCACTGGAGAAGAGATTAATTGAATGATATAAACAAACTTGATCAAATTCCTTGAATACAATAAGTAGCCACGGTCAGAGAGAGAGAGAGACCATATGCCATGGAAATGAATCATTCCCACATTCAATGGGTTATTCATTACCGTAAAGTTAGATCGATTTGGCCAGCCAATTGGCCGCATTCCAGCTGAAATTGCACAATGCACGATTATCCGCACAGAAAGCAATTATCGGTCAGCTGGAGGACATAACGACCAATCAGAGTTGGAGACGAGCGTGAAACAATGCACTGGCGTCGGGTGAGAGGGTAATTACCGAGGCAAAAGTTTCATTAGATAAAAGTCTTCCGATAGGGAGAGGAACACGGGACGTTGGAAGGGTTTTTATTCGGCGATTAACACTCGAAACCGCTAAAATAAAGACACCATCATAATCCTGCGTTCCCTTAATCTTGTTTTCTTGTGACTGGCTGGACAGTACAAATCTGTGCAAAAGTTCAGTGTCTTAAAGGTCTTCCCATAGCGAGAGGAACACGGGACGTTGGAAGGGTTTTTATTCAGCGATTAACACTCGAAACCGTTAAAATAAAGACACCATCATAGTCCTGTGTTCCTTTACTCTTGTTTTCTTGTGACTGGCTGGGCAGTACAAATCTGTGCAAAAGTTCAATGTCTAAAAGGCCCTCAACCCACTTTGTCTTGGCTATCTTGAGTCTACTCAGCACCTAATAGAAATATTTTGTTGACTGACATCAAATAAGTAGAAATTAAACTACATTGTATGTAATACAATGTATAAATGCCTTTGAACTTTAGTGGTGTCATCAGAAGCGTGCTGGTCTCGCATCAGCTGAATTTAGGTTCAAATCCTGCACTCCTCTGCGATTCACAGCAGTGACTGTGACCTTCCCAAAAAGTCCTCAAAGGTGACGGCCACAGCTACTCAGCGCCTCTGGGCGTAGACTCCTCGCTACTACCTTTGAACATGTGACCGGTGACACTAAAGACAAGTGTAGCCGGCTGATTAGGCATGTTTGTAGTCACGGCTCTAAAATAGCTCTCTTACTTACTCTGACGAGTTAAACACCATATGAGGACGGAGCCTTTATTTGTACCACGTTTCGCTTATTACAGCTTTTTCAAGTACAAGTTGAGATACATATGCTTGAGATTAAATAAGGGGAAAGGAGGGAACGGGGAGAGAAAAGAAGTAGGAGGGGAAGGAAGAGGAGGAGGAGGAGGAGAGGAGGAAGAGGAGGAGAGGAGGAGGAGGAGAAGAAGAAGGGGGATTGAATACTGGGAAAGGTTGAGAATGCTGGCCCAAACGTCCTGGGGCAAAATGTTCACAAAGGTACTCTTACTCTGTTGGTTGTCAGGCCGGACGGCCTTTCACCGCTTTCACTATGCCTCTCCAGATGGTTCTATCCTCTGCCAATTCTTTCCAGTCCTCTCTTGGTGCCACCCTCTCCACGTCCTTCTTTACTCCATCCATCCATCTGTACCTGGGTCTCCCTACTGGTCTCCCTACTGTTCTCCCTACTGGTCTCCCTACTGTTCTCCCTACTGGTTTCCCTACTGGTCTCCCTACTGGTCTTCCTACTGGTCTCCCTACTGGTCTCCCTACTGGTCTCCCTACTGGTTTCCCTACTGGTCTCCCTACTGGTCTCCCTACTGGTCTCCCTACTGGTCTCCCTACTGGTCTCCCTACTGGTCTCCCTACTGGTCTCCCTACTGGTCTCCCTACTGGTCTCCCTACTGGTCTCCCTACTGGTTTCCCTACTGGTCGCCCTACTGGTCTTCCTACTGGTCTTCCTACTGGTCTCCCTACTGGTCTCCCTACTGGTCTCCCTACTGGTCTCCCTACTGGTCTCCCTACTGGTCTCCCTACTGGTCTCCCTACTGGTCTCCCTACTGGTCTCCCTACTGGTTTCCCTACTGGTCGCCCTACTGGTCTTCCTACTGGTCTTCCTACTGGTCTCCCTACTTGTCTCCCTACTGGTCTCCCTACTGGTCTTCCTACTGGTCTCCCTACTGGTCTCCCTACTGGTCTCCCTACTGATCTCCCTACTACTTTAAAATAGCTCTTCCAACAATGAAGGACTTACGATGTGATTAGCTTAATCGACTGAGGACCTGCACTCTTCATCTACACGATAGAATAGTGTGATGTTTGCCATGATAAAGTGTATAAAGTGAAAAAGGGTTATCAGTAAACATAATTTCCAAAATACACGGAAAAAATGACATAGGCTAGTTCTTTCAATTTTTATAAAAGAGCATTGTCAAGGCATTCAAGATGCCACACAAACTCGCGTTTACTGGCTCTGACAGAGAATTTAATTTCGAGAGAAAAAAATCAAGGGCCAACAGGCTTACTGGCTAAATGACCAATGACGTTCAAATGAAATCACTCTAATTAAACTGCCCTCGAGATAGTTTTGAGACATAAATCTACGCTAAATAATTCATACTGAAATGAAATGACGATCTTTTTCCTTTGTAATCAGCGAGTCAATCCCAGGTTCATGAAGGCAAGGTTAGACGTCTTACCTTATTACTTGATCAAAGGCAGGGCCTTTGTCAACTTACATAATCAAATAACGAAGAAACACTTTAATAGAATTTATGTTGTTTAATAAAAAATCTCGTGTATGTACTCGCATACAAATATATAAGCGCATACACGCACATACTCATACACGCGTAGACATACACACGAGCTCTCTTACAGGAAGGAAATGACTGTCGATCACGAGTCCAACACGTGATCCAAAACCATGGTGAATCACACATACACACCTACGTGCGCGCGCACAAACACACACACACACACACACACACACACACACACACACACACACACACACACACACACACACTATATATATATATATATATATATATATATATATATATATATATGTGTGTGTGTGTGTGTGTGTGTGTGTGTGTAATAAGATCACCTGGCGGCAGGTAACATAAATATGATGAAGGCGTTCGGAAGCAGGTTAATGATTTCCTCTGCACAGAACCTGGGCGCTATTTAATCGCATATTAATGGCTCAGATCCTCTCCGTTTTCTATAGATGTTGGTTGACGTCTCGTTAGAGCACAATCGAATTCTGTTCTAGAAAATAATGACAAAAAAACAATGTAATTCAGACATGCACACGCACACACATACAAAAGCACGGTAGACACATGTTTTCACATGGATAGGCTTTCGCGATGTAGGTATTCGCGAAAAAGAAAAGAAATAAGAGTTCCCGGATTTATGAAACAGACGCCGTTACCAGAAACTAAAATTGTCCTTTTTCTTTTCACAAAAATTCCTCCGGTTTAGTCTGGCAAAAACCTTGTTTTTCTGTCGCCTCTCTTTCTAAGCCGGAGTTTTCGTGTACCAATTCAATCGAATTCATTAGCAAATTGTATACGAAAGATTACACCATCATGAAAGTCTTCATAAGTCCTGGCTTGCGTATCCTGGTTATATATTATTTTTGTATTTTTCTGAAAATAGAAAAAATTACAAAAGAAAAGGTGGGAGATCGTTTGAACGCCATTTTTGCAGTAAACGAAGTAATAGGAACCTAGTTAGACAAACATGTAAGATGCGTCTATACTTACAAAGGATTACAAAGGCGGAGCATGTCGACAGGAGACCTTTTGAACTCCAACGAGAGCAGTAGTTCTTAACCTCGGGTACCTGTACCCCAGAGAGGTGTGAAACCTTATTCCTAGGGGTACGAGACATGATAGCCAGTGCAATGGTGCTGTATATCTAACATGAGAAAGCATTATGTGCATTTATTGTATCCTACTAATTGACATGAATCGGGGTACATGAAGAATTGTCACCCCAGAACCCCCACATGAAGAATCGTCACCCCATGAGATCCCACCTGAAGAACTGTCACCCCAAACGCCGAATATCAACAGTGCAATAAAGATTAGGTTAGGTTTGTTAGATTAGGTTAGATTAGGTTAGGTTAGGTTGGGTTACGTCAGGTTGATTTAGGTTAGGTTAGGTTGAATGAAGGTTATGATTATTGTCATCAAGTTATACAAACGAAGAATCGTAAACCCAGGATGGCCCACATGAAGAATTGTCACCCTAGGATAGCCCACATGAAGAATTGTCACCATGTCGAAGTCTGAGGTGACGATTCTAATTGAATATATCTAATTTCTCAGCAAGGTTTGTATCACTAGTCCTTTTCATATGTTTGCATTGTATTTATATTGGATGGGGTTACGAGAATTTCTTTTAGATAATCAAAGGGTGCGGACACTGAAAAAGGTTAAGAACCACTGAACTAGAGCCAAGAAGCTCTAGAACTATCAAAATGGAGCAACAGGTTTCGATTCATCCTAATAGAGATTGTGTACTTTTGTGTTTGTGACATGTTGCAGACAAGTGTGGACGCACAGGTGTAAACTTAAGTGTGGACAATAGGGCATAAACACATAACGCAACACTGGGCATGCACACATTACATGCATACACCGTTAGAGATTAGCACAAGTTTTTGCATTTGAAAAAGGTGAGGAGTGTACACTAACAGGCGCGTAGTTGCGGCCAAAGCCGTCACCTTTCCCTCGAGCATTTGTGTTTATTACCGTTTAAACAAAAATATTGGTCCAAAAACTACATCAGTCACAGAGTCAACAAAACACATATATGATGGGCAGATACCCGAGTGGGTTTTAGTCGTTCCACTATAGATACAGATGGATATTGGCGGAAGTTGAGGTGATGGCAGTTCAAATCCTGCTGCCAGCGAGTTGGACCAAGGGTATGATTCATTAAGTTCCAGATTACAAAGTCCTCTGTAGAGGTACCGTCCTAGTCTCCTGATAAGAGAAGTTCGCGACGTTAAATCCAATCGCGATAAAAATTATGGACTTCGCTCTGCTCACATGGAAGTGTCGCGGGGTAGGGCGGAAGTCAACAGAAGAATTTTGGTTTTGGAAGGATTGTTGTCCTTTCCCTGTTGTTGTTTGTTAATTATTATCTATGCCGTCTTATGGTTGACCTTGGAATGGGAGGCTCCTCAGCCATGTTAGGTTTAAGGAGGCTATATGGTATATTTCATATAGAGGGATGAGGAGAGTGGATCCAGAATAGGGCTGCTCATTTTTGTCGGCTGGTGGTGATCTGTGTTATTTCTGGTCCTATCACACTGCCTGCCGTGTGAGCTGTGACTAAGGATTTCCATAGATAAACATCCCCTGATTCTACCATCACACACCATCGCCAGAGGATTTATGCTTGTTAGTAGGAGAAATAAAACTATTGTTATTTGAGAGGATTGGCAGTGATTGATCGTACTGTCAGTCTCAATTGCTTCTTCACTCTTAGCATCAACTCCCAGATGGGAAGCCAACCCAGGGGCACTACCTGGAGATTACGAGGGAGCAGTTGCTTTCCCTTTAGCTCGGGTTCGAATCCCTCTTCGAGATCTTATCTCCCTCCTCATGAACAGGATAATAGACGGAGAGGGTTATGAAACAGCAGGACTTGTAATAATGGATTCAAATTGGACAATTTTAGATTTAAAAAGAAAATAAGTGTGAACTAGATTACCAGTAGTCAACGCTGAAACAACTGGTTATTTCAAGAGAAGATGAGGTAACTTTATGGATGGAGATGACAGGTGGTAAAGGAAATGGATCTGCCTAGTGTATGCCTTATAGTCTCTCACAGCTCCTCTATTCTTATGTATGTTCTTAAGACCTTGGAACAGGAGTCATTGGAGGTAAAGAAATCTAACTCCCGAACACTTGCATGTGTATGTGTGTGTTTGTGATTGTGCATACCCATATGTGTCTGTATGTGTGTATAACAGTGTGCGTGAACGCGTGTGTTGCGTGTAGGCTTGCGCTTGTGCGTGTGAGTTCCCCTTTAACGCGGAAAAGCTCGCCTTGTTACTAGTGGTGGCTCCACCTCCCAGCTCCTAGCTCCACCTCAACCACTACCTCCACCTCCACCTCCACCTCCTCTTCCAACTCTGTATTTTCACGTACTTCTTCCTTTGTCTTCTCTTCCGTCTCTCTTTTCCTCTTTGTCTTTTTTTATCCTTTATCTTCTTCTTCTTCTTCTTCTTCTTCTTCTTCTTCTTCTTCTTCTTCTTCTTCTTCTTCTTCTTCTTCTTCTTCTTCTTCTTCTTCTTCATCTTCTTCATCTTCTTCATCTTCTTCATCTTCTTCATCTTCTTCATCTTCTTCTTCTTCTTCTTCTTCTTCTTCTTCTTCTTCTTCGTTTTTTTCCTCTTCATCTTTTCCTCTTTTTCCTCTTTTTCCTCTTTTTCCTCTTTTTCCTCTTTTTCCTCTTTTCCTCTTTTCCTCTTTTCCTCTTTTTCCTCTTTTTCCTCTTTTTCCTCTTTTTCCTCTTTTTCCTCTTCTTCCTCTTCTTCCTCTTCTTCCTCTTCCTCTTATTCTTCATCCTCTTCCTCTTTTCTTCTTCTTCTTCTTCTTCTTCTTCTTCTTCTTCTTCTTCTTCTTCTTCTTCTTCTTCTTCTTCTTCTTCTTCTTCTTCTTCTTCTTCTTCTTCTTCTTCCCCTTCCTCCTCTTCTTCCTCTTCTTCCTCTTCTTCCCATTTTTCCTATTTTTCCTCTTTTTCCTCTTTTTCCTCTTTTCCTCTTCCTCTTATTCCTATTCCTCTTCCTCTTCTTCCTCTTCCTCTTACTCTTCTTCCTCTTCCTCTTCTTCCTCTTCTTCTTCTTCTTCTTCTTCTTCTTCCTCTTCTTCTTCTTCTTCTTCTTCTTTCTTCTTCTTTCTTCTTCTGTTCCTACTCCTCCACCATCTCCTTCTCTTTCTCCTCATTCTTCTCCACCTCCTCCTCCTCCTCCTCCTCCTCCTCTTCCTCCTCCTCTTTTTCACTCACTGTATCTAGATGCTAGATCTTCTCTGTCCTCTGGAATTTGCGTCTGACAGCATCCGAATACCTTTTCCCGTACAACGGTGACGTCACCGAGTGACGCTACACATCCCCACGCCTCGAGTCGCCTCACACATTGCAATCTCCTCCTCTTTCTTCCCAGAAACCTCATCTTCTCTGCTCATCCTTCACACCGTCTTCCTCCTCCTCCTCCCTTCTTCCTTCTTTCCTCTCTTCCCTCCTTTCTCCATCTTCTGTCGTCTCGTATGTGTTACTGACTACATACACTTCATGTAGTTGATACGTTAGAGGAACTTAGTGTCACCCTTACGAACCAGTTACGGAATATTTTGTTTTTAATCTGAACCCTATTGAGCTGAAGAATGTTGATAGTTTTCAACTTATACTTTCTCTCCTTTTTGTCAGATTCTGTAAATCTCTCCTTTACTATATCTAGGTCTCTTCGTATTCGGGGCGATATTTTCTTCAAGCATACAGGAAGTAATACAAGATAATCCTCTTCCCACCCGTTATTTCGACGCACATAAGAAATATCTAATCATTTGTCTCTGTTCTTCTCGTTCTTCTTCGTTCTTCTTCATTCTTCGTTCTTCCTCGTCCTTCTTCGTTCTTCCTCGTCCTTCTTCGTTCTTCCTCGTCCTTCTTCGTTCTTCCTCGTCCTTCTTCGTTCTTCCTCGTCCTTCTTCGTTCTTCCTCGTCCTTCTTCGTTCTTCCTCGTCCTTCTTCGTTCTTCCTCGTCCTTCTTCGTTCTTCCTCGTCCTTCTTCGTTCTTCCTCGTCCTTCTTCGTTCTTCCTCGTCCTTCTTCGTTCTTCCTCGTTCTTCCTCGTCCTTCTTCGTTCTTCCTCGTCCTTCTTCGTTCTTCCTCGTCCTTCTTCGTTCTTCCTCGTCCTTCTTCGTTCTTCCTCGTCCTTCTTCGTTCTTCCTCGTCCTTCTTCGTTCTTCCTCGTCCTTCTTCGTTCTTCCTCGTCCTTCTTCGTTCTTCCTCGTCCTTCTTCGTTCTTCCTCGTCCTTCTTCGTTCTTCCTCGTCCTTCTTCGTTCTTCCTCGTCCTTCTTCGTTCTTCCTCGTTCTTCCTCGTCCTTCTTCGTCCTTCCTCGTCCTTCTCCTTTCTCCCTCTTCCTTCTTCGTTCTTCCTCGTCCTTGTTCGCTTTTCCTCGTCCCTCTTCGTTCTTCCTCGTCCTTCTTCGTTCTTCCTCGTCCTTCTTCGTTCTTCCTCGTCCTTCTTCGTTCTTCCTCGTCCTTCTTCGTTCTTCCTCGTCCTTCTTCGTTCTTCCTCGTCCTTCTTCGTTCTTCCTCGTCCTTCTTCGTTCTTCCTCGTCCTTCTTCGTTCTTCCTCGTCCTTCTTCGTTCTTCCTCGTTCTTCTTCGTTCTTCCTCGTCCTTCTTCGTTCTTCCTCGTCCTTCTTCGTTCTTCCTCGTCCTTCTTCGTTCTTCCTCGTCCTTCTTCGTTCTTCCTCGTCCTTCTTCGTTCCTCCTCGTCCTTCTTCGTTCTTCTTGTCCTTCTTCGTTCCTCCTCGTCCTTCTTCGTTCCTCCTCGTCCTTCTTCGTTCTTCCTCGTCCTTCTTCGTTCCTCCTCGTCCTTCTTCGTTCTTCCTCGTCCTTCTTCGTTCTTCCTCGTCCTTCCTCGTTCTTCCTCGTCCTTCTTCGTTCTTCCTCGTCCTTCCTCGTTCTTCCTCGTCCTTCTTCGTTCTTCCTCGTTCTTCTTCGTTCTTCCTCGTCCTTCTTCGTTCTTCCTCGTCCTTCTTCGTTCTTCCTCGTCCTTCTTCGTTCTTCCTCGTCCTTCTTCGTTCTTCCTCGTCCTTCCTCGTTCTTCCTCGTCCTTCTTCGTTCTTCCTCGTCCTTCTTCGTTCTTCCTCGTCCTTCTTCGTTCTTCCTCGTCCTTCTTCGTTCTTCCTCGTCCTTCTTCGTTCTTCCTCGTCCTTCTTCGTTCTTCCTCGTCCTTCTTCGTTCTTACTCGTCCTTCTTTGTTCTTTTTTCTCTTCCGTTTAGTCTTCTTTCCCTCTCCCCTCAACTTGTTTCTTTTTTATAATTCCTTTTAGCGTATCAAAAATAAATTTATTTCTGAAGATTTGTTGAACTTTTTCATCTGGGAACCTTTTCCTCCTTTTTATACCATCTTGTAATTTGACTTCTACCCCTTCATCTAAAAAAATAATGAAAAATATAATAATAATAATAATAATAATAATAATAATAATAATAATAATAATAATAATAATAATAATAATAATAATAATAATAATAATAATAATAATAATAATAATAATAATAATAATAACAACAACAACAACAACAACAGTAACAACAACAGTAACAACAACAGCAGCAGCAGCAACAACAACAACAACAACAACAACAACAACAACAACAACAACAACAACAACAACAACAACAGCAGCAGCAGCAGCAACAACAACAACAACAACAACAACAACAACAACAGCAGCATCATCATCAACAACAACAACAACAACAACAACAACAACAACAACAACAACAGCAACAACAACAACATCAACAACAACAGTAATAACGGTAATAGTAATAATAATAATGGTAATGGTAATAATGGTAATGGTAATAATAATGGTAATGATAATAATGGTAATGGTAATAATGGTAATAATAATAATGGTAATAATAATAATAATGGTAATGATAATAATGGTAATAATAGTAATGATAATAATAATAATGGTAATAATAATAACATTAATGGTAGATTAGGTACCGAAGCAGCCAGGTGAGGACCAATAGGTAAGTGTTCCTTTGTCCATGTAACCCTTTGTCATTGCTTCTTTCTCCTTTTCCTTCTAGACCTATATCGCCTCTTCCCATTGTTCCCTCTACCATCCACTATCCCCTCTATAATCAATTTCTATTCATTTGTGTGATGGTCAATCTTGATAGATTACCCTGAACAGCCCAACGCATGCAAGACCCATAATATCAACTTCCATGTGCAATTTTCTATTTTGTAATCCAGTTATCTAGATGAGGCGGATATTTTGATAAGGTTCACTCTTTTTTTTTTTTCCTCTAATTCCTCAGGTTTCATTGCATTAACATGAAAAGAAAAAAATGGTTAGACAATTCTGAGAATTACGAAAAGAAAATGACCAAAACAATATTGTGCTCTGTTTTAGATCAACTGAGTGACTTTTCTTCTGACCTCTGGTATCTCGTCAACAGCATCTCATAAAGCTCCGTTCTATTTCCCCCTTCCTGTTTTCCTCTGCCATCTCCCACTCCCTCTTTTCCTCCTCCTCCCTCACTGCCCTTTCCCTCTTTCCCTTTCATTTCTCCTTTCCTCTTCCTCTTCCTTTTCCTTTTCCTCTCTCTTCTCCTTTCCTATCTCCCTCCCTTCACACTCTCCTTCTCCTTCCCTCTCTCCTTCCCTTTCCCTTCCCTCTCTTTCCCCTTTTCCTCTCTTCTCTCGCTCCTTTCGCTCTCCTTTACTCTTTTCCTTCCCCTTCTCCCTCCCCTCTCCCTCCCCCTCCCTTCTCTTTTCCTTCCCTCATCCCCTCCACCTTCCCCTTACATTCCCCTTTCTCCTCCCCCTCTCTCCTCCCCCTCTCTCCTCCCCCTCTCTCCTCTCCTCTCTCCTCCCCCTCTCTCCATCCACCTTAATTTTCCCCTCCCCCGTTACCTTCTTCCCCCCTCTCTTTTCCCCCCTACTCCTCCCCGTCCCTCTTTCCTCTCCTTCCCTGCCCTCCCCTTTCTCACCCCTCCCCTTCTCCTTCTTCTTCCTCCTTCTCCTTCCCCTCTTGCTTCTCCTTTACCCCCCTCTTCTTCCACTTCTCTCCTCTTCCTCCATCCCCTTCTCCTTTTCCTCCTCCACCCTTCTTCCTCTCCTCTTCTTTTCTTCCCCTTTTCTTCCCCCTTGCTCCTCTCCTACCCCTCCAGATTCCCCTCCTCCTTCCCTCTTCCTCCTCTCCCCTTCCACTCCCCCACCTTCCCTTCCTTACACCCTCCCTCTCTCCATCCCTTTCCTCTTCTCCCTTCCCTCCTCTTCCCTCTAACCCTCCCTCTCCCTTTCCCTCTCTCCTTCCCCATCCCCTTCCCCATCCCCTTCCCCTCCCTTCCCTTCCCCTCCCCTCCCCTTCTTTACACTCTCTCTCCTTCACCCCCACTCTCCTTCTCTTCCCTCTTCCCCACTCCCTCCTCCTCCCTTTCCTTTTACCTTCCCCGCCTCGCTACTTCCCCCTCCCCTCTCCGTCCTCTTCCCTCTTACCTTCCCGCTTCCACGTCCCTTTCCATCCCACCTACCCCGTACCCTTCCCTTCCCCTCCCCTCCCCTCCCCTCCCCTCCCCTCCCCTCCCCTCCCCTCCACGTGCCTACCCTTCCGTTCCAATTTTCCCTTCCTGACCTTTTTCTTCCTCTTTCCCCCCTCTATTCACTCCCTTTCCTCTTACCCTCCTCTCCCCCCTTCCTTCCCTCTCCTCACCCACTCCCCGTGTTTACCTCCCCTCTTCCCTCTTCCCTCCCCCTCCTCCCTCTTCCTTCACCGTCCATCTTGTCCCTCTCCCTCTCACCACAGACCTCATTCCATCACGACCCTAGAACTAGTCTCTTCCGTGTGCCCCCCTCCCCCTCCCCCTTCACCCATCCTCCCTCCCCCTTCCCCCCGCGAACCACACAGACTCTTCCGGTCTCAGAGGAAAATGCCTCCTTTCCTTGCAAGGCCAGCAATGGCTCCAGCCTCACATAGCCTCAACCTCACAACGCCTCTGTTTGAGCCCTCACCTCTGCCACATCGTTTCGCTTACCAGCTGCCGCGACCTCGTTCCACCTGTTGCATAAACTGGTGCTGTTGCAACCATCTATGCTGGGCCAGGTCATGCAGTCTTCCAGCTGTTGCTTGACCTCGTTGCCTCTAATTGGATCACATGTGGTTCTCCAAGTAATTGGAATCATCTGAGAATAGCCAGAACAAAGTTTACTAGTGTAAGAAAAAGATGTCACATTAACCCACGACAGCTAGAGAAAGAATCGAAATCGTTATACTCTTGATGTTCCTCCATACTAAACAAAATCGTCTGGAGTTAGGCAGACAGGAAACTCATCGAGGTCGTCAAAATCTAGTGTAAGAAAAAGATGTCACATTAACCCACGACAGCTAGAGAAAGGATCGAAATCGTTATACTCTTGATGTTCCTCCATACTAAACAAAATCGTCTGGAGTTAGGCAGACAGGAGACTCATTGAGGTCATCAAATCAGGAGAGTCGTAAAGTCCGTTTTGGCAAGATGCACCTCCTTACTGAAGAAAAGCATCGCCGGGTCTCATCCAGACGGAAATCCTTATGACCCAATAACACCTTCTGTACCTGGTGGCACTTTATACTTTGCTTTTGATGTCGGCAGGCGATTTCATTCATCCCCTTGACACACTCTCGAGAGCAAAGGCTTTTGACGCAGAGCCATTGATAGGAATAGTTTAACCACTAGGTCATTAGACGCCATCTTGCATCTATCGCTTGCAACTTCACTGTCTCCCCGCCAGTCAATGCCGCCGTCAATAACACTGTTTCTTCCTCAGCTTCATTTACTAGAATTAAAGAAAAAAAAAAAAGCTTCTCATGAATACCAAAATAAGTTCAGGCAAACTCTGCCTATCAGTGGCTCTGGTTGTATGACCCGACGGTACCAAACTGGTCACCAGAAGATTAATGTACACACTTCCCCTTTCAACAATCAGGAAGGGCTCTTCCTAATCCACTTACATCGGATACGTCTGCTGTCTGCGTCCACCAGAATCCACACACATACGCGCGTGCACAATCGAGATTACACACGCACACATACACATACGTACACACAAACATCAAGTGCGCACACAAGCACCATACATATTCATCACACACACACACACAATCTCGCATACTCACGTACACACACACACACACACACACACACACACACACACACACACACACACACACACACACACACACACACACACACACACACACACACACACACGCACACACACACACACACACACACACACACACACACACACACACACACACACACACACACACACACACACACACACACACACACACACACACACACACACACATATATATATATATATATATATATATGTGTGTGTGTGTGTGTGTGTGTGTGTGTGTATATATATATTTTATACATATATATAATGTATACAGATAGATATATATATATACTGTATATATATATATATATATATATTGCTACAAGTGAAGGGGCAACTTTACTAAATCCTGCCGCGCAAGGTAGTCCTCCGTGGCGTCCAAACCGTCCTTTTAACCTTCGTCCCTTGTGGCATCACCGGATGCGTGCTGGTTTCGCATTCGCATAGTCGTAGGTCTAAACCCCGCACTTCTCTTCGATTCCCAGCAGTGACTGTTGGTGTCCTGTCCCATCAGTCCGAACGCATGATAAGGCAAAAGTGACGGCTTTGGCAGCAGCTACTCAGCGCCTCCTGACGTACACTCCTCACCTTCACTCACATTTCCCCTTTTTGTTGCTTAATATAAGGAACGGAACCCACTACCCTTTCCCTGTTCTTCCCTTCCTCCTCTTCCTACTCCTTCTCCTTCTTCCTTTCCTCGTTCTCCACCTCCTCTGTGCCTATCCCTTTCCTTCCTTCTGCTCCCTTTTCCCCATCCTTATCTCCTTCCCTTTCTTACACTCCTCCTACCCTCCTCCTTTACTTTAAAAACAAAACAAAAAACAATAAAAAAAACTCGCTTTTCACACGAAGATCCACCTGTCTGCCTCTACTTCCATGTGTTACTACCACTTCTCCTTCCATCCTTTTACCTCTTCCTGCTCCCTCTCACCCATCCCTCCTTCCTCCCCCTTTACTCTTCCCCTCCCTTAGGGTCCCTTATATCCTTCCTCCCTTACCATATATGGATCTGTCTATCTCACGCGCCCGTTCGATGTCTCCGTTTTGTGCAAACCAGGATCACGTAATGTGAGGGGGAGGGGGGGGGTTGGTGGAGGGGGTGGAGAGGGTGGAAGAGGGATAGGGGCAGTTGTCCCTTCAACACCCTAGCCGTCTTGTTTGCTCTTACACTCTCTACTCCCTCTTGGAGTCACGCGGGGATTTGGAGTTCTCCTTCAGGGTGGTGATAGCTGAAAGCCATGAAGGCATGAGTGACCTCTTCGCCAAGGTGTTGCCACGCGATTTTATTCAAATGAATTTGTAGACAAGGGACAAAATAGTGTCGTCTGGATGGGGTGGTGGAGTGGCGGGCAAAGGACTATCGATGTGGCGAGGAGATTGGTCCAAGACTCCCATTCTCGTAGTGTGAACCTGTCGACCTCGCAGATGTGGAAATGGTGGAGTTGGTTACCCCGGCAATATATGCATGTGCTGAAGATGTTTTTGATGTGTTTGAAGCTGTTTATTGTGGAGACAAATTACTGATGATTTGGCAAAATGATCAAAACTGTGGTCCTTTTGCAAAATGTCCAAATACTTAAGGTCATTTTGCAAAATGACTACTCTTTCGGTCATTTCTCAAAATGACCGGTTATTTTGCCAAATGACTGATTCATCAAAGTGATCGTATGCAAAAGAGGTCTCTCTCAGCTGATTAAAATCGTCTGGCGGCAGACAGAGTAAACATAAAAAGACGAAAGACGCAGAGAAGAAGTTAATATTCCCACCCGATGGGGTTTGAGGTGGATTGAGAGTAGACAACTCCACATCTTTTATGGAAATTTGGAAGTAGATTGGAGCCATTCCCGTTTGGGATGGATTTGGCTCATGGATGGCGGAGGGGGGGGCAAGGGAAATCGCTTTCGTGAAATGTACGTTTCTTAAAGAAATTTGCATTTCTATCCCCCGACAGAAGGAGTTTCTGATTTTATATTCAATTCACGAAAAATATGTAGGTATGTACATTTACAAAAAGTAAATGAACAAATGTATAAACAAGTTCACCCTAGACTTTTCACAGGTTTCTAACCTAACTTAATCTAACCTAACCTAATCTAACCTAACCTAAATTAACCTAACCTAATCTAACTTAACCTAACCTAACCTAACCTAACCCAACCCAACCTAGCCTAACCTAACCTATTTCATAGGAAAAACAGATCTTTAAAATACAAGAGAGAGAGAGAGAGAGAGAGAGAGAGAGAGAGAGAGAGAGAGAGAGAGAGAGAGAGAGAGAGAGAGAGAGAGAGGGAGAGAGAAAGAGAGGAAAAAAAACGCGCTTGTGTGTTACAGGAATAGGACTTAGCTTACGATATAACAATCCGCCGTGTCAGATTTTCTAATGGTTAAT
>NC_134789.1:41031276-41041276 GCF_046742065.1 Oratosquilla oratoria
TTTTATTAACTCTGTTGTATATATTCAATGGGGTTAGATTACCTGAATAATTTGAGTGCAGTGATTTTCTGGACGGGAAATACCACGTGATGAAGGAGCTTTTACTTATTCTCTGATATATGCACCACGATTATGTGCTTCAAAGAGCACAAATGAAACGTCATACCAAAGGCTCCGTCCTCAGATGGTGTTTCTTACCTAAACATATGATACCATGATATTTTTCTTAAGTCTGAGAAATGAAATATGAAGATAGTAAAGGAGCAACTTAAATGCAGGTACGTCTCAATAGAAGCTACATTTTGGCTAACATAACCCTTGTTCCATTATGAGTATGATGAATAAGGGATATATTGCCAATTGCGACGACATGTGCGTGCGTGCGTGCGTGTGCGTGTGTGTGTGTGTGTGTGTGTGTGTGTGTGTGTGTGTGTGTGTGTGTGTGTGTGTGTGTGTGTGTGTGTGTGCGTGTGTGTGTGTGTGTGTGTGTGTGTGTGTGTGTGTGTGTGTGTGTGTGTGTGTGTGTGTGTGTGTGTGTGTGTGTGTGTGTGTGTGTGTGTGTGTGTGTGTGTGTGTGTGTGTGTGTGTGTGTGTGTGCGTATGTGCGCGCGCGAGTGTGTATGAGTGTTCGTGTGCACTCTGGTGGCAAGGTGTGTGCATATGTGTGTGTGTGTGTGTGTGTGTGTGTGTGTGTGTGTGTGTGTGTGTGTGTGTGTGTGTGTGTGTGTGTGTGTGTGTGTGTGTGTGTGTGTGTGTGTGTGTGTGTGTGTGTGTGTGTGTGTGTGTGTGTGTGTGTGTGTGATTGTGTTTGTGTTTGTGTCTGTGTGTATGTGTATGTGTGTTCGTGCATGCGTGCGTGTATGTGTGTGTGCGTGTGTGTGTGTGTGTGTGTGTGTGTGTGTGTGTGTGTGTGTGTGTGTGTGTGTGTGTGTGTGTGTGTGTATGTGTGTGTATGTATGTCTGTGTGTGTGTATGTATGTCTGTGTGTGTGTGTCTCTGTGTGTGTGTGTGTATGTTTTTGTGTGTGTGCCATGAGAACATGGCCGCAGCCATATAAATTTCATGATGAAATAAAAAGAGGAGTTCCTGGAAGTTCTAGACAGGCACTCCACAAATATATCGCTTTTATAATTCCAACTAAACACTATTATTGTTTGCATTGATTCTATCGTGAATGTTTACGAATTATGTTTCTAGCATTTTTGCGCCTCTCTCTCTCTCTCTCTCTCTCTCTCTCTCTCTCTCTCTCTCTCTCTCTCTCTCTCTCTCTCTCTCTCTCTCTCTCTCTCTCTCTCTCTCTCTCTCTCTCTCTCTCTCTCTCTCTCTCTCTCTCTCTCTCTCTTTCTCTCTCTCTCTCTCTCTCTCTGTGTTTTCCTTTATCTCTTATCAAATCGCTCCATCATTGCAAGACTGTCGTAACTCAAAAATTTCAAGTATAGAGTTGCAATGGTTTATGAGGACGCCGAAAAATTCTGCGTCTTTTGGTAATTAAGTGGTAAGTCTAAGTGGAGTCCTATTTACCTAATCAAGATGGTAAGTTTTATTGCTTAGGGTAAAATTATTAAAGTTATAGGATTTAGATACTTTAAAATGCTTCTCCTGAAAAATCACGAAATTTGAGTTACGACAGTCTTGCAATGATGGAGCGAAATGATGTGAGGGCTTCATCTAGATATAATTGTCTTCCGACATCTTTAACAAGCTTTTAACTTGAAGAGCGTGGCTTTATGGTTAACCGAGATTAGGTTAACCGCGTTGATGACGGAGAGTGTCTTTTCCAGCTGAATGAAACCGCTTGGAGACACCTGTCATGAAATCAACTCGAGAATATATCAATTACGTTATCCACATAAGTCGGTTATTGACTTTAGCAGTGAATGACACTGAAAAAACTATAATAATAACTGCAAAGCTCAGTGATTACACAGACTTTCCAACTCCATTATGTGTCAGAGCCGTGCAATGTATTTTCCATAGCTTTGGTGTTAGAATTTTTTTTTCATAGGAAACTGTGTTTAAGGGAATCCCTTTATGCAGAAATATACGCTCAACACTGAAATACATATCTGGACAGATATGTTATAAATGGGTCAATTTTAAGTGTCCTCAGTGACACAGTGATGTGTATCGTTACCTATACTGAGTAATGTGTTTGGGAATTGTACCCTTATGCATTTTGTTGTATCATATAAATAAAATTCTTTTTCAGTAATTGTCATGTATATTTTGTTTGCGTAAATAATCCATAGTAAACACGCAAGCAATATTATTATTAATATCTTTATTTATTTATTTATTTATTTATTTATTATTATTATCTATTTAAAGTCCTTTGCCAAAATCTTTATGTACAATAATGTTGTTACCGATTTCTCTTGCTGATTTCTGTATATAGCTAAAGATAATTTTTTCCAATGGAGAAAAGAAAATATTTCCTGTAAATAACTAATGACCAGCTAGTGTTGGTTTAAGTAAACGGGTGACTAACAAATCATACCGTGCAAGTCTGTCGCTCGGTACCACTTTACAAAAAGGAGTTAGGTCGAGCTGAGGGCATACGTGTCGCCAGGGAACAGAACGAAAATGGGAAGGTCAGGCTATTGGTGGGGCATGGTAAGTGATAGCTTAAATTGTTTAAGTAGAAATAGGCAATTGTAGGTGGGCACTTACATTTACACACACACGTACACACACACACGTACACACACACACACACACACACACACACACACACACACACACACACACACACACACACACACACACACACACACACACACACACACACACACACACACACACACACACACACACACACACACACACACACACACACACACACACACACACACACACACACACACACACACACACACACACACACACACACACACACACACACACACACACACGTACGTCTCGGTGGCTTGGTTGGTAGAATCTCCGACTGTCACTACAGCGGTCCGGGTTCGAATCCTGCCCAAGGCTGAAATAATTTCAGTATCGCTGTGGTTCGAGTCGTTACTCCAACTATTGTAGGCGGGTAGTTAGGGGTGTGTGTGCGTGTAAGGTCACAGCATTACTCATAGATCGGTCATACGAGCTCAGAGCTCTCTTCCGGGAGGGAAATAGCTATCCAACATGAGTCCAGGTCGTGATCCAAAGACCAAGGTGAATACATACATACATACACACACACACACACACACACACACACACACACGCACACACACACACACACACACACACACACACACACACACACACACACACACACACACACGCGCAGGTTTATGTATGGAATTGTGTGTGTGTGTGTGTGTGTGTGTGTGTGTGTGTGTGTGTGTGTGTGTGTGTGTGTGTGTGTGTGTGTGTGTGTGTGTGTGTGTGTGTGTGTGTGTGTGTGTGTGTGTGTGTGTGTGTGTGTGTGTGTATGTGTGTCTGTATTAGGATACTGCATATCGACCCAATACAAACATCACGATTGGGTACACTCAGTCTCCAAAATTTCTCCAGAGCAGTCACAGACCTTAATATCACCTAACTCCTTTTATCAATCACCTCCTTCCACATGACATTCCATTTCCAATAGAGTCGCATCTTTCGCTTCCTCGAAATTAATATTTACTCTAAAGCTGTCTTATAAACAATCTTAATATCCGCCTCTGAAAAATACCCGAGACGCTTGATGAAGCGCTCACGCTCTTCTCTAAGGAATGCCTCGTCAAGGGTGAAGATTATCGTTTATAAACGACCTCCTCCCCCCCCTTACCCCCCTAACCCCCCCTCCCCCCATCGCCTTTCCCCCGACTCCAGTCACCCATCCCTCGTTTTTTTCATACACTAAGGAGTAGTTGCATCCTTTGGAAATGATCTTATCGCCTACGTATTCTTGTTCTTACGTTACTCCCCTTTTTTCCTTGTTTTTTTTATTTGTCTCATTGTCTCCATCTTATTCTTTCTCTCTCTTCTCTCTCTCTCTCTCTCTTCTCTCTCTCTCTCTCTCTCTCTCTCTCTCTCTCTCTCTCTCTCTCTCTCTCTCTCTTTCATCCTTTCTCTCTCGCTCACTCTTCCTCCTGAAAATACCCCAAGCAACAACACTCATCAATCAGTCAAGCAATTGTTTCCTCAAGTTTCTATCTATTCTATTCATATACCAATAGACTTGTTCCTCCTTATAAAGGAGATAGCCAGCCAAGGAGTATACCCACTCCGACCCATCAAACTCGGACCCGTCACCCACTTTTTATTTTATTTTTATTTTTATTTTATTTTAGCTCCTTGTTAATGAAAAGTCTTTCCTCTCCCAAGCCCAATGCCCGGTCCAGAAGCAATGATGAATAACACAGCGCATCCATAGTAGGGCCAGCCTCTTCATTTACACGTCGATCCTTCCTCGCCGCCCCCTCATGCGAAAATAGAGAGGACGAGGACAAGTCAGTCATTCTATTCACCCACAAACCTTTTGTTTAGGTTCAAAGATTTCCTTTCCATCTCTCTTAATTCCACTTTCCTCGCATAATATCATGTTTATGTTCTTCCCAATGTATATCTGTGTATGTGGTTTTGGTATATAGAAAGAATGAGTGAAGAAAGACTAGTAAAATTGAGGGGAAGATCAAGGACGAGGTTGATGGACGTGATGAAAGGGGCATTGGACGCAAGACGAATGTCTGTTGAGCAGGGAATGGAGAGGGCAAGAGACACACATGGGCAGGGAGTGGTTTAGATAGATGAGGAAATGATGCGGTCCAAAGGGATTTCTTCTTCTCTGCTCAGTATTTTCTATTTGCGATGATGTGTGTGTGTGGGGGGGGGGGCAAAGGCATTGACGCACTCTCTGGCACACGCTCTCTCTCTCTCTCTCTCTCTCTCTCTCTCTCTCTCTCTCTCTCTCTCTCTCTCTCTTTTCTCTCTCTTTCTCTTTCTCTTTCTTTCTCTCTCTCTCTCTCTCTCTCTCTCTCTCTCTCTCTCTCTCTCTCTCTCTCTCTCTCTCTCTCTCTCTCTCTCTCTCTCTCTCTCTCTCTCTATGGCCGCTCTCTCTGGCGTGCTCGCTTTTTGGCGTACTCGCTCCCTTGCTCGCGCTTTTTCTGGTGCGCTCTCTTTCATGCGGGCTCTCTTTTTGGCTCTCTCTCTCTCTTAGGGGCTCTTTCCTTCGAGCTCTCTCTGGCGTACTCTGTCTATCACGCTCTCTTTCTGGCGCACTCTCTCTCTGGTGCTCTCTCTTTCCGGCTTGCTCTCCCTCTGGTGCCCTTTCCCTCTCTCTCTGGCGCTCTCTCTCTCTCGCGCTCTCTTTCTGGCGCTCTCTCTCTCTAGAGCGCTCGCTCTTTGGAGCGGCCCTATATCTCTATTGGGAGAAATATTAGGCTGATGTCTGCGTTGTACAAGTTAGGGACTCCTTATGTCTCAGTGGTTTGTGCATTAATGAAACCCAGTTTATGTCAGTATGTACGTCTAGTTTTTTAATTTTGCAACCAATGCACCTATTTGGACATGTTATAATATTCTGGAATAAGGGTGGTGTTCAGAATTCAAAATTTTTATTTTTGGCAATACTAGATTAACTGAATGGGAACCCTGAAATGACATAATATGATTTTTCAATAAGATCATTAGAAACCCCGGCTCATAAGGAACCCCGGCTCTAAAGACACTTAGGCCTAAAAAAGAACTTCGGCCCCAGGGGTACCCCGGCCCAAAAGAACCTCGCCTTCAAAAGAATTCCGGTCCCAAATAAACCCCGGCCCCAAAAGAATCCCGACCCCAAGGGACCCCCTAGTCTTCTACGAAACACCGGATCCTAAGGAACCCCGGATCCTATGGAACCCCGGATCCTATGGAACCCCGGCTCCTAGGAACCCCGGCTCCTAAGGAACCCCGGCTCCTAAAGAACCCCGGCTCTTAAGAAATCCCAGCTCCTAAGGAACCCCAGCTCCTAAGGAACCCCGGTTCCTAATGAACCCCGGTTCCTCAGGAACCCCGGTTCCTAAGGAATCCCGGCTCCTAAAGAACCCCGGCTCCTAAAGAACCCCGGCTCCTAAGAAACCCCAGCTCCTAAGGAACCCTGGCTCCTAAGGAACAGCGGCTCCTAAGCAGCCCCGGCTCCTAAGGAACCCCGACTCCTAAGGAACCCTGGCTTCTAAAAAATTCCAGCTCCTAAGGACCCCCGGCTCCTAAGGACCCCCGGCTCCTAAGGACCCCCGGCTCCTAAGGACCCCCGGCTCCTAAGGACCCCCGGCTCCTAAGGAATCCCGGCTCCTAAGAATCCCCGACTCCTAAGGAACCCCGGCTCCTAAGGAACCACAGCTCCTAAGGAATCCCGGCTCCTAAGGAACCGCGGCTCCTAAGGAACCGCGGCTCCTAAGGAACCGCGGCTCCTAAGGAACCCCGGCTCCTAAGGAACCGCGGCTCCTAAGGAACCGCGGCTCCTAAGGAACCGCGGCTCCTAAGGAACCGCGGCTCCTAAGGAACCCCGGCTCCTAAGGAACCCCGGCTCCTAAGGAACCCCGGCTCCTAAGGAACCACGGCTCCTAAGGAACCCCGGCTCCTAAAGAACCCCGGCTCCTAAGGAACCCCGGCTCCTAAGGAACCCCGGCTCCTAAGGAACCCCGGCTCCTAAGGAACCCCGGCTCCTAAAAAATTCCAGATGCTAAGGAACCGCGGCTCCTAAGGAACCCTGGCTCCTAAGAAATCACGGATCCTAAGGAACTCCAGCTCCAAGGATATTCCAGCTTTTAAGGAACCCCGGTTCCTACGGAACCCCGGCTCCTAAGAAATTCTAGCTCCTAATAATCCCCGCCTCCTAAGAAACCCCGACTCCTAAGGAACCCCGACTCCTAAGGAACCCCGGCTCCTAAGGAAACCCGGCTCCTAAGGAAACCCGGCTCCTAAGGAACCCCGGCTCCTAAGGAACCCCGGCTCCTAAGGAACCCCGGCTCCTAAGGAACCCCGGCTCCTAAGGTACCCCAGCTCCTAAGGAATCCCAGCTCCTAAGGAACCCCGCCTCCTAAGGAACCACGGCTCCTAAGTAACCCCGGATCTAAAAAAATTCCAGCTACAAAGGAACCACGGCTCCTAAGGAACCCCGGCTCCTAAGGAACCCAGGCTCCTAAGGAACCCCGACTCCTAAGGAACCCCGGCTCCTAAGGAAACCCGGCTCCAAAGGAACGCCGGCTCCTAAGGAACCCCAGCTCCTATGAACCCCGGCTCCTAAAGAACCGCGGCTCCTAAGGAACCGCGGCTCCTAAGGAACCGCGGCTCCTAAGGAGCCCCGGCTCCTAAAGAACCCCGACACTTAAGGAATTCCAGCTCCTAAGGAACCCCGGCTCCTAAGGAATCCCGGCTCATAAGGAACCCCGGCTCCTACGGAACCTCGGCTCCTAATAAACCCCGGCTCCTAATGAACCCAGGTTCCTAAGAAACCACGGCTCCTAAGGAACCCGGGTACTAAGAAACCCCGTTTCATAAAGAACCACGGTTCTAAGGAACCCCGGCTCTTAAGGAACCGCGGCTCCTAAGAAACCCAGGTTCCTAAAGAACCGCGGCTTCTGAGGCACCGTGGCTCCTAAGGAACCCCGGCTCTTAAGGAACCCCGGCATCTAAGGAAACCCGGCTCTTAAGGAACCGCGGCCCCTAAGGAACCCCGACTCCTAAGAAACACCAGCTCCAAAGGAACCTCGGCTCCTAAGGAACCACGACTCTTAAGGAACCCTGGCTAATAAAGAACTGCGACCCCTAAAGAACCCCGGCTCCTGAGGAACCCCGGTTCCTAAGGAACCCTGGCTCCTAAAGAACCCCGGTTCCTAAGGAACCCCGGCTCCTAAGGAACCCCGGCTCCTAAGGAACCCCGGCTCCTAAGGAACCCCGGCTCCTAAGAAACCCCGGCTCCTAAGGAACCCCGGCTCCTAAGGAACCCCGGCTCCTAAGGAACCACGGCTGCTAAGGAACTTCGGCTCCTAAGGATCCCCGGGCCCTAAGGAACCGTGGCTTCTAAGGAACCCCGGCTCCTAAGGAACACCGGCCCCTAAAGAACCCCGGTTCCTATGGAACTAGGGCTCCTGAGGAACCCCGGCTTCTAAGGAACAACGGTTCACAAGGAAACCCGGCTCCTAGGGCACCCCGACTCTTTAGGAACCCCGGCTCCTTAGGAACCGCGGCTCGTATGGAACATCGGCTCCTAAGGAACCCCAGCTCTTAAGGAACCGCGCCTCCTAAGGAACCCCGGCTCCTAAGGAACCACGGCCCCTAAGGAAGCCCGGCTCCTGAGGCAACCCGGCTTTTTAGGAACCCCGGCTCCATAGGAACTGCGGCTCGTAAGGAACATCGGCTCATAAGGAACCGCGGATCCTAAAGAATCCCGGGTCCTAAGGAATCTCGGCTCTTAAGGAGCCTCGTCTCCTAAGGAACCGTGATTCCTATGCAAACCCGGGTCCTAAGGAGCCCTGGCTCCTATGTAACCCCTGCTCCTAAGGAACCCCGGCTCCGAAGGAACCCCACCTCCTAAGGAACCCTGACTCATAAGCACCCACGCCCCTAAGGTTTCGCGGCTCCTAAGGAACCCCGGATCCAAAGGATTCTCGTCTCCTAAGGAACCTCGGCTCCTAAGGAACCCTGGCTCCGAAGGAACCTCGTCTCCTAAGGAACCCCGGTTCCTTAGGAAGCCCGGATCCTCAGGAACCCCAGCTCCTGAGCTACCCGGTTCTTTAGGAGCCCCGGCTCCTTAGGAACCGCAGCTCGTAAGGAACATCGGCTCCTAAGGATCCCCGGCTGCTATGGAACCGCGGCTCCAAAGGAACCCCGGCTCCTAAGCAACCCCCCTTTTAAGGAACCGCGACTCCTAAGGATCCCCGGCTCCTAAGGAACCCTGGCTCCAAAGAAACCCCGGCTCCCAAGGAACCGCGGATCCTAAGGAACACCGGCTTCTAAGGAACCCCGGCTACTAAGGAACCCTGGCTCCTAAGAACCCCGGCTCCTAAAGAACCACGGCTCCTAAGGAACCCGGGCTCCAAAGGAACCCCGGTTTCTAAGGAATCCCTGCTCCTAAGGAATTCCGGCTCCTAAGAAACCCCGGCTCATAAGGAACCGCGGCTCCTAAGGAACGGCGGCTCCTAAGGAACCGCGGCTCCTAAGGAACCCCGGCTTCTAAGCAACCCCGGCTCCTAAGGAACCCCGGCTCCTAAGGAACCCCGGCTCCTAAGGAACCCCTGGCTCCTAAAAAAAAAAAGTCTCATAAGGAACCCCGGCTCATAATGATCCCTGGCTCCTAAGGAACCCCGGCTCCTAAGGAAACGCGGCTCCTAAGGAACCCTGGCTCCTGAGGAACTCCGACTCCAAAGGAACCGCGGCTCTTAAAGAACCTCGGCTCCCAAGGAACCCCGGCTCCTAAGCAACCCCTTCTCCTAAGGAACCCCGGCTCCTAAGGAACCCCGGCTCATAAGGAACCGCGTCTCCTATGGATCCCCGGCTAATAAGTAACCCCGGCTCTTTAGAAACCCTGGTTCCTAAGGAACCCCGGCTCCTAAAGATCCCCGGCTCATAAGGAACCCTGCCTTCTAAGGAACCCCGGCTCCTAAGGAACCTCGGGTCCTAAGGAACCCCGGCTCTTAAGGAGCCCCGGATCCTAATTAACTTTGACTCCTAAGGAACCCCTTTTCCTAAGGAACCCCAGCTCCTATGGAACCCCGGCTCCTAAGAAACCCCGGTTCCTAAGAAACAACTGTATCATCCTGAAGACGAACCCCGGACAGGGTTCGAAACGTCGGAATAAAATGGCAAACGTATACTTTCTTCCAAAAATGGTTCTGGACTCCAGCTATTTACACACACACGTACACACACACACACACACACACACACACACACACACACACACACACACACACACACACACACACACACACACACACACACACACACACACACACACACACACACACACACATATATATATATATATATATATATATGTATGTGTGTGTGTGTGTGTGTGTGTGTGTGTGTG
>NC_134789.1:41046276-41051276 GCF_046742065.1 Oratosquilla oratoria
TATATATATATATATATATATATATATATATATATATATATATATATGCATACGTGTGTTTCTGGGTGCGTATGTGTTTCTGGATGAGTGCGTGTGTGCGTCCATGTGTGTATGTGTGTGTGTGTGTGTGTGTTCACTATGGTCTTTGGATCACATGTTGGACTCGTGATCGACAGCTATTTCCCTCCCGGAAGAGAGCTCAGAGCTCGTATGACCGATCTATGGGTAATGCTGTGACCTTACACGCACACACACCTCCAACTCCCCACCCACGAGAGTTGGAGTAACGACTCGAAGTGCAGCGATACTGATATTATTTCAGCCCTGGGCAGAATTCGAACCCGGACCGCCGTAGTGACAGTCGGAGACTCTACCAACCGTGCCACCGAGTCGTGTGCGTGTGTGTGTGTGTGTGTGTGTGTATGTGTGTGTGCATACATTTATGTGTGTGTATGTGTGTGTGTTGGTACCTGTAAAGTCCTCATACCGTTCCGATCTCTTATTTCATCCAGTCCGTCATCCATTTGGGAGTATCACTATTCTTCCGTATTGATTTCAAGGAAAAAAATATTTTGTGCATTTAGAATGAAAGCTGTTAGGTTATTGTGTATTTCATCCAAAATACTGTCCAGGCTGTTGACCTCGCGTTTGTAAGTGATCTGACCCAAGGCCTGCATAATACCCTCCGTGACCCGATACTTGACTGCGATAATGACGTCCAGACTGATCGTTTATCTGACCTTGACATATCCCCCTGGGTCGGTCTTGTGACTAAATGTCTTAAATACTTTCTCATCTTATCAAAATTGGCTATTCTGAAATCCTGTACTAGAACGTTATTCGTACTACTTGATTCTTTCCAAATTATATTAAATATTATTTCTTGATGATCGCTAGAGCTTAAACTATCTCCCACTTTTACGTTTCTCGTTAGACGGTAATTATTAGTCAAAAGTCAATCCAGAGTATTCTTTTCCTTCGTAGGATTGGTAATAATTTGTTTTAGAAAATCATCCTGCACCACATCTAAGAATTTTTGCGCTTCCTGATCTCCTAGTAAAATATACCAGTCAATGTTTCTATAATTAAAATATCCCATGATCACAACGCTTTGGTACTGGGACGCCCTACGAATTTCATGAATCAGGGTATCAATCTGCTCAATGCTGAGGTTAGGAGGTCTATATAGGACGCCAATAACAAGTTTCTTATTCATGCCTATAATCTCCACCCAAATAGATTCCGTACTATCATCTTCTTTATTCGAATTGTTGATAATACAATTTATTGTATTTCTAACGAAAAGTGCTACTCCTTACCACACTCCTATGGATGAAAAATCTTAATAACTTCTATCTCGATTTCCATAATGATCCAGGATTCAGTAATAGATATAATGTAAAAGCTCCCTACGCATGCTTTACTTTGCAGCAAATGAATTTGATTTATTACGCTTTTGCTGTTTGTATAGTTTTAGTGTGCTCCGCCCTCCACCTGATTAAGCGATTCTTTTCGCAGTCCCTCTCTGAGCTATTTCTATTGCTTAAACTATGTTCTGATGCTCCCCCGCCCCCGACTCCCACGTAATCTACCCGAAAAAACTCTGCAGGATGCCTACTTCTCGCTGAAGGTATTCAGCAAGAGGCCGAAATCCTTTAGGTGACAAGTGCACCCCGTCCTTTGTACATAGATGATTCTTACCGTAAAATCGACCCCAGTTATCGACAAATGCCCACTCACTGGCCTTACAATGTATTGCCAGCCTGCAATTCATTACAATAGCCCTGGAATGCCACATGCCTCCAACTCTACGCCTTGAAAGGATTCCACATACAACAGGAACCCCTCCCTTATTTCTAATCTTATCTAGAGCATGCCAGAACCGCGCAAATAATTCCTCACTCCCTAACTTACCTACATCACTCCCCCTCCCCACTGCATTCACACAAACGATGGGTTTCTCACCGACTATACACTCTTCAATCTTGTTTCTATCATCACCTATCTCCTCCCAGGGGAAACACTCTTTGTCGTAGAAGGCCCTATCTAAATATCTCACCTGGCTATCCACTACACCTACAACCAAAATATTACCTGTGGGTAGGGATCTAACGAATGCCCTACGCTTCTTCTCTTACATCTTCGTTTCCTCTTCTTGTAGACCCGCGAGAGCTTGAAAAGAGTTTCTGTATTCAAGGGGGTCTGGTGATGGTTTTTTACCATATCTCCGTTTTTTTTTCTCACTGTTTTCCACCCAGGTTCCAAACATGGCTTGTCGTCCATGTTTTGGGCCTTCGAGCAAAGTACTCTATAAGGCCTTCAAAAATCTTCTCTAAGGCTACAGTTCTACTACTCGGCGGTGATCACTGAAACACAACCACTCGCCATCTCACTGAAGCAGCTACTCCAGTTTGACCTGATCCGAGTGACGTCTACTGCTCAACTGTGTGTGTGTTTGTATTTGTATGTGTGCATATACGTGTTTACAGGTACGTATGTCTATGTGTGTGCAATAAACGATGGAAATGAAAATCGAAAAAATAAATTAATTGTAATGAAATAAACTGGTTATTCAAAGTTGAGTGGCAACAAAGATAGTTGAAAATAGAAGCTTCCAGTTATAGACTTGGAGGGTGACTGGAGGACCTCTCATACGAAAACAATTGAAATGACATATAGTGTAACAAAGAAGAAAAAAGGAAGTTTTAATACCAACATACGTAAACCTATAATCCATTTCTTCCTGTGTGAGTGTGCGTCCACATGTGTCTCGTTCTGTCCCTTTTATGTTTTTGTGTTTTTTGTTTTTTTTCTCCGATGGATCAGATGTGTATGGGGATAAGGGTGCTGGGGGAAGTTGCCATTCGGGGACCTAGATTTCAATCTAAATTTCAACCTAGATATACGCCCCTCCCACTCCAGCTCTTCCTCTTAGTTGTCCAATAATACTCTCACAACAAAACCTGGAAGGAGCGAACTACTAGTGTTTATATAAACTACTACATTGTGTGGGAAAACAAGAGTTTAGCTAGTATGATTACTCGTGTGGGAACGTATATGCACATATAGATATATGTGTGCTGGGATGTGAATATATGTATCTATATACATATAATCATGAAATTGAAGATCATATTGTTCCATACGTAGAGAAACTAAAATTTAGCGATGAAGAGAATAAAAGTATACTTATACGTAAAACTGAGCAAGGGTAATATAGCGTTGTTTTTATCTGCAAGACAGCGCAGCATAAGTTGTGATCTCTATTGAAAACACAAACGGGAAGATAAAACCGAATGAATATGTAAGAGGCACAGACAGGAACATTAAAGGGGGGAAGTTAAATGTAAATTTACAAATTAAAAAGAATGGGTGTATTCTTACACAGACAAGAAAGTATAGGCAAAATGCTTACATACATAAATGCATAATGCATATATTTGCATGCAAATAAGTTTTTAACCGTGGTGGCTCAAATGAGTTTGTATATAATGAAGATAACACATACAAAAACATTCATATATTTCAGGGAGAAACGTGTAGTCATACTCACACACACACACACACACACACACACACACACACACACACACACACACACACACACACACACACACACACACACACACACACACACACACACACACACACACACACACACACACACACACACACACACACACACTCGTTCACACAAGCACACACACATCCCCCAACATACAATACACAAGTCTACAGGAGAGCCCGGTGACCGATGACGGCTACTCGAAGGCCGCGGATCGTGAAAAAAAGAAACTTGTGGTCATCGGTAAGGTGAATGACGCAGAGGTAAGAGAGGAGCTTTGGTTAGCGAAGGTTGGTAATTCCTCGATGTAGTTGGCGGTAACTGTGCGCGTGTGTCTTTCTCTGTAGACATCAATAGCCACAAACAACCGAAGACTGCTCGGACAAAGACTGGACTTCCTGTTCCTTCTTTATGTGTGTGCGTGCGTGCGTGTGTGTGTGTGTGTGTGTGTGTGTGTGTGTGTGTGTGTGTGTGTGTGTGTGTGTGTGTGTGTGTGTGTGTGTGTGTGTGTGTGTGTGTGTGTGTGTGTGTGTGTGTGTGTGTGTGTGTGTGTGTGTGTGTGTGTGTGTGTGTGTGTGTGTGTGTGTGTGTTGTGTATGTGTGTGTACACATATGTACGTACGATACATATAGGTATAATGGTGACAATTTACAACCTCATCGCTAAAGAGAAGTTTCCTCCAGAGGTAATAAGCTTAGCTTGATGACAGCCAGGGTAAGCGGAAAGGTACCACCAGGTTCGGAAGGAATACAAAGAAATACAAAGGAGATGCAAACAGCAGCAGACCTATTGGTCCTTCCGAGGCTGCCCGCGAATTGAAAATAGTTGTAAATAGCGGATAGAGTCAAGAACCATTATTTAAGTGCACGAGCTCACAATGCTGGGAAATAAGTTAGATTGGGGTTGGACTCCATGTAATTATCTAGGCGTTTTTTTTTGTTTTTTTTTAAGTGTCAGTTGATACTTCTTTAATGGACTCAAGTGATTTGAATCCTTTTCACTGTCATCAGCTCTCGGAGATATTTATGCTTTTTAGTTAGATATAATTAGAGTTTGTGCCTTAAAGATATCTAGCAGGCCCAGAAATGTTTTTGTCTGAAGAAAGATATCTAAAAACACTTTGCCTAAAAAAGTACAAAGATAAAGATGAAACGAATGGGTAAGTGTGACTATGAATAGACAAACGGATAACCGTTTTTCAGAAGGAAAGTCTTGGTGATTCTTTCCTTTTACATTTCCGACTAAGGCCGCGTCATACTGTGCTGATCATCGTTAACTTTCGTGAATTCGTCTTCGGCCACAATCTTTTCCTTTTGAAATCTCTAAGTGTCAACTTTCATTTGCATCATACACCGAAAAGCTGAATGAGGAATAAAAGAAAGCTTAAACAGAATGGATATTGAGTACATTGTTGAAATGATCTCAGGGAAGGAA
>NC_134789.1:41063776-41066276 GCF_046742065.1 Oratosquilla oratoria
TGGTAAGAACGCCATAACTCTAGTAGCAAAACTGGCCGCTAGATGTCGCTCAAGGCAATAACGTCATAATTCCAAATTCATTTTTCAAATAGGCACAAAGCATGTTTATAATAAATGCATTTTTTAGTATGAGATGTCATGTACTACATTTAATCATGAAATAAAAATTCATTGCTAAATACCTCGTTTAAAAGTTCCATGGGAGACTGTATTACATAATTAAAAGTTTATTTTGCTTCTCCTGAAAAGTAGCATTTTTTGAGTTATGTCAGTGTTGAAATGAATGAGCGATATGGAATAGGCTTAGTAACCCTGTAGTGAGCGCCGAAATAATTGGTTGTTTTAATAAGAGAAGATGAGTTAATTTTATGGATAGGGATGACAGGTGGTGAGGAATATGGAACTGTCTGGTCTAGGCTTTATAGTCTCTTGCAGTCTCCTCAGTTCATATGTCCTAGAAGGCCACCGGCAGGACCAAGAAGATGGAGGGATGGCATTAGAGAGGAAGTGGAAGAGAGAAAAGGTGGGACATTGGAGGTGGTGGATCAGGATAAGGAGTGGAGGTGCCTGGTTAGATCGATGTGGAGGCGACTCCGCAGGGGCAATAAGTGGCAGTCAGACCTCACCTTTGTGTCGAATGAAACGAAAATGTTGTTTCATTTGAAAACTGTTCTGGTAAGCGCCAGGTAATTCCATTCAGCTCATGGAGGACCATTTGTTTATTACATTGTTAACCTTTGCTACATCAGGGATATCACTGACCTGATTGCAATCTGTTAACAGTCAGAACATGAAGTCAAAGTCTTAAGCCTTTGTCACACATACGCGACTCAAGTGTGTTTGAGTAGAAACGCCTTAGGTCACAATCTTTTATTTTTCGGATCTTGAAATGTCGAATCACCATCGCGTTATACTGTATATTGAGAAGGTGAATGATGAACTAAGAGAAATTAAATCTTTACGAGTATCAGACTCATTGGTGAATTGTCCTTAGGGAAATCTAGAAGAATGTAAGCGAAGTCGTCGTCTAGATTTTCAAATTCACAACATTTGACGAGAATCTTGAGTGTGCGACGGGGGCTTTACAGGTAGTTGATTCATTTAGATATGTATGTTCCTCCTCTGGGGTAAATCAGGACAAAAAAATTAAAATTCATCATGGAAACGTTTGGTTGAGAGAATTTTCAGTTAATATCTGAAATTCCCCTGAGCTGACGACAAAATGTTGTTTCAAGAACTGTCTAGTTTCTGTAATCGGGACTTATTGATAATGGGTGGTTTCAATTTTAATGACATTGGTTAGATGACCCTTGAACATGGCCATATGGTAGTCACTTGATAGATTATCTCGGTGACTATAACTTAGTTCAGCATGTAAAATAGGCCACAAGACATGGAAATTTACTCGATCTATTGATCACCAGCCACGAAAGCATGATAACCGATGCAGAAGTTGGTGAAATTGTTGCAAGTAGTGATCACAATTTAGATTCAGACGGCTAGAAAAATTAGAGTAGATACTTGTGTATCTAAAATACCCGGTCTCAATAAAGCTCAGTTCAGGACTACATCAGGAGCTTCAGCTTACAGATTGGGAGGTAAAATTAAGTGAAAGACTTGTAGATCAGATGTGGAAAATATTTCAAAATACGCTTACTAAGATGATTCATACTTACATCCCGTTTAAGGACAGACGTCCCCAAATCAGGCTCGTCCAAAATGGCTTGATAAAGAAACTGAAAAAAAGTATTGCTAAAAAGAGAAAGGCTTATAAGAAATACAAGTGCTCAGGTGCACTTAATGACTATCAAGGTTATGTAATAATACAGAGATTTAAAAAGATACAATAAAAAACGAAAGCGACAATACGAAATGAATATCACTGAAAAAAAAAGATAATTCAAAAGAATTCTATAGTTACATTAGAGATAAAAAGGTTATTAGAAATCACATTGACCTATTATTATCTACTGACGGTCAACTTCAATATTCAAATGAAGTAATGTGTGATTTTTTTTTTAAAGAATTATTTTAGCTCAGTATTCGTAAACGAAACACCCCAAAGTGAATTCCAAATTGAAACCTGTGAAAAATCTAGGAAGAACTTACTACGGTAAAAATAACAAAAGAAAAAATTAGAAGGTGTATAGAAAAACTCAAAGTCAATAAAATACCAGGGCCTGACGGTTAGCATCCAAGAATCTTAAAGGAAATGAAAAATGAGGTTGTTGTCCTACTAGAAATTATTTTCAAGAAATCCATCATATCCGGAGATGTCTCAAGAGAATGGAAGCTAGCAAACGTTACTCCCATATTCAAAAAAGGTGACAAAAGGAAACCAAATAACTACAGGCCTATAAGCTTGACTTCAATCGTAGGTAAAATGATGGAAACTATCATCAGAGATGCTATCGAACATCATTTAGAAAGTAATTGTTTGATAAATAATAGCCAGCATGGATTAAGACGAAAACTTCCTTGCGTGACTAACTTACTCGAA
>NC_134789.1:41083776-41091276 GCF_046742065.1 Oratosquilla oratoria
ATATACATACATGCTTGCATACATATATACATACCTAAATATCTACATACTAATATACATACATGGTCATTAATACAATTATACATTTTATATACATATGTACGCACATCCATACAATACATACATTATATACATATATATACATACATGCACACATATATATACATACATGCATACATACATACATATTTGCAAGCATACATACTTTTAAGCGGCTGTACATACATGCGCGTATATAAACGCTGGCAGCTTTATTCAGTTGAATGGCGGACACAGCATGATCGATCGAACCCTAATTTCACCCTGACCGTCACAACGGGAACTCGCAGATCTCGTATCTTCCTAGTCGCGGGTTCGAGTCCCGCACTTCTCTCCTATTCCCAGCAGTGACTGTTACCTGCCCTAACAGTCCAAACGCATAGTAGGGCAAAGGTGAGGACTCCGTCTGTAGTTACTCAGCGTCTCCTGGCGTGTACACCTTACCTCCGCCTTCTTCAAGACCTGGAAGATCATGTTGGTGGCGTGTCTAGAATTGATTGTAAGAAAATTGCAACGGCTTCATCATAATCATTATATAATATTTGGAGGTCAAGGATAGCTCGACCCTCGTTCATGTAATAGCCCCCTTCCCCCCATTTTTTTTTTACTCCACAAGGGAGGTAGGCTAGCCAAAAAACAAAGGCATAGAAACCATTCCCACCCCTTCCATCCCCTACATACTCCACTCCTCTCTGCCCTCTTCCCTCCCTCTTATCTTGGCACCTCCTGAATGACGGGTCATCCCTGCATCTTTTACACTGCCCTGGGTCAGAAGCAGTGTCGCCTGTGACAACACCAATACAATTGTATCTTTCAGTTCGGTTTTAAAAAGACAGGTTATTGAATTTTTTTGCATTAAGAAACACTTTGATCACAATATGAATGCTCGCTTGTGGTTGAACAAGTTTATCATTAATAGAATTGTAAATAGTTCAGCAAGTCGCAGAGAACCTGGGACAGCCGAGGCACTCTAATTAGCTCCACTTGAGTGAGGTCACGGTGTGACCTCGTCTAGTTCCTTTCATTCTCTTGTTTCTTGTTTTTATATATATATATATTTTTTTTGTAATACAAGCCCACCGGCTGCGCCGGGGGCCTTGGCCTGCGGTGCTGCTAGCCTTAGGCGCGGGCGCATCAACGTTGATGTGCGCGTCATACTTCAAACACAAATAAGGGTTGTACGGAACAACCCATGAGTTGTCAATAGTTTTTACACCTTCTTTAAGTTTCATTTGAAAAGAGTTACCTCCTTCACCAACAGAACGTCTAACGTACTCCGGGTAACCGTTGTTGCCAAACAATAAGTCGCTCCTGCAAGTCTTAGGGAACCCTTTAGCACACTTCCCGGGTTTAGAATCTTTTCCTTGGCAACACATCTGAGACTCGTCGTAACCTTTGCAAGGCCCATGTATCATACAGCGTGTTCTTCTTCGAGTTCTTCTTCTTCGAGTTCTTCTTCTTCGAGTTCTTCTTCGAGTTCTTCGAGTTCTTCGAGTTCTTCTTCGAGTTCTTCGAGTTCTTCTTCGAGTTCTTCGAGTTCTTCTTCGAGTTCTTCGAGTTCTTCTTCGAGTTCTTCTTCGAGTTCTTCTTCGAGTTCTTCTTCGAGTTCTTCTTCGAGTTCTTCTTCGAGTTCTTCGAGTTCTTCTTCGAGTTCTTCGAGTTCTTCTTCGAGTTCTTCGAGTTCTTCGAGTTATTCTTCTTCGAGTTCTTCTTCTTCTTCGAGTTCTTCTTCTTCGAGTTCTTCTTCTTCTTCGAGTTCTTCTTCTTCGAGTTCTTCTTCTTCGAGTTCTTCTTCTTCTTCGAGTTCTTCTTCTTCGAGTTCTTCTTCTTCTTCGAGTTCTTCTTCTTCGAGTTCTTCTTCAAGTTCTTCGAGTTCTTCTCTTTCGAGTTCTTCGAGTTCTTCTTTTTCGAGTTCTTCGAGTTCTTCTTTTTCGAGTTCTTCGAGTTCTTCTTTTTCGAGTTCTTCTTTTTCGAGTTCTTCGAGTTCTTCGAGTTTTTCGAGTTCTTCTTCGAGTTCTTCGAGTTCTACTTCTTCTTCTTCTTTGAGTTCTTCGAATTCTTCTTCTTCCTCTTCTTCTAGTTCTTCTTCTTCGAGTTCTTCTTTTTCTTCTTCTTTGAGTTCTTCTTCTTCGAGTTCTTCTTCTTCTTCTTCTTCTTCTTCTTCTTCTTCTTCTTCTTCTTCTTCTTCTTCTTCTTCTTCTTCTTCTTCTTCGAGTTCTTCTTCTTCGAGTTCTTCTTCTTCTTCTTCTTCGAGTTCTTCTTCTTCTTCTTCTTCTTCTTCTTCTTCTTCTTCTTCTTCTTCTTCTTCTTCTTCGAGTTCTTCGAGTTCTTCTTCGAGTTCTTCTTCGAGTTCTTCGAGTTCTTCTTCGAGTTCTTCGAGTTCTTCTTCGAGTTCTTCGAGTTCTTCGAGTTCTTTTTCGAGTTCTTCGAGTTCTTCGAGTTCTTCGAGTTCTTCTTCGAGTTCTTCTTCGAGTTCTTCTTCGAGTTCTTCTTCGAGTTCTTCTTCGAGTTCTTCTTCGAGTTCTTCGAGTTCTTCTTCGAGTTCTTCTTCGAGTTCTTCTTCTTCGAGTTCTCCTTCTTCTTCGAGTTCTTCTTCTTCGAGTTCTTCTTCGAGTTCTTCTCTTTCGAGTTCTTCGAGTTCTTCTTTTTCGAGTTCTTCGAGTTCTTCTTTTTCGAGTTCTTCGAGTTCTTCTTTTTCGAGTTCTTCGAGTTCTTCGAGTTCTTCTTCTTCGAGTTTTTCGATTTCTTCTTCGAGTTCTACTTCTTCTTCTTCGAGTTCTTCGAGTTCTTCTTCCTCTTCTTCGAGTTCTTCGAGTTCTTCTTCTTCGAGTTCTTCTTCTTCGAGTTCTTCTTCTTCTTCTTCTTCTTCTTCTTCTTCTTCTTCTTCTTCTTCTTCTTCTTCTTCTTCTTCTTCTTCTTCTTCTTCTTCCTCTTCTTCTTCTTCGATTTCTTCGAGTTCTTCTTCTTCTTCGAGTTCTTCTTCTTCACCGTAGTTGGCGGTGTTACCGATTTACCACCAAACGCGAAGGGTCAGTTTATTTTTTACTTATATAGACAAGCCCACCGGCTGCGCCGGCCAGGCTTCGCCTGGGGGCTAACTTTGACGAATCCCCGGCCATCCTTCCCAACCACCACCTGTGTGTGACCGAATTACCACCGGACGGCGTAAGCAACCATTAATTTTTTTTATATATAAATATGTCTGTATTCCTTAAAGATGTCTGCATAGACGAAAACGCGTGGAATACGTCTCTCATTTCCCAGTGGTTCTCAATAATTTTTATGTTTACGTGTTTTTGTGATTTTTTATGTATGTATGTATATATACATATATGCAATTGTGCGTGTGTTTGTGTATTTGTTTTTCAAAGGACTTTTTTTAATTTGGCGTGGAGTCCAGACGACGTCAGGAAGAATCTGTATGGTTCCCGGCATTGATAGTTGTTAGACAACCCGTTGAGGATATTTCCTGAAGGATGTAGAATAATGGGTAACATAAGAATTTTAAATGGTTACATAGACACACACACACACACATACACACGGGCGTAAAAATTCGCGCCGGTATGTTGTATTTCGCGCCGGATTGTCGTTTTTCGCGCCGATAGTTCGTATTACCCGCCGGATTTTCGTTTACGCGCCGGATTGTTATTTTTGCATCGTGCAGCCTCCTCCTGGGCTTCGATGCTCTTCGACGGGAGTTCCTCGCCGCGGGATTCCACCACGCGGAGGACACGCTTTCTGCTGCGTGTCGCGCAACGGTCCTCGGGAGCCGCGTCCCTTGATATCCTTCATCCCACGGGAGCCGAGTCCTCGGTGGGGCATTCGCGCAACGGATTCCCTCCGAGGAATCCTGCGCCGAGGACATCGACCGTCAAGTCACCTCGACACATTCCGTGCTTGGCTCTCGTCGAGAACGGACCTACACCTGAAGGTGCGAAACTGTCGCCGTCAACTACTTGAATCCAGTGCTCGTCGTTAACGACTCGTACCGGCTGTCTCAAGTTGTGTTACAGTGCTACAAACTACTGCGCGCTAGTAAATCAGCCTACCTTCTTATCAAGGCCCTCCCTTCCTCGATGGAATACTCGGGGTCGGAAGCGGCGTCCAGCTTAGAGCAGGACTTAATGATTTCCGACACTGATGACGACATTAGTGTTAACCACTGGCCCGACCTGCCTCGTCCTACCTCCACTCCCCATCACCCTCCAACAACCACCCAGCATGATACCCACCAGTCTACAGCGCTCCCCAGTACCAAACGGCGGGCCGACGACACCTCTACCTTCCCCGCAGGAGAATGTCAACCGCCTGCTGCCAAGACGATCAAGGGAACCTCAAGTGAGTGTAATAAGGCTCCTATTCGCCCTACCCTGCCTAATCACAGTGCTACTCCCGTTGCCCCCACCCGACCCTCACCCGCCCTTCCAGCATTTGCTCCCCGAGACAAGTATATTAAGTTGGCCTTTAGCGGGAACCCATCCACAGAAGTTAAACTCCGCTGGCTGTCAACTATCACCAAGACTTTCCACCTGCAACGGGATACGGCCGAGGTTAAGATGGCTGCACTCACCTCTCGATTCATCTACATATCAAGACAACGCACAGACATCCTGGACCGAGTTACTACAAATGAATTTATGTCACTGCCTCTTCTCCCTCAAGACTCCCCCGAAAGACCACGTAAGTACCCCCAATACCTGCTCACTCGCTATCCCGTTGACGTGGATCACAAGCTTGCCCTACAGCTCCCAGGAGTACACTCAGCCAGGCGCTTCATGCAGAACGGTACCCCCATCAACCGCATTGTTATTGTGTGGAGCCTCCCCGAAACACCCCCCGACACCATTACCTTTGACTTCCTCCCTCTCCTCCCCCCGTGTCAAGTCCAAAGACTCCGTGACGACCGACCCTGGTGCTACAGGTGTTGGGGTATCGGTCACATATCCAGGTACTGCTCCGCCTCCCCTAAGTGTGCCTGGTGTGCCGCCGCCCATGAATCCAGAGAATGTCCCGTCCGAAGTGCGCCCCCGCCCCCATCTGCGACTACTTCCACCTCTGAACCTCCACCACAGCCGAACCCATCACAATGGAAGTGCCCCCGATGTCTACAGCCAGGTGTCAACGTCTGGCACGGCTGTACCCGGCGCCAGACCCAGACCAATGGCCCCACCTCAGCCCCACCACCTCCTCCCGCCCGGACTGTTCTCTCTGCTCCCACCCCCCCTCAGCAAGACGCTGCCCTCCGTAAGGCCGTTGCAGCCCTTCAGGCGCGATGTGCAGCACTCGAGGACCGCTTCGCCTCCATTGACACCAGGATTGACAGCCTTGTCTCAGGCCAAACTACTACTGCCACCAGACTCTCCACACTGGCGGAATCCCAACAAACCCTCGTCTCCTCCATCTCCATGCTTGCCGAGAGAATGGAATCCATTGCAACTCGTCTCGACAAACTCTGTAAGTTACAACCCAGTACTAGCCAGTCTTCCTCGAATCGTCCATCCACCTCCACACTCCGGTCTCCTACTAGCAAACGCAACGTTCGTAACTAACATTCACCTAGACCTCCTTTCATGGAACATCAATGGTATCACCAACCACAAAAAGTACACACAATTGAAGGCATATGTACAGACACATCACCCTTGTGTCATTTTTCTACAGGAGGCGTTTCCAAACCGGCCCAACACTGCACCACAGGCACCCTCCCTTCCCGGATATATCCCCTATATTCATACGATACGAAACGGTCTTCTAACATACATACACAATACACTGATACACCGTCTTCTGCGCTCCTCTACAGACCCTGACGTAACATTCCAACTCTTCGAGATAGAAATTGGGGGCGGAATCCTACAGCTCTGCAATATCTACTCTGCTCCCGCACGTCTTCGTCCAACCACTCTTCCACCACCTACGATCAAAGGTATAATATACGCAGGGGATTTCAATGCTCGACATCCTGCATTGGGAGATCGTCCTGGCACCACTAACCGCCCTGGTGTTCACCTACTATCCTTCATCCGACAACATCATCTGACCCGCTGGGACACAGGTGGCGCCACACACTCCCGGGGAGGCACCCTGGACCACGTCCTCACCTCTGGCTTGGTATCATCCCGCATCCAGTGCTCCTCAGTACCTGCATTATTCTCAGACCATATTGCTCTTCTCTTCCACTATTCTCTTCCTACGATACCTACACCCCCTATCACACGCCTACGCCTCACCATACCCCCCAAATACTGCCCGACGTACATTTCATACATGACCTGCATACTACCTACCTTAGACTGTTCCTCCCCCGACCAGTTATACAATAGCCTTGTCTCCGCCACCCACGACTTTTACAGGCTTTACGTATCACGACCCCACCTCCAACGTCGCCCTCCTCCTCACTCGTGGTACCTAGACACCCGACTTCAGGACGCACAGAAAGAAGCGGAGCGCGTTGGACTCATGTTCCAAACTAACCCATCTCCTGAACTACTTCATCGTTACCAGCAATCCAGAGACGATTTGACAACCCTCCTAGAATGTGTAAGTACTGACTCCTGGAAGAGATTCACGGACAGAATTAATCACCAAACTAGTGTAGCCTCCATGTGGCACCTTATTCGCAGGGTAATTAAGAAGACTCCTGCTACTGCCCGTCATCATTCCCCCACCGTGTTTGCCGAACAGCTCATCGTCACGTGGTCAAACCAGTCCAACCCTGCCAACCTACCTACCCCCGTCCAGGATGCCCTCTCCTCCGGTGCTTTTGCTCGTGGACTCCGCTTAGTACATGCTCTGCTGCAAGAGGATGATGAAGAAAATATACCAATCACTGAAGATGAACTACGACGTGCTCTCTTGAGAGGTAAAGCCACGTCCCCTGGGGATGATGGCATTACCTACAATGTGCTACGATTACTGCACCGTGTACCCGGTAACCCCCTCCTTCGCCTCTACAATATGTGTCTACGAGATGGATATATCCCACATGCCTGGACCACGAGTACAATAATCCCCATACCCAAGCCCGGTACAGCAAATTTCAGGCCCATCTCCCTTACATCCTGCTTCTGCAAAGTAATGGAAAGAATCTTGCTCACCCGACTGATGTACCAACTACAAGATCGCCTTTCTCCACGTCTCTTCGGCTTTCTACCCCAACGCAGCACCCATCACTGCCTCGTCGACTTATATTCTCGCCTCTCCCGTGACAGTGTTGTGGCATTTATAGATCTAAAAAGTGCATTTGATATAGCAAACCGAGACGTTATTTTAGATCAATTAATTGACTTTGGAATTAAGGGTAAATTACTACGATGGATTAAGGGCTACCTCAGTAACCGAACCTCCCGTGTCTTCTTTAGCGGTGCCTACAGCTCCTCACGGGATTTTCATCTCGGCACTCCTCAAGGAGGGGTACTAAGTCCATTTCTCTTTAATATACTTATGCATCGTCTCTTC
>NC_134789.1:41106276-41116276 GCF_046742065.1 Oratosquilla oratoria
GTGGGATCCCGTCTTCATATCTCATTTTATCTAAACTATTTTTAAATTCATGTATTATTTTTGCACACACCACTTTCTCATCTAACTTGTTCCAACTGTTTATTACTCTGTGAGGAAAGCTGTTCTTTTTCAAGTCTCTTCTATAGCTGTCTTTTTTCATTTTCTTTCCGTGTCCTCTTGTATTTCTGTCATCTCATTTTATCAGATTCTCTCTATCAGTAATTTCTATGCCTTTCATGATTCTGTAAATAGATATCAAATCTCCTCTCTCTCTTCTTTGCTCTAGTGTCTGTAGTTCAAGTTTTTCTAGTCTAGTGTGTGCGTGCGTGCGTGCGTGCGTGTGTGTGTGTGTGTGTGTGTGTGTGTGTTTATGTGCGTGTGTGTGTGTGTGTGTGTGTGTGTGTGTGTTTATGTGCGTGTGTACGTGTACATGTGCGTGTGATCGTTATTATATTTTGACCCTATTATATATTTGATTATATAATTTAGTTGTTTATTCATCTACTTACATATTTATTCATCTATTTTGATCTATATACATTTATTTTGTATTATTATTTTCTATTACGTAGTGTTAAAATTTTTTATTCCCCTCAGCATCAAAGATATCAAGAATGGAATCGGAAAAGTTTTGTCGTTTGAATTCTCCGAGTGACGCAACAGGTTGTCACCTCCTGAGTTTGCTGGCTTCACGTAAATAGTTTGGGACTTTCACTGTTAGGCTTTTATAAAGTCTCACAAAAAACAAGTAATAATAATAATCATTAAAAAAATAATAATAATAATAAAAAAGACGAGTGTAACTATTTTGTGGCTTTCAATGTGAGGCTATTATAAGGAAAAAAGAAAAATAGATAAAAAAGAAAAGATAATAGATAAAAAAAAAAATTAAGTAAAACAGGACGAGCGTAACTACAGCGGCTCAGTTGAAGTCCCTATGATGCATTGTCCACTACTGCCCTCTTATAACGTGGACTTAATCCATTTCCTTGTTAGGTCAACTAGTTTAAGCCAATATTGCTTCATGTTTAGTTTGTTTGACGGAAAGAGCCCGCTTAGTCGGTTTTCTATATATCTTATTCCAATTGGCGTCAGGCAATTGTATTCAACTTATGAGGGATCAAAATGAATTTTTGATTCATCGAGAGGACATTTCATTCTGAGTTTCTCTTCTGCATTAATAAAATCGTCAACTTAAAGGGTTATCCACAATGGGCTGTTTTCCTCCCACATCCTACCTCCAACCTCCATTTGAATAATTAGAATATGAATTCGCTTACAGAAACCTAGATTTCTCTACGAACATTTGAACAGTATATCTAAAGGGGCATTTAGACGGTCAAACGGTTTGACAAACCCGGTTTGTCAAACAAGTGTTTGAAGTGATGTTTTACCGTGTGAATAGGGTATTTGGTCGTCAAACACGTTTGTTGAACGTGTTTGACAACCAAATACCCTATTCACACGGTCAAACATCACTTCAAACACTTGTTTGACAAACCGGGTTTGTCAAACCGTTTGATCGTCTAAATGCCCCTTAACATTCGTATAGGTTTAAAATCTTAGTTCATCATTCAGCTTTGCTATATATGAACGGAAAGACAATTTTATATTTGGAGATTTGAAAAATAGAATATTGCGACCGAAGTAGTTTTTACTCGAACTCTCAGCTGCCGACACTGACGAAGCCAGAACAAAATCTTTTGAGTTGATCTTCGTGTTCAAGGAAGTCCTCCAACCATGTCCGATGATTATTGAAATATGATGAAATGTAACAAAAAAGAGGGTACAGTTTAGTGATTAAATGATAACAATCATCGGTCGGTTTCATAATGTTTAGGACAAAGTTAGGAATATGCTTGATCCCTTAGGCCCTGTTCACACAAGCGGTTTAAATCGCCACGGTTTAATTACATTGCAAGTGAGTGGAGGCGTTCACACAAAACCACAACGTTTTTCCTTGACCGCCGAGGTTTACGCGCGGTTCAAACCGCTAGTGTGAACTGGGCCTTAGAACTACGAATGATGGACCTTCCACCTACTGAATGAAATCATCTGAAGACATCCGAGAAGCCTTTAGATCAAGAAGGTGAGGATATTACGCCAGGAGGCACTGGGTAGCTGCGGCCGAAGCCGGCACCTTTGCCCTATGATGTGGTTTGGGTAATGTTGGGGCAGGTAACACAGTCACTGCTGGACATTGGAGAGTAGTCCACGACGCTAACCCACAACTAAAGGGCCATTCATACGGTCAATCGGTTTGTCAAACAAGTGTTTGAAGTGTGAATGTTTATCCGTATGAATGGGGTATTTGGTTGTCAAACACGTTTGTCAAATATGTTTGATAACAAAATACCTCATTCACATGGTCAAATATCAATGTAAATATTTGTTTGACAAATCGTGTACCGTGTAAATGGCCCTTAAACAAATGTGAGACTAATACGTTTCAAATTATTTTGGAGAATTGTCTGTTAAAGTTAACTGAATGAAATCTGTAGAATCAGCCACAGAATTGAAGAGTTTATGGAAATGCTGTACAATCGCTCTAAAAAGTCCAAAGGACAACGGATGTTCCGCGGAGAAATTCATTATTCGGTTTATTCTAATCCTCTTTTTTTAACTTTAAGGCTAACCTAGTTAAGTATAGCCTGTTAGCGTTTTTTTAAACTCCATGTATATGCGGAAGAGGCGAAACTTTTGAAAAATGTGGTTTCTCTTTTGTACTGCTGTAAATCGATGTTTTATTCTTTGTTTGCATTTATCTAACTTTTTATATATTTATTTATTCGTTGGTTAACCTATTTTTTCATTTATCTAACTATATATGTTTGTTTCTTTGATAGTTTAATTTTTTTCTATTAATTTGTTTGTTCATTTTTCTATTTTTTTTTTCTGACAAGTAAGACGCTTTTGGCGCATTAGAGGGTCCAAGTTTGACCCTCAACGGTTTGGTGATATTCATTTTCCCGAGCTGTCCAAATCTACAGGGCCAATCCTTTTTATGTTTATAGAATATGGTTACAAGAACACCCACGCCATCTTTTGGAGATAAACTCAAATTAAAGTGATCTAGTCTCGCCATCACGGGCTTAGGTTGTAGTTTGAGTCTGAATCATCATTGATTGTTCCCTAAATCCGGGGTTTCCGTTAGGCTGAATTAAACCGCCTAACGGCAGCCATCAGAATAAAGGTGAACTTCGTGAATGGTGTGTTAGGATCGTTTCACACGTATCAACTTTTCGCCGTGCGCCGTACACGAAACGACGTCGTATTGTCAAATAGCCATGGATACCTAGGCGCGCTTTCATACGTGGTCGTGACGTGTGAAAGCGTCCATAGAAACCAAAGGTTATTTGAGGGCACGACGTCGTGTCGTGGGCGGCACACGGCGAAAAGTCGATATATGTGAAACGAGCTTTATACTCTCCAACCCACCGTGTTTTGATTGAATTCTCCCATCGCTGCTGATTTCTCCAAGAGTTTTGTAAACCTTCAGGGAGGGTGGAGGTGGGGAGATCACAGATTGTGATTGTCGCGATGTGTTTCTCTCTTTTTTTTTTGTTTCTCTGCGTCTTTAGGTATCTTGCTGTGCATATTTATCCCCCCCCTCTCTCTCTCTCTCTCTCTCTCTCTCTCTCTCTCTCTCTCTCTCTCTCTCTCTCTCTCTCTCTCTCTCTCTCTCTCTCTCTCTATCTCTCTTTCTCTTTTTTCTCTTTTTTCTCTCTCCCCTCCTCTCTCACTATTTCTCTTTTTTCTCTCTCCCCCTCCTCCTTCCCCCCGTCTCTCTCTCTCCCTCTCTCTCTCTCTCTCTCCCTCCCTCCCTCCCTCCCTCCCTCTCTCCTCTCCCTCCCTCCCTCTCTCTCTCTCTCTCTCTCTCTCTCTCTCTCTCTCTCTCTCTCTCTCTCTCTTTCTCCCTCTCTCTTTCTCCCTCTCTCTCTCTTTCTCCCTCTCTCCGTCTTTCTCTTTATCTCTGTCTTTCTCTTTATCTCTCTCTCTCTCTCTCTCTCTCTCTCTCTCTCTCTCTCTCTCTCTCTCTCTCTCTCTCTCTCTCTCTCTCTCTCTCTCTCTCTCTCTCTCTCTAAAACACACACACACACACACACACACACACACACACACACACACACACACACACACACACACACACACACACACACACACACACACACACAGAGCTTTGAGCTGTCATCCGGGAGGGTTATAGCTGTTGATTACGAGACAAACACGTGATCCAAAACCATGGTGAATCACACACACACGCACACACGCACACACACACACACACACACACACACACACACACACACACACACACACACACACACACACACACACACACACACACACACACACACACACACACACACAACCTCATGGCACGGTGGTTAAAGTTTTCGCCTGCCACTACGGCGGTCCGGGATCGAATCCCGCCTAGGGCTGAAATTATTTCAGTATCGCTGCGCTGCGGGATGTTACTCCAACTCTCGTGGGCGGGGAGTTGGGTGTGTGTGTGCGTATAAGGTCATAGTATTACCCATAGATCGGTCATACGAGCTCTGAGCTCTCATCCGGGAGGTTGATAATTGTCAATCATAAATCCATGATCCAAGATCATGGTGAATCACACACACACACACACACACACACACACACACACACACACACACACACACACACACACACACACACACACACACACACACACACACACACGCATACAATTGTTGGACGAAGAATAGAAAGGATAAACAGGGTGGCGGAGTATTGATTTCGAGTAATAAAGATTTAAATGTAACAAAAATAACTGAAGGAGAAAATAATGTAGAATCAATTACGACACAAGTTGAAAGTGATCATTCCAAAATATAAGAAAAAAAAAACACGAATTAACTGATATGCTGAAGGACAGAGGAAATATAGTAATTATGGGTGACTTTAATTCAAAAGAAATATGTTGGGAGGAAATGACAGTGAAGGGTGGAGAGGAACTCTGGGGCAACGTCCTGCTCGACATGACCATTGAATACACAATGACTCAGTGGATAAGGGAAAATACCAGATACAGAGGTAGTGAAGTACCGTCAAGGCTGGATTTAATACTTACGACAGAGCCTGAAATTGTCGACAAAATTGATTACAAAACTCCGATAGGAAAGAGTGACCATGTACTAGTAGAATTTGAGTTAAAAGAGCAGATGGATCAAAGTAGAAATGAAAAAAAAACATAGAATAGGAAGACTAATGTACAACAAAACAAATTTTGAGAAACTCAAAAAATTCTTTTGCTACGTGAACTGGGAAAAATTCCTAAATGAAGAAACAGGGATGGAAGAGAAATGGAATATACTAAAAGAAATTTATAATGAGGGAGTGAATAAGTACGTACCACAACAAAAAAGGAAAGAACATGCATAAAAAGCTGGTACAACAAAAAATGTAGTGAGGCTAAGGATAAAAGAGACAAAGCTTGGAAGAAATTGAAAAAAGACAAGAAAACAAGCAAATGGCTAATATACATCAAACTAAGAAATGATTACATAAAAATACGCAGAGATGAAAAGAGAAACTAAAAAATGATAATAATAATAATAATAATAATAATGATAGTAATAGAAAAATGCAAGGAAGAACCCAATCTATTTTACAGGTATGTAAATGGAAAACAGAAGAATAAACAAGAAATAGAAAAGCTGCGCCATGGTAAATACGAATATACAGAAGAACTGGAAATGGCTGAAATTATGAACAAACACTTCAAATTAGTATTCACAATAGAAAACTCACCTAACTGTGAGGAAATAGGGAGATATCTCCCTCAATGAAAGAAAAACTTGTAACAGAAGGAAATCAGCTACCAAATCAAAACCCTTGATGCCAGAAAATCACATGGTCCAGACGGAATTGCAAATTGGATACTGAAAGAATGAATGGAGAAATTAACAGATAACATATACAATATAATTAAATTCTCACTTCAAGAAGGAAAAGTGCCACAGGACTGTAAGAATGTAAATATTGTACCAATTTATAAGGAGGAAACAAGGAAGATCCATCAAATTACAGACCGGTCTCCCTGACAAGCACATTAGCAAAAAATTGTAGAAAAGGTAATAAAAAATAGATGGGTTAAACATTTGGAAGAAAAAACTATACTGAATCCAAATAAATTTGGATTCAGACAAGGAAGATCATGTACAACAAACTTGATCTGCTTCTACTTGAAATTAATAGATATAATACAAGAGAGAGATGGTTAGGCAGACTGTGCCTTTCTGGACCCACAAAAGGCATTTGCTAAGGTACCACACAAGAAACTAATAAGGAAAATAAAGTCAATAGGTGGCATCAGAAGAAAATTATTGGAATGGATGAAAGACTTCCTGACTGGGAGGAAAATGAGAGTAGTAATTAGAGATGAATTCTCAAATTGGGAAGAAATGATAAGTGGTGTCCCGCAGGGATCAGTACTGGCCCCGATCATATTTGCCATATACATAAGTGACATGGATGAAGGAGTAGAGTGTTATATGAATTTCTTTGCAGACGACGGAAAAATACTAAAGAAAGTAAGAACGGAGGAGGATTGCAACTCATTACAACAAGACTTGGACAAGATCTGGAAATGGACTCAAAAGTGGGAGGTGAAATTCAATATCAAGGAATGTAGTATAATGTAAGTTGGAAAAAGTAAAAACAGAATATCGAGAGATTATAAAATTGGTGAAGAAGAGGTCAAAAAAGTAAACTCGGAAAAAGACCTTGGAGTGATGATCAGCAAAGACGTGACACCGGACAAACATATTAATAAAATAGTCGGAGAAACCTACAATTTATTGAGGTCAATAAAAGTGGCATTTGTCTATTTGGATGAGGAAAAGATATAAAAAAACAAAATTAACTACACTAATGAGACCAAAACTCGAGTACGCAGCAACAAAATGGACACCCAGTATCAAAAAGAATATAAAAAAGTTAGAAGGAATACAAAGAGCAACAACAAAATTGGCACCAACTCTTTCCAAAAGGCCATATGAACAAAGACTGTCCAAATTAGAATTACCAACTCTAGAACAAAGAAGGAAAAGAGAAGACCTACTAACTACCGGTATCTTTAGAATTATGAAAGAAATGGAAATCTTAGATAAGAATTATTTATTGAAGTGGGGCAATGGGAAAACAAGAGGACATGAAAAGAAACTAAAAAAGAATAATTAGAGAAGGGATCTGAAAAAGAATAGCTTCCCACACAGAGTGACAGATACCTGGAACAAATTAGACAAAGAAACAGTGTGTGCAAACACTATTCAAGATTTTAAGAAAAATCCTGATTCTGAAAGATACAAAGACGGTCACCACGATCATAGTTCCCCTCCCGTATAATACAACTAGGTAAATACAACTAGGTCAATACACACACAAGCACACACACAAACACAGATTGGTCTTCAAACAGTGCAAAAAAATCGTTTGGCGTCGATAGCTAGAATAAATTCACTAAAGGACACCGCCGTTATTAAAGTGTTCACCGAATTGAATCTCGGCCTGTTTGCTACTGGCGCCCCCTCAAGTGAATAGAATTGTTTGTCGTTAGTCAGAATAAAATCTCCAAGGGACACAGATATTGCTCTGAAGAATTTGATATTGTTTTTGATTTGAAGTTCAAGTTAAATCTAAAAATAAGCACAGGAACGCGAGGCCCGTTGTATAAAAGTGCAATTAAATGTGTGTGCACGTGGGGTGTGGGTGTGCGTGTGCGAGCGCGCAAGTGTTGTGTGTGTGTGTGTGTGTGTGTGTGTGTGTGTGTGTGTGTGTGTGTGTGTGTGTGTGTGTGTGTGTGTGTGTGTGTGTGTGTGCGTGTGTGTTTGCGCGCGCGCAAACCAAAGAAGGAAAGGATTTAATAATTTTCTCCTATCTTTCATTGTAAATGAGAAGATCTCTATCCTGTCTTTTCTCTCGTAACTTTGTTTAATTCTTATAATATCTATTTCAATCCTTACCTTCCTCTTTCCTCACTTTGCTTCATCTCTCTCTCCCCTCCTGTCTACGTTCCTCCTTAATCTCCTTTTCCCTGTTCCCTAGACCAATGTCTTTGTTTCATGTTTATCGTCTTTACGTCTGCTTCCTTCATCCCCTTAATAGTCTCCTCGGCCGCTTACTTCTCTGTTACCTTGCTCCATGCACCCTTTCTTCCAGTCTCTCCCCGTTATTTTCCTTGATATAAATAACCACACCCAGTCATCGCAAAGCTTTGACATCAGGTCCCTTTGAGCCCCAAGCGTTACCATCTCGCCACCTTGAAGGACCCGCGTTCAAAGCTTCGTGACAGTCGAGACTGATTGGTTGAATTACATCGCTGCTACTAGCGATGTACTCCATGATTTTCTTTGTATTTTTCAACCATGAGCTTATTATTGACCTGATCAAATTTTCCTCCATCTTTTTTTTATATAGTTCTTTCGTGTGTTTCTGTCTTGTCTAGGTTCCTCTCTACACACGTACATCACCAACACAATCCACTTTTTCTGGTGGTCACTTTTTCTACGTATTTTGTTCTGTATGGATTACATAAAATACACATAAAAATATAGGTAAGAATACATAAAATACAAACAATGAACTTGTAAAGTCCATTGTACTTAAGAAGGTTTTCGTAATGTCATCGAAACCTTCCTTATTCATTCATGGACTCTTTGATGCACCAGCCACACGTCTTGCATCAGTCGCTCTTTGCTCTCACCGATTGATATTACATCGTCTGTTTGCAATTTGAGATTTAACCTCGACTTCCCACTCCGTTTGGTTAAAACCTCCCAACTCCCGATAATTATCTGTCATCCTTGAGCTACTTTGGGATTGGGGGAAGGTGGATCCCACAGGTGGACTTGGGATTACATGACCTCGGGTTTTAGGGACGATTCCGAATGGCGTCAATGGGCAAATGTACATTTTCTATATAAACACATATTTTGCAGTAATTCACAAGGCACATGTAAAAACCAATTTTCAGAAAAAAACACTGGGAAATAAGAAACTTAGTCCGAACATTTTCGTCTATTTAAGACATTATCAAGGAATACAAAGTGACAGAGATATAGGTGCATAAACACATATATATTCTTTTTAATTGTGAGAACATAACCTTGCATCACGAGTCACTGGTATATTCTTCAGAAAAAAAAAATCCGCAGTGAGATGAATGTCGTGTAGAATGAAATATGAATTACTCGGCACAAAAAAAAAGAAAAAAAAAAGAATGGCATTAGCGAAGAGGGAACGCCTACATTGTGCAGCCAGCTGTATATGGTGATTTGTGGTTGTGAGGATGTCGAACAAGCTTCCTGGACACGGCCTCAAGCGTGATACAATTTCCCCACATCCCACTTGGGAATGTCCAGCAAACAGCGAGGTATTGCTGAGTCCCAGGGGTGGATAAAGGTAATGGTAGTGGTGATTGTGGTGGATTGGGGGTGGTTGTGGTGGAGGGGGTAACGGTGGTAGTGGTTATGGTGAATGGGGTTTGTGATTGTGACGGTGTTGGTTGTGGTTGTGGTGGAAGAGGTGGTGGTTGTGGTAGTTGTGATGGTAGATGGAGATGGTTGTAGTAGTGGATGTGGTGGTTGTAGTGGATGGGGGTGGTGATGGTTGTAGTAGTGGATGTGGTGGTTGTAGTGGATGGGGGTGGTGATGGTTGTGGTGGTGGTGGAGGATGATCGGGGATGGATGGGAGTGGTGGTGTCTGTGGTGGATGGTATTAGCAGTGCTTATGGTGGTTGTGGTGGTGGTTATTGTGGTTTTGGTGGTGTTGGAGCGGAGGCAATGGTATTGGAGGAGGATGGTGGTGGATAAGGGTGGATGAGGGTGAGCGTGGAATGGTCCAGAGGACCCACGCGGTCACAGAAAGGAAGAACCTTGCAGTGTGATCTAAACATATTACGATTTTTTAAAGAGCGAATAAGGGGAAAGGGCCAAAGGGGGGTGTGTGGGTGGTGGGAGGTGG
>NC_134789.1:41136276-41148776 GCF_046742065.1 Oratosquilla oratoria
TGAAGATGGCTTTCTATTGTTTTTGCAAGGTTGTAGATCTAATATGTCCCAGAGGTGTTCAATAGGGTTTATATCATGGGAATGACTTGGCCATGGAAGTTTCCTGATCCCATTTTGGCTTAACCATTTTTGTTTTGCTTGAGCAGTGTGACAAGGAACTCCATCTTCCTTAAATAGGAAGACATTTTTACTCATTCTACCATTGGAGATTATTGAAATTGGACCTTCCTTTAATATAGAAACATATTTGTATGAATTGATGTTTCCTTGACATTCTACAAGCTCTGATATCGAACATCACTCCAAATTGCACCCCACACCATTATTGAAACGCCCCCATGTTTCACTGTTGGCTGGAGTCTTTTGACGTCAAACTCTTGACTACAGAGTCTCCACACCCACGCTCTTCCACTGTCAGAAAATAATGCGAATCGTGAATCGTCAGAGAAAATGAGAATGCTTCAAAAGTCCACTGGTCTCTCCACCATCTCAACAGCCCAATCCTTTCTCTACTTGATATTGGGTGGACGAAGGAGTGGTTTCCTTCTTGTAGCTCAGCCATAGTAACCCAGTTTGTGGAGATACATGACAGCTGTTCTGGGACTGACATCAGCTCGTGCTGCTATGTCAGATGCCTTGGAACGTGAATCCTCTTTGACATTTCTTTTGACAAGACGCAAGGTTCTTTCCGAGGGCCCGGGAGGACCTGAATGAAGTTTTGTGCCCTTCTTGCTCTATCTGGTGAAATGTACAATCACTCTATTAACAGTAGAAAGGGGTATTGACAGATTTTCAGATTATTTGTGTTGAGTAAGTCCACCTTCCTGTTGACCCACAATACGACCTCGCTGAAATATAGATAGGTCTACTGCTCCTTTGGTTCGTGGCATAATCTAGGTAAATATAACATATTAGGTAAATTTGAATAACGTTAAGCATTAAATAAGAGCAGAACTGCATTTTTCTTGGTGTCTATTCAATTCTGTCGTGGTTGTATATATATATATATATATATATATATATATATCTATGTATATATGTATGTATATATATGTATGTATATAGATATACAGTATGTATATAGATATACAGTATGTATATAGATACATGTACAGTGTATATAGATATACAGTATGTATATAGATATATGTATATAGATATGTATATAGATATACAGTATGTATATAGATATATGTATGTATATGTATATATGTATATATATATATATGTGTATATATATATATATGTATGTATTATATATATGTGTATATATATATGTATGTATATATATGTGTGTATATATGTATGTATATATATATGTATGTATATATATGTGTATATATATATGTATGTATATATATATGTATGTATATATATATGTATGTATATATGTATGTATGTATATATGTATGTATGTATGTATATATATATGTATGTATATATAATATATATGATGCTTAATTTTCTTAAATTTCTGTCAGTTTTTATTTAGTCTGGTTTGCTTTAATTTTCTTTTTTTCACTTCTTTGCCTCATTGTCCTTGAAGTCAATTTCCTCGTTTGGAGGAGAACGCCTGGATAAAATACCTGGCAGAAGGCGCGGAAGAAGGAAAAGAAGAAGAATCCGGAAAAGTCTCAGATGTTTCCGGAGAAATGAGGAAAACGAGGAATAGCGGGGAAGACGTGTGCCCGAAGGTCTGATGAGATGAGGAGGAAGGAGGGACAGATGAGGATGAGGGGGGTGGGGGTTGGGAAGGGAAGGAAGTGGAGGTAAGGAGGGAGGCTGGGCAGGTGGGTGTGGAGGATATGGGGAAGACGGAGAGGAAGTTGAAATGGAAGGGGGGTTGGGTAGGAAGGAAGGAGAGGTGGGTGGGAGGGAAGGAGGGGTAGTCGGGAAAGAAGCGCTAAGTCGGAGTAAAGGAAGGGTAGCCGGGCAAGAAGGAGGGGTAGGTTGGGGCGGAGGGGAGGGGTGTGAGAAGATATTCCAAAGATAATGGGAGGAGGGAACAGTGACTGGGGAAGGGAGGGAAGGAGAGCAAAGGAGGGAGTGAAGACGTGATTGGGAAAGGGAGGGAAGGAGGAAGGAAGGAGAGCAAAGGAGGGAGTGAAGACGTGATTGGGGAAGGGAGGGAAGGAGGAAGGAAGGAGAGCAAAGGAGGGAGTGAAGACGTGACTGGGGAAGGAAGGGAAAGGAGGGTCAACATGAAGGAAGAAAAAATAAGGTAGGGAGTGAGTAAGGATTTTTAAGACACAGATGGAAGGAGAAAAAGGAAAGAAAATAGTTAAGGAAGGGAGGAAGTAGGAAAGGGAGGAAAGGTTTGTAGTACTAGAGAAGGAGTCAGAGGGATGAAGTAGGATTAAGTTTAGGAGTTAAAGTGGGAGTTAGAAGAAGGGGAACGTGGTAGGTGGAAAAAGTAAGGAAGCGAATGGGTTGGGGAGGCTTAGAGAGGGTTTACACGGTCGAGCGCGATTCGACAGACACATGTTTAAAGTGATGTGTGAACGGGGTATTTGGGGCTTAACCAACGTGTTCGACAACCAAATACCCCCGTTCACACGTTCACACATCACTTTAAACACGTGTCTGTCGAACCGCGTTCGACGAACTTTTGGACCGTGTGGGAGGGGAGGGAAGTTGGATAGAAAGTAGAAGACTACAAAAAAACTTAAAAAAAAAAAAAAAAAAAAATGTTAGTGTCTCATGAGAAAGTGGTATCTAGAAAGGGAGAGATGGGGGAGGGACGAGAACGGGGAAGAATATGTTGGTCAGGGAAAATGGAAAGGAAAATTTCTCAAAGTCTGTGATGCACTGTTGAGAAACGAAACATGAGAAAAGGGAGATATGATGAAACCAAGGGGAGATGGAAGGGAGATTAAAAAGGGGGATTAAAGGGTAAGGTGAAAACAATGCTGAGAAAGAGAGAGTACAGGCAAGACGGATGGGAAAATAGAAAATAGAAAAATAGATGTGTTCACTATAAACCCACTATCGGAGAAATAATATCGGAAGTACAGGAAGACTGTATATTTCGACTACTATCTGTAGTCCTCTTCAGTAGAAGAGGACTACAGATAGTAGTCGAAATATACATTTTTCCTGTACTTCTGATATTATTTCTCCGATAGTGGGTTTATAGTGAACATTTACAAATGTATTATAACATATCAGTTTCCAAAAATAGATATGTTATGGAAACGAAATAGAAGACAAGCGAAGTAAGAGGGAGAATAAAGGTAATATATACGTATATATATATATATACTAGGGATGACTTTTTTCTGGTTAAAAAACATGTAGTGGCAAACGAAGAACTTTTGTCTAAAACTCACAGTAATGTCAAATTGTAAAAAAAAATTCCCACACCAAAGGATATCTTGTATTAAGCTGAATTATCGAAAGAAAAATCTGCCGTTTACAAAAGCATTTATTTGCAATTGAATATAACGTACAATAAATTTAAAAAAGCTTTTAAGTTTGTGAGTTACTGTTTCTGAACTTGCTGTTGAAATAGTCGTCTGTTTTGCAAGTGCTGTGAAGCTCTTCCATTAGCTTCACAGCTTGCTCGGCTATTATATTTGAGTGCAGCACATCAAGCACTGATCGTTCCTTTATCCAGTGGGTGGAAAAACATTTTAGAGCCTTAGGACACTTCAATTTAGAGATAGCAGCTTCCGTCATTTCATTTGAGGCCATTTTCCCTCCATATGGTAGTACTAATATGATTCAGAGTTCAAAAAGAAACCTGAAGTCATCTCTCCATCTAGGGTTTTCTCGTGTTGACATTTCTATACAAGAATAGCTTTTTTTTTTGTAAGTTTTCATAGCCTGTAAAAACATCATAAATGAAATAATAATTGATGCTGGGTGACCGTGATTTTGCTGAAAAAAAAAAGGAATCCATCTCGTGCGGTAGAACCAAATCGAGAATATAATGTTGGCATCTATTAAACTGAGGCTCTTCTAGTCCCTTTTTTCCAAACTGTTTATGAAGTCCAACAACAACGCCACTTTGGTAGCCTGTATTGACTGCTGTGGTGTCGTAAATAATAATTTTGACACTCCCCCATGCATTGTACTCGTCTAACAGGGCTTGCAATGAGATAAAGATGTCCTCAGCTGATCCTCTTTCACAAGCCGAAATTCCGAGGTGAAGATTTCTTGCAAAATTCTTTACACAGACCACTTGATGTTCTTTATTGTAAATCTTCTTCCCATCAAAATGCAAGCAAAACTCCTCTTTACCAGTAAATAATTTCTTTCAGCCGGTTCTTGACTCCTTCTGCATCCTTTATCACTCGGCGTCAAATTCCCGTTTGTGATGGTGCGGGGACATCTATTCCTTCTTCAGCCAACTTTTGAAGAACATTTGATGCTTTTTTTTGTTGACAAAGGCACTTTTGATACCAGCTTGGCAGCAGATTTTGTTGCGTGATACTTTCGTTTCATGAGAGGAAACTCTTCTGCAACATCAGAACCAGTGCTGTTATTTTCTTCTTTTCTACTACTACTGAACTTTTACACTCGAGTTGTTGATGGTTCTAATGAATTCTTTGGCCTTCTCGAAAGGTGGATCGTTGACACAGGAGCCACTTTCTCTGTCGTATATCCCACTCGGCCTTCTGAATTTATTTTTCTGTAAAGTTCTTTGTCTTCACTGCAAAACCATTTTCCACTCGATTTTGTAATATCGAAAAGATGAGTGAGATTTCTTTGAAATTCTTCATTTTGCTGCTTTCTATATTTTTCAAACACTTTCACTACCTTGTCAACCTTTGCAGAAATTTACTGCCTAGAAAGAAAAGGGAAGCTAAGTTTCCTCCAAAGCTGCAGCAATTCTTGAGATATCTTCCTTGTTCGGTCTCCTCACCCTTTGAGTTCATCGTACAACCCAAAAAATCTACCAACAATGTCACTGTTCAAAGAAATCTTGCTAATGATCTCATTGATGTCCCCTTTCAATTTTGGTATGCTTGGACGGCGCTTTATTTTTGTTGTCAAATTTCGTGTCCATTTTTTTCCAGCTGATTCCACCTCTGATTTGGTTTGTTTAATTTTAAAAAGACATATTTGAATCTGAAAGCAAAATACATACAATGCAAAATGAGAATGGAGAATACACTACCCAAATTTGATTTTTCATTATTATGCACGAAAGGTATCTACTATCCAGTAATATGTAAGTGTCCATTATCCACCTATTTTACACATGTATTTGAAAATGCTACATGATAAGAAAACTTGTTCAATAATACTTACAAAACTGTAAATTTGTAAAGTCACTGTTTCTTTGTCTACATAGAAAACACTCAAAACTACAGCTAGCAAAGTTGACTTCAGACAGCTGCTACCGGTACTGCTGCTGACACCCTCTCAGGTCCTCACTTCCTGTGTTCAGCAAAAATGAAATGATGTTGGGTGCGGGAGGCTTTTACAAGACCAAAACCAAAATAACATAAAAGAAATAACATGGAGGCAGAGATTCATTAAATGCAAAATCAGGAAAATTAAAATATTCGAAAAAGTTAAAAAGTCATATCCCTAATACACACACACACACACACACACACACACACACACACACACACACACACACACACACACACACACACACACACACACACACACACACACACACACACACACACACACACACACACACACACACACACACACACACACACACACACACACACACATATATATATATATATATATATATATATATATGTATATGTACATAATAAAAACTAGGAATCAGGTATATGGAAAGGAAACTGAAAAGGCAGGATAGATGGGGGAATGTTTGGGAAGTAAGGACTGAGGATTGGAAACAGAGAAAAAGAAGAGAAGAAACTGTAGGTCGATTGGAATGGATTGATTTAAGTGGAGGGAAGGCGTCGTGAAAATGTTTGAGTTCTTGGGAAGTAAAAGAGGAATGGGATGACCAGAAGTTGGGGAGGATTGAAGGGAGACAAAGAATAGGGAATAGGTGGCGGAGGAGGGGGAGGGAGAGGGAGGGAGTAGGAAGATAAGGAAGAAAAGGAGGAGGAGGAAGAGGAGGAGGAAGAGGAGGAGGAGGAAGAGGAGGAGGAGGAAGAGGAGGAGGAGGAAGAGGAGGAGGAGGAAGAGGAGGAGGAGGAGGAGGAGGTGGTGGTGGTTTTAGCATGTGAAGGAGGAAGGCGTACAAGACAGGTGTATGAGAAATGAGCATGTGAAAGAGGTATTTGAAAGGAGTATTTGAAAAGGCACGTGAAAGTGAAAAGGAGTACTAGACAGGTGTATGAGCCAGGAGTATGAGAAAAGAGTGTGATAAAGGAGTATGGAATAGGAGTATGAGTTAGGAGTATAAGAAAGGATATGAGGAAGGAGTATGAGAAAGAAGTACGAGAAAAGGGTATGAAAAAGGAATGTAAGAAAGGAGTATGAAAAAAGAATACGAGAAAGGAGTGTGAGGAAGGAGTACGAAGGAGTACGAAGGAGTACGAAGAAGGAGTACGAAGAAGGAGTACGAAGAAGGAGTACGAAGAAGGAGTACGAGGAAGGAGTATGAGGAAGGAGTACGAAAGAGGAGTACGAGTAAGGAGTGCTAAAGAGGAGTGCGAGGAAGGAGTACGAAGAAGGAGTGCGAGGAAGGAGTACGAAGAAGGAGTACGAGGAAGGAGTACGAAAGAGAAATACGAGGAAGGAGTACGAGGAAGGAGTACGAAAGAGGAGTACGAGTAAGGAGTACGAAAGAGGAGTACGAGTAAGGAGTACGAGGAAGGAGTACGAAGAAGGAGTACGAAGAAGGAGTGCGAGGAAGGAGTACGAGGAAGGAGTACGAAGAAGGAGTACGAAGAAGGAGTACGAGGAAGAAGTACGAAGGAGTACGAAGAAGGAGTATGAGGGAGGAGTACGAAGAAGGAGTATGAGGGAGAAGTACGAAGAAGGAGTACGAGGAAGGATACGAGGAAGGAGTACGAGGAAGGAGTACGAGGAAGGAGTACGAGGAAGGAGTACGAGGAAGGAGTACGAGGTAGGAGTACGAGGAAGGAGTACGAAGAAGGAGTACGAAGAAGGAGTACGAAGAAGGAGTACGAAGAAGGAGTACGAAGAAGGAGTACGAAGAAGGAGTACGAAGAAGGAGTACGAAGAAGGAGTACGAAGAAGGAGTACGAAGAAGGAGTACGAAGAAGGAGTACGAAGAAGGAGTACGAAGAAGGAGTACGAAGAAGGAGTTCGAAGAAGGAGTACGAGGAAGGAGTACGAGGAAGGAGTACGAGGAAGGAGTACGAGGAAGGAGTACGAAGAAGGAGTACGAGGAAGGAGTACGAAGAAGGAGTACGAGAAAGGAGTACGAGAAAGGAGTACGAGGAAGGAGTACGAGGAAGGAGTACGAGGAAGGAGTACGAGGAAGGAGTACGAGGAAGGAGTACGAGGAAGGAGTACGAGGAAGGAGTACGAGGAAGGAGTACGAGGAAGGAGTACGAGGAAGGAGTACGAAGAAGGAGTACGAGGAAGGAGTACGAGGAAGGAGTACGAAGAAGGAGTACGAGAAAGGAATATGGGGAAGGGTTGAGCTGGGTTAGGTCACGGAATGCGATGATGCGAGCGAAAGGAAAGAGATGGAGAGGAAAGAAGGAAAGGGGAAGGCTGGGATGGAAAGGGAAGGAAGGAAGGGAAGGGAGGGAGAAGGAAGAGAAGAAGGAAAGGGAAAGGAAGGTAAGTGACGTATGAGTGTAAGGGGAAAGGGATAAATGTAAAACGGGTGTTACAGTGAAGAAAAAGAGAGGGTAAGGAAAAGAGAAAGGGAAAGAAGAAAGGAGGAAGGGGAAAGGAAGGTAGATGATGTGTGAATGGAAGGAGATAAGGAGATAAGAGAAAAGATAGGGGAAGGGAGTGAAGGAGAGGGGAAAGAGAAGAGAAAGGGGAGGGAGAGAAGGAGAGGGGAAAGAGGAGGGAAGGGGAAGGGAGAGAAGGAGAGGGGAAAGAGGAGAGAATGGGGAGGGAGAGAAGGAGAGGGGAAAGAGGAGGGAATGGGGAGGGAGAGAAGGGGAGGGGAAAGAGGAGGGAAGGGGAAGGGAGAGAAGGGGAAGGGAGAGAAGGAGAGGGGAAAGAGGAGAGAATGGGGAGGGAGAGAAGGAGAGGGGAAAGAGGAGGGAATGGGGAGGGAGAGAAGGGGAGGGGAAAGAGGAGGGAAGGGGAAGGGAGAGAAGGAGAGGGGAAAGAGAAGAGAAGGGGGAGGGAGAGAAGGAGAGGGGAAAGAGGAGAGAAGGGGGAGGGAGAGAAGGAGAGGGGAAAGAGGAGGGAAGGGGAAGGGAGAGAAGGAGAGGGGAAAGAGAAGAGAAGGGGGAGGGAGAGAAGGAGAGGGGAAAGAGAAGAGAAGGGGGAGGGAGAGAAGGGGAGGGGAAAGAAGAGGGAAGGGGAAGGGAGAGAAACGAATGAATAGAAGAGGGATTAATGGAAGGGGAAAGGAGGGATGGAAAGGTGAGTGGAAGGGTTAGAAGGAGATGGGAGGGGGGGAGGGAGAAGAGGAGGTTAGTAGGGGGAAGGATGAGTGGAAGGGGGGGAGATGGAGGAGACTATCTTGAGTAAAGCCGAGGACTTGAGTTTACCACCGACCCACTCTTCGTCATCGTGCTCATAAGAATAATCCCCTCTTATTCCCCTTATAGTCCCCCCTCCGTTATCATCCACCATTTTTTTTTCTTTTTTTTATTCTCTTTTGCATTTTTTTTTCTATTTTTATTCTCTTTGCCCTTCCATCTCCCGATCCTTCAGGCACAGTGTGTTCTCATCTCATTTTTTTCTTCTTCTTTGTCTTGTGTTTCGTTTCAACATGTTTCGTCCCGAACCATAAAACCATGAACGAAAGCCTCTTTTCATCAAGATGGTCGTAAAGCGCAGCGGAGAACATAATCTCAATCGGCTTGCGATGTAGAAGGGGGACTCCTTTAAGTGAATAAAATCACCTGACGGCAGCTAGATGAGCAACTAGAATAGTGGTTAACAAACTATCTTATATGATGCCCCCTTTTCATCTCCAGCAGACTAGCAAACCCCCCTAATATCTTCTATTTACATAAAATTTTCTATCTTTTCTATTTGTATACTAACAATATTTCATTCTTCTTATTAAACAACTAATTTTGAGCAGATGACTTTACGTCCGCCTTGTAGCTTCCTCAGGCCTCTTTGGGGAGGGCGCACCCTCTAACTCAGAAACTACTGAAATAGTCTTCTATATCTCCTTGTAATTTCGTGGGCCAGATTTCGATTCCCAACAGGTATTAGGTGACTCTTATTCATCCTGGATCAGTGTACTTAGGGCAAAGGTGACGGTTCTTATCATGTGCACCTCGCTTTTTTACAAGCAAATTGTACAGGAAAAATATCAATGCTGTAAATAACAGAGGAACTAAATCATATACATATTAATAGCGCTTTAAGGCACGCTCTTTTATCTAATAACAGTAATTTCATCTTCGGTGCTTTTGTTCTGAACTTATAGAATTATATAGCATTATGTTTATAAAGTATTTAAAACAGATGAGAAAAAATTAGGTGGGGAAGGGTAAACGCAAATGGGTTGGGAATAAATCTATTGCCCTAACGTTGCGACCACCTTGGTCTTTTTCTGAAGAAGACGAGATTGGTCACAACGTTAAGACAATAAATTTATTCTCAACTCATCTTAGTTTACCTTTACTCACCCAATTCTCTCTCATATCTTTATTCCACGGAGCTGCCTAGTGTAGGCCTTATGGTCTCTTGCAGTCTCCTTTATTCTTATGTTATGTTCTTATGTATATCAATATCGTATAGAGGAATTACATCATATACATACCAGTAACGTTGTATGTCGCCTTCTTTTATTTAACAACAGTAATTCAATTTTTTCCCGTGCTTTTGTTCAAGTTTAAATAGGATATAAACTCATCTATTTATATGTAAAAATCATATTATTGTGATTTGTTATGTTAACCTACATCACTTTGACAGTGGTCAGAGATCATGGTACAAAAGTGCGTTATCGTTATGTGGTTCTGTTGAACACCTTAGTACTCTCAGGAGCGCTAATTTCCAACCTGGAATTGGGGGGGGGGGATGCTTAGGTGATTTCTTGTAATTGGATGACTGTTATCTCTAATATCAAAGTCACATCATGCGGCTGCGCTGGATGTTGCCATAATATGGATAAGTTCAATTAGCTTAATAAAATCACCTGGCGACAGCCAAAACTTTATATAAGGACCACCATCTCCCCCATGGTTAAGATGCTCTTATAACCTTTCGAGGCCACTGACTCATCATAAGGGAGACTTTGCTGTAATAGCCAACAAGCCGCAACGGCGCTGCCGGACAGTGTGACACCGGCGTGACACAGCTGAATAATTTGTAGTCCATTCACCTCGGAAAAAAAAATCAGTGTATGTTTGAACCCAGTGGCCCCTCTCAAGCCTCGTTTACACGTTATTCTCTTCTTAAATGTCGAAGGGAAAAAATGATTTCTTCCACAACCACTAGAACTACCGCAACCACTAGAACCACCCCAACCACTAGAGGTAACAAACCATTAGGATTACAAAGACCACTAGAACTACCACAACCATTAGAACTACCGCGACCAGTAGAACTATTACAACCACTAGAACTACCACAACCACAAGAACTACCCAAGTCTCTAGAATTACCACAACCACTAAAATTGCATAAACCACTAGAACTATCCAAACCACTAGAACTACCACAACCACTAGAAGTACCAAAATTATTAGAATTACCACGACCACTAGAACAACAACCACAAGAACTACCATCACAGCAACCACTAGAACTACTCAAACTGCTAAAACTACCCAAACCACTAGAACTACCCAAACCACTCTAACTACCATCACAAGAAATATCCCAACCACAAGAACTACCAGTCACTAAAACTACCACAACCACCAGAACTATCCAAACCACGAGATCTACCACAACCAATAGAACTACGTAAAATACTAGAACTACATAAACCGCTAGAAATACGTAAACCAATAAAATTAACATTACCACCACCACTAGAACAGTCACCACTACTGAAACTACCATCACCCTAAAACTACCACCACCACTAATAAAACTAACACCACCACCACTTAAACTACTACCAACATGGGAGTATCATCACCATTACTAGAACTGGTAACAATACTATCAGAACAGCCATTACTAGATATACCACCACCACCAGAAATACCACCGGCACAATAACAACCACCACAACTAGAATAATCATCACCACTAGCAGCACCACTAGTATCGCAAACACACCCACCTGTACGGCCACTAGATTAACAACCATAACTACTAAATGACATTCATCACTAAGGCGTTCCCTCCAAGTTCCTGGTCGCTCCCACCCCCCATATACACTCACCTGTTCACATAATCACCACTCTCTCTGTCTTTGGTTGGTTGGTTCATCGGGGGGGGGGGCGTCGGGTGTGGGGTTGTCCACTTGCCGTAAGTCATTTGCATAATCCAATAACACACATGAAACGCCAACACTAGAAAAACCCGGTGAGGGAGAGGACAGAAAAAGCTACAAGTTCTTCCAACAACAGCGTCATGGGAGTATGAGGGGGGGGGCGGGCGGGGGTGATGGAGATGGTGGTTGGGGGGTGAGGGAAGGGCGGAGGAGGGAAATGGCCCAAAGAAAGTGCAGGAATGTGTGTGTGTGTGTGTGTGTGTGTGTGTGTGTGTGTGTGTGTGTGTGTGTGTGTGTGTGTGTGTGTGTGTGTGTGTGTGTGCGTGTGTATCTCTGTGTGCGTGTATGTGTGTACATGTGTGTGTGTGTGTGCGTGTGTCTGTGTGTGTGTGTGTGTGTGTGTGTGTGTGTGTGTATCTCTGTGTGCGTGTATGTGTGTACGTGTGTGTGTGCGTGTGTGTGTGTCTGTGTGCGTGCGTGTGTGTCTGTGTGTGCGTGCGCGCGCGTGTGTGTGTGTGTGTGCGTGTATGTGTGTGTGTGTGTGTGTGTGTGTGTGTGTGTGTGTGTGTGTGTGTGTGTGAGTGTGTATATGTATGGATGATTTCACTTATGTGTGGTTAATTCTTAAACTGAGGGATATTTCTTTGGTCGAATAAAGTCTTGGTAAGGCTGGAGAGAGCAAAAGACACATCTAAGATATGCTCATATTGAAAGCGTTGATAATTCAAGATAACCTGAGAAGAAAAAGCACCGGAAATGTGCAAATCACATTTTTTGATAAAAGTGTGAAAAAGAAGAAGAGAAATATGTTGGTGCTACCAGTAGATCAGAAAAGCGGGCGGACGAGGAATTGGAATCGCTAAAGATATTGATAAAATGTCAGAGGTTGCTTCGGGAGTTGCAAAGGCCCACGACTTCTGCATTTCCATGTGGGTAGAGTTTTGGATAAGTTAGCAGAAGGAATTTGGCTCCTTCTGTCTGTGGAAATATCTCGAACTTGAGGTCCTCTGGGTTTTGAAGCTCACGATCCTGTGTACATAAGAAC
>NC_134789.1:41176276-41193776 GCF_046742065.1 Oratosquilla oratoria
TTTATTGGATAAAAAAGTGGAGCATTAGGGCGAAGGAATTGAAGTACGATCAACCCCCATGAGGGAAAATAACAATAACACGATCCTTGATATCAGGAAATCACAATAACACGATCCTTGATAGGAAATCACACGGCCCAGGTGGAATTGCAAAATGGATACTAAAATAATGTAAAGAAGACTTAATGGAAAAGATATATAACATAAGTTGATAAGAAGGAAAAATACCAAAGGACTGGAAAAAGGCTAATATTGTGCCAAAATATAAAAGAGGAAACAAAGAACAAACAAATTACAGACCGGTCTCCCTTATAAGCGCTGTAACTAAAATTTAGAAAAAAAAATAGATAAATCAAAAACCTGGAAGAAAACAATATAATAAACACGAGACAATTTGGATGCAGACAGGGAAGATCATGTGCCACAAACTTAATTTGTTTCTACTCAAGACTAATAGATATAATACAAGAAAGGGATGGATGGGCTGATTGTACTTTTCTAGACTTACAAAAATCCTTCGACAAAGTAACCTACAAAAAATTACATAAAAAATAAAAGAACTTGAAAAAATAGGAGTAATACAAGGTAAATTACTAAACTGGATGGAGGATTTCTTGCATGTCAGAAAAATGAGAGAACTGCTCAAAGAAAAGAATTCAACTTGGGAGGAGGTGATTTGCGGAGTTCCACAAGGATCGGTATTGCCTCCAATAATGTTCGCTATCTATGCAGATGATACTAATATACTGAGGAAAGTGAATACTGAAATGGATTGTGAATGACTACAGGAGGACCTAAACAAGATTTGAAAATGAAGCCAAAAGTGAGAAGTAGACTTCAACATAAAAAAATGTAGCATAATGGAGTTCGGAAAAACTAGAAAAAGAATATCAGGGCAATAAAAGATTGGAACAAGGGAGGTAAAGAAAGTGAGATCTGAAAAAGATCTGAGAGTAATTATCTCAAATGATATGTCTCCTGATAAACAAATAAACAAAATTGTCGGAGAATCTTACAACTTCCTAACATCAATTAAGGTAGCTTTAACTTATTTATATGAAAAAATAGCTAAAAAAAAATACTAGTCAAACTGATAAGGGTTAGACCGGATTACGCTGCGACACTATGGTCACCCAGTACCAAAAAGAATATAAAGTTGAACGAATCCAGAGAACAACCACGAAAATGGCCCCAACACTTTCAAAACTGTCATATGAAGAGAGACTGACTAAACTGAAATTGCCGACTTTGGAACAAAGAAGAGAAAGAGGCAACCTACTTACCATTTACAGAATCATGAAAGGCACAAAATTTTTTGATAGAGATGACATATTAAATTGAGATAAGAGAAATACAAGAGGACATGATAAGAAACTCAAAAAGGATAGTTATAGAAGAAACCTAAAAAAAAAAAAAAAAAAATCCACACACGTTGGTGGACATCTGGAACAAACTGGATAAAAAAAATTTGTGTGCAAAAACTATACACGAATTTAAGAACAAATTAGACACTGCAAGATACAAAGGCGGGACACCACGAGCATAGCAGTTTGTAAGCCTTTGCACTCTTTGTGATACAATTACTCTAATGATTTTTTTCTTAGAATAGAAAAAAGAGAGGACTTGGCTAAATGGCATTCATGGTCTCTGTATATTAGATTAGTGTGTACGGAAGAGGTAGAGGGCGAACTTAAAAGGTTTGGTAAAAGAATATCCCCCAGAGCATCCAGCATATGGGCATTTCAACATTGTAATATACTCGTATATTTTCTCTCTCTTTTTGTCTCTCTCTTTCTCTCTTTCTCTTTCTCTCCCTCCCTCCCTCTCTATCCTTCCCTCCCACTCCTCTCTCTCTCTCTCTCTCTCTCTCTCTCTCTCTCTCTCTCTCTCTCTCTCTCTCTCTCTCTCTCTCTCTCTCTCTCTCTCTCTCTCTCTCTCTTTTTTTTTCTTTGACTCTGCCTCTCTCTATGTCTATCATATGAATCTATTTTCCCTAAAAAGCATAGATTCAGGGGTTATTTGATACATGTCTTTAAGATTCTAAAGGGAATTGACGACATCAAGATTGACGACATATATACACTAAATGCGAATCAGACAATTGATAATGGTTTCAAACTGTCAGGGAGTATATAACATAGCAGTGGGTAAAACAAACTTCGTAAACCGCGTAGTAAATGAATGGAATAAACTTCATGCAGCGGCATCGTTATGTAGCACAGTTCAAGAAGGAAATAAGCAAGAATTGGTTTCCTAATAGGGTGGTCGATGAATGGAATAAACTTAGTAACCATGTAGTAAGCGCTGAAACTATCAGTTGTTTTAAGAAACGATTAGACAACTTTATGGATGGGGATGGCAGGTGGTGATGGATACGGAGCTGCCTAGTGTAGGCCTTATGGTCTCTTGCAGCCTCCTTTATTCTTATGTTATGTTCTTATGTAAAGTTTTAAGACTAGGTAAACGCCTAAGCAGTATGCTGTAATACCTGCCATTTATTTTTTTTTATTTACTAATTTATTATCTATTAATTTACTATTATTTATGTATTTATTTTTTATTATTTATCTGTTTGTTTATTATTTATCATTATTTGTTTTATATATTTATTTACTTTTTGTTTAAATATATTTTTTTTTCGCATGCAACTTGTTTATGGATCAAGAAGTCCCCTCTTGGCATAGCCTTCCTTTGTAAATTTTCTGTCTCTCTGTCACTGTCTCTTTGTATGTTTGTTTATCTCTGTCTGTCTGTCTTAGTCTTTCCTGTCTATCTCTCTTTGTATGTTTGTCTGTCTGTCTTTTATTTTCTCTTTCTCTTTATGTCTACAATCGTATTCTTCTTCTTTCCCATCGATCTGCCGCCATTTCAACCTGAAAAAGTTACCTCCTTTCTGGACCACATTCTTCCAAATAACACACACACACACACACACACACACACACACACACACACACACACACACACACACACACACACACACATATATATATATATATATATATATATATATATATATATATTTATATATATATATATATATATATATATATATATATATATATACAACCGAGAATAGTTGAAGTTTTTATTCACTGACGTTTCGCTCTTAACAGAACTTCTTCAGAGGAAGAAGTTTTAAGAGCAAAACGTCAGTGAATAGAAAATTCCAATGATTCTTGGTGTTTATTTCACCATCCTACCACGCATGTATATATATATATATTATATATATATAATATATATATATATATATATATATATATATATATATATATATATATATATGGTGAAGGTGGGTGAGGAAGACATAAATCAGTCCAAGTATATTTCTGACTAGTTTCGCACAAATATGCTTCTTCAGAGAAATAATTTAATAAGGAGAAAATAATGCGAACATATATATGGGGCACTGAGGAGCTTATCTATGATCGCATTATTTTCTCCTTATTACATTATTTCTCTGAAGAAGCCTATTTGTGCGAAACTAGTCAGAAATAAACTTGGACTCTGATTTATGTCTTCCTCACCCACCTTCACCAACCTGTCGCAATGCCTCAACATATATATATATATATATATATATATATATATATATATATATATATATGTAATATATATATATTTATAAATTTATATATATATATAATTAATATAAATATAAAAATATATATATATATATATATAATTAATATATATATATATTGTAAATTCAATAACTCGGAAGGCGGCGTCAAATAATCCTCCACCAAAATTTATTTTCTGTTTTTAACCATGTATTTATTTTTCCCACCTGTGGATTGCGATGATGGTGAGGAGTCAGGAATATTTGTTTTCCAAACCAAATGTTGAAGTTTCTTCTCTGGAAAAGTCGAAGTCTTTCTTCCCGACTTGCACACAGAGATATGATGTCAGACTTTCAGAAATAATCGAAATGTCCTGAGTTGGGCGGGAAAGGTTATCGTAGTTATAAATAGATATATAAATAAATACATGAATAAGTAAATAAATAATGGATGAGTAAATAGATAGATAATTAGATAATGAATAATAATGAATATTAGATAATAGATAAATGAATAAATATATAATAGCTAAGTAAATGAATAAGTAAATAAATAAATTAATATGACTTTGAGTGACTGAGTGAGAGAATGAATGAACAGAAATAAATACAAAATAAAAGAAACCAGGGCCTGGACATTTTTCCAGAATGCTGAGACGTCACAGCGTGGACTACGTTGATAAATGCAAAGAACAGTTACTATTACAAATAATCGTATAACAAGCAACGAACGAATCGTGGGTATTGCAAAAAAAAGAAAAAGAATTATAAGGATAAAACAAAACACTCCTCGATAGCACATAAAAAAACACCCATCCCCCAAAAAAAACAATATTGCAAAAAAAAAAAAAAAAAATTATAAGACAAAACACTCCTCGATAACACAAACCCCCCCCCTCCAAAAAAAAGAAAATAAAAAAAAAGCCTGTCTTGCGAGGCAAAGTAATTTTGTTCAAGTAACCAAATTGAAGTAACTAAGTTTAAGTAACTATATGTAATGAAGACTTTAGAAATTGGGAGTAGAAAGTAATGTTGTTAAGCATTTCCCTTTGAGTGGAGGTTCGTTTCCAGTCGCGAATTTGCGCCGAGGAAGTCCCTAAACTACTGACTGAATTAAACTCTTTGAAGACGGTATTCCACACGGTTGTGTGTAGATATATGTACTGTATATATGTTTGTAGGCATGTATGTGTGTATGTATACATGTAGGTATGTAGGTATGTGTGTGTTTATATATGTATGTGTATATGTGTATGTATGTATGTGTGTATGTATGTATGTATGTGTATATGTATGTGTATATGTGTATATGTGAATGTATGTATGTATGTATGTATGTACATGTGAATGTATGTATGTATATGTGAATGTATATATGTATGTATGTATGTATGTATTTATGTATGTATCTATGCATGTACGTATGTATATGTGAATGTATGTATGTATGTATGTATGTATTTGTCTGCATGTGTATATATGTATGCATATATATATATATATATGTATGTATGTATATATTTATGTGTATGTATGTATATATGTATATGTATGTATATGTGTATGTATGTGTAGGTATATGTATGTGCAAGTATGTGTACGTATGTATGTATATATTTATGTATGTATGTATGTACGTAATAGAATATGCGCCTGACATAGTTGCAGTTCACCTTTGTATGCACACTTTAATAAAAAAAATGATAAAACAAACTTGAATATATAAATGAATAAATAACAAATCAACCAATTAGCAAATAGATATATAGATAAGTAGGTAAATCTATCATGTTCAAGAACCCAACATGAAACAACTTGTCTGCTCTGAAAGTGCGAGTACATTAGGCAAAGGTGACAATGACTTGCTACCCGAATGTTTCATTTATCTAATTGTTTGTTCCTTTGTTTATTCATTTATTTAAATTTCTTATTATTGTGTGCGTGTGTGTGTGTGTGTGTATTCACCTTGGTCTTTGGATCACGTGTTGGACTCGTGATCGACAGCTATTTCCCTCCCGGGAGAGAGCTCAGAGCTCGTATGACCGATCTATGGGTAATGCTATGACCTTTCACACACACACACACACACAACTCCCCGCCCACGAGAGTCAGAGTAACGACCCGAAGCACAACGATACCGAAATAATTTCGGCCCTGGGCAGGATTCGAACTGGGTACTGCGAGCACTATCGTACTTCCCAGTCCAGCGCTCTACCAACGGCGCCACCGTGTGTGCGTGTGTGTGTGTGTATGTGTGTGTGTGTGTGTGTGTGTGTGTATCATTCTCTCAAGATGAGGTCGTACATGAAGTCATTGGCACACAGTTTGAATGATTCATTTATCTAGATTGATTGATTGATGGGCTGATTATTTCATCCAAGATTTTTATTAATAGAAAGAACATTTTTGTATTGCGTATGCTTTAAAAATACACATCAATCAATTTGGCGTCCATTGCCAGGACGTATCACATTAATTCATTAATTCACGCAATGATTTGGATTACTCTCAAATACTAAGAGTGATCGGGTTTTTAATCTCTGCATGGTCGTAAATTCATCGAGTTGTTTTCCTTTTGGTTATCAATGCGTACATCGGGCGTTTAGGCCTCGTATTAGTAGATGTTTCATTCATTACTATTGAAGAAGGTTGGTATAAGAAGGTATTTTTTTAGGCAATTGTTGGGTATCAAGTCATCCCGTAGAGCTGTTTTTGTAGACTGTGAGGCCGGATTATGACACTTATAGGATCTGGAATATAGTAGCTAAAGACTGTTGCCAAAAGTCAGAAGAAATAAAGGATAAATGAAAAAGAATAAAAATATATATATTTTAAACTGTTGGAAAGGTTAATCTTCGCTGAATAATCTTCATTTTTATTTACTTATTCGTACATGTTTGTTGGTTCATTTGTTCGCCTGTAATGATTTATACTTTTCATGTATTTATTTATTTGTTTATCTACTCATTTGTATATTTATTTATTTATACATTTATCTATATATTTATTTCGTTTAGTTTGAGTTAGGTTAGTTTAATTTATTTTACTAAATATACAGCCGGAAACATTTTCTGTTCTCACCCGGACTGCAAACAATTTCTAGCGCACCCGGGTCATTTCTCAACATAGAAACTGCCAACATTTTGGGGAGTCCGGCGTCAATATTTCAGGCTTGAATCCTTTTGGTGCCAATGGGACCCACACGGTAATGAATGAATTCGCCTTGCGGCGGTCGGAATGCAAAAGAAAGGGCCACCAGGTATGAAAGAGAGGGTGGGTGGGTGGTGATTCTTCAGACTTCGAGGAGGGACTTTTATGTCCAAGTGTACAAGTGACAGCACTTTTAAGTGGTACATTGGCTGACAGTTTTTGTGAAGGTGTAGTAAGGGTGTTTATGTTGAGTAATTAGGCATAATGTGAGCCGCACTGTAGCCCAGTGGATACCGTCTCGATATCATGAGAACATGGTTATGAGTTCGATTCCCGGGAGCTGCTGCGGGCTTGCTGCTTTGGTTCCTGACAACTCTGGCCAGGCGGGGAGGCAACATAACGCAAAAAAAAAAAAAAAGAAAAAAAAAAAAATTACAACTTCCAGGGCTTTCCCCTACTAGGGGTTTTTCACTTCCCAGAACGTGGAAGTGGGATGGTGAGTTTTATCTTCAATTATGTCATGATATATTCCTTTACGTCTTTGCTCGACGACTCAGAAAAAGTATCCACAATAACAACTGTATTACTCAGAAGTGGAAACAACCGTACACTGAAGGGATAATAGTGTAGGCTACTGTACACTTCCTATTATCGAGGTGTTCTACATATGAATGCAGACATAAAACGTACCATTACAGAAAACGTGATGATAGTGATATGTTGGGAATTTATAAACTGTTCTAGATTTGCGTAATAATCTGCTGTTGCATTGCAACTAAGATAATTTGATCATCCTAGCATTAACTATGTAAATCTATTTCTTATGTTCATTTTTGATATATATTGCGCTGTGGAGCAGATATGACGTTTAAGAATCCATATCTAATCAGACAAACGTTATCATAGTTTTCCGAAATAGTAGATTTGTTGTGGAATTTACCACTCCACAGACACAAATGTATTACAATGTAACTTGGATTTTTTTTCGACAGAATTATATCATAGAGCAATTGTATGATGTATATACTTAGGATGGTTTGATGTCCTCTTACTATGCATATACAATGCAAAGAATACAACTCATGTTTATGGCCTGTATGGAATAAATTAGGATAAACCAGTTGAGTAGAATAGTTGGATTTCTGTATTCACTCTATAAAGAGAATAATTGTATTCCATATAATATGCAGAGAATAGTTTGAAGTTGTACTGGTCGGATGTCGTGTTCGTCCAGCCCTGTGAGTAGCTGGATTCAATATACTATCCTTAGAATAGTTGGGCTCTATCGAACTCCATTGACTTAAGTTCCAACACACAAACACCTTCAAGACGGTGACGCACATTGTTGATATTTTTTTTTTTTTTTTTTTTTTTTTTTTTTTGTCAAGAACCGACGGTTTTCTTCAGTTGATAGGGTGGATCCCGAAGCGAAAGTGTTTTTGGGTCGTGACCCCCAACAAGGTCAAGTTTGTGCCCCAAATGGGTTCTTAGAATCGCCTCTTGATGGCTAGAAGCAAGGTCATGAAGTGCTTTACGGTGTTGAAGAGGGTACGAGGGCAAATTTCGACGACATTAATCGATAAGCCAAGAAAGGAAGTTAATAAGATTCCTCCCAACATGCTTCCGATGCTTGAGCGCTTCTTCTTCTTCTTCTTCTTCTTCTTCTTCTTCTTCTTCTTCTCCTCTTTTTTCTCTTTTTTCTCTTTTTTCTCTTTTTTCTCTTTTTTCTCTTTTTTCTCTTTTTTCTCTTTTTTCTCTTTTTTCTCTTTTTTCTCTTTTTTCTCTTTTTTCTCTTTTTTCTCTTCTTTCTCTTTTTTCTCTTCTTTCTCTTCTTTCTCTTCTTTCTCTTCTTTCTCTTCTTTCTCTTCTTTCTCTTCTTTCTCTTCTTCCTCTTCTTCCTCCTCGTCTGGGTCTGCTGCTGCTGCTGAGAGTGGGCATGTACAGCTGGCATCACTTTGTAGTGGGTAACTGTTATGACCCCTTAGACTTCTTGGTGGGTTTTCCAGTGTATGTTTACATTGGCGGTGTACAGCCGTCCGCACTCAAAGTGGATCATTGTCGTGCAAAGGGATGTAAACACTTCCGTACCGGGTTTATTTTTTTTTTTAATTCCAACTGCCGCCAAACATAAGAATGAAGGAGGTTGCAAGAGACCATAAGGCCTATACTAGGCAGATTCAGTATTGCGTCTAACGAGTTTTGTATATATTAGTTGCAGTATTTACTTGTATGAACGGGTAACACCTCTGGTCATATTCATTCAATTAATCAATCAATCATCCATCCTAAGTCCACTGCTGTACAAAGGCCTCTTTCATAGCATTCCATGACTCGTATGACTGCGCTAACCTCTGCCACGTACTTCTTGCAAACTTTCCTATCTCATATCTCTACCCTCTACCAGGTCTCCCTGTGGCACGCTTCCCATATCGTGGCGTCCACTCAGTAACACACTTGCTCTATCGCTCATCAATCCTTTGCTCTAACATATCTGCGTACGATATTAAGTTATACTCACATATCAACTGGATAAAGATGCTCTGACAGTTACCAGAATTAGATTTTTTAAGTATTCAAACACTGGAGGTGTTAGTAGTTCTTCAAATTCAGTGGTACAACCCTCCATCTTTACTTCTCTTAGCAAGTGTCTGTCACTCCTCTAAGCAAATCTGTAAATGATAGATCCGACATTACGGCAACATCTCGGTGATAACTGATTTTGATTGGCTGCTGCACTGAGCAAACGATTGCAGTAGCCAATCAAAAACAGTAATGAAGAAAGTGTTAATGTAATGTAAGGCTTATTGTGTAGTCTCATGGACCTTTGATGTATGGCAAGTATGGGAGAGTTCGAAAAATAGTAGGAAATTTGGACGCATTGGGAATAATAATGATAAAAACAAACACGAAAATATATAATTTTTTGTACTTCATATTCATGAATTGTCTTTAATATTTCAGCTAGAAGAGGCTCGACACCAAACGTGGAAACGCCGAGCGAAATCTTTTGTAAATGTGTGATATTTACCAGTGTGATTCTATGAACGAAACTAGTTTCGAAAAGTCCCGAAACTTTTTGGAAAATATTGTGCACATGAAGGAAATGCGGTATCAAGTTGACGAAATCAAATAGAAAAGAAAATACGTAGTGCATCCGTGATGGAAAAATAGATAAATAAATAAATAAATAAATAAATAACATTTACTAGAGCAACGCATTTAGTGTCTATAGATTTCCTAATTTGATATAAAGTTGTTACCGGTTTGCATGACTTTTATCCAAAAGAAAATAGAGAAAATTAATAAATAAGCAATAACAAAAAGATGATTCATCCATAGTTGATACCAAACAGAAACTAGGTAGTGGATGGTGGACGATTGATATGAAAGTATAGGTTGTTAGATCTATTAACAACCCACTCGATTCGATCCACGAGGTTCTGCTAACCTCACCACACCGCCGTCTAACCCAAGGGTTAAATTTTAATCCTAAATCGTAACCTTAACCTTTAACCACGACAAGCTTATTCAGTCGAAAGCCCAAACCCTCCCCCATCAAAATGTTCTCCAAACTCAAAGGCTCTGGAACGTCCAGTAGTAATCAAGGGGGAGGAGGAGGTGGTGGAGGGGGAGGTCTCGGGTGCTCCGTAGGTGGTGGTGGTGGAGGAGGTGGAGGAGGAGGCGGTTCTGGATGTTTAGATACGTGCCCTCTCTCGCAGCAGTATGAAATGGGCAAACTCGTGGCCACGGGAGGACCTGGAGTTGCCTGGAAGATCTACGAGGGATATAGGAAGTCAGACGCAAAGGTAAGCAACATCAATTAATTAGCTTAGATTACATTCGTTTACGTTGTCATTCTGTGCCAAATATTCTTTCATATTCTTCCACAAATCAGTGCATCTGCACGGAAAACTGTATCTCTTAATGTCCTTATTTTTTTCTTCCTCTACATGTGCCCTCGTTCCTTTCCATACCAAGACATCTGTGTCAATTGTGTCCACACCATTTTAGTTTCTGATTGTTGAATTCTTATTTTTCGTTTGTTTCTAAGTCTTTGGGACCAAACTGCTGCTGGATACGAATGAGATTTTTTTTCCATATCGTTTATGTCGTGATATATCATTTATATTATGGTCAACGAAAAATATGCCTCCAGTTATCTTTTGAATATGTCTTTCAGATGGCAGATGTTCTATATACAAAATTCCAAGGTTCTTTAGCTCCTTTGCTTTCATAATTGTATCATTTCCCATTGTGTATATTTACCTAAAACAAGTGTAGGTGATATACAGGAAAGGAACTACACTCGTGTTCCCCCGTCTTTTTTTCTTCAAATGTGTGTGTGTGTGTGTGTGTGTGTGTGTGTGTGTGTGTGTGTGTGTGTGTGTGTGTGTGTGTGTGTGTGTGTGTGTGTGTGTGTGTGTGTACATATATGCGCGTGTGTATACATACTTGCTCTCAAGCCTACTTGAAGGTCTTACCTTTACCCTCTCTTTAAGCGAGAATTTATTTGTATAATAATAACCACAGTGAAAACAGGTGTCGCATTAAGCGGTAGGGGAAAGTTGCAGATAATATCATTGTACACACACACACACACACACACACACACACACACACACACACACACACACACACACACACACACACACACACACACACACACACACACACACACACACACACACACACACACACACACACACACACACACGCACTCACACACGAACACAAAAACACACACGAAGATGCGTTTATGGTTGGCCAAGTTTGAAAGAGACATTTTTGTGTGCCGCTTTCTATTTCTAGTTACGTAGTTAGTTTTAATTTCTAGACATTTATCAGTTTATTTGTTTATATATTTACTTATTTATTCATTCATTTAATAAAAAATAAATATTTGTCTTTATTTATTTGTTAATTGATTAATTCATTCATTCAATTACTCATTCATTCACTCATTCATTCACTTGCTAATCTATTTTTTTTATTTATCTATCTATTGACGTACCTGTCTGTCTATCCTTACATGTAGCCATCCATCCATCTATGCTTCCCTTTCACCCATCAATCCATACATTCATCTATCTTTTCATCTTTCTATCTATCCATCCATGTGTCTGTCTATTTGTCAGTTTGTCTATGGCTGTATGTGGATCTATGTCTGTCTGTGTATCTATCAGTGCCTACCTCTGTCTATGTATCTATCTGCCAGTCTGCATATCTGTCTGTCTGTCTGTCTGCCTGTCTCTCTGTTTATCTATATCGTCTTTCTCTGTATCTGCCTGCCTACTTGTATGTCTGTCTGTTTGTCTGTCTGTTTGTCTGCCTGCCTGCCTGCCTGCCTGTCTGTCTGTCTCTTTGTCTGTGTATCTATCTGCCTCTTTGTCTGCCTCCCTGTGTCTGTATGTTCCTTTATTATGAGCATGTGTCCTTGGGACGAAATGTGCAAAATCGTTTCCCTTTCTACTCTTCGTGAGTGTTATGTCACAACTGTATCCCTTCCCTCGTAGTTAACACCCTGATGCTATTTTTTCTATTCACTTTTTTCTATTTTTGTTCGTCGCTTCTGTGTCATGTGACACTCGTCTCCCGTTTCCACTAGTTATTTCGTTTTTTTTTTTTTTGTCTAGTTTTTCCCAGCCGATTTTTCCTTCTAGTCTTTGTGCTCTAGTTTCAAACTCCCACATTTTTTTTAATTCCTTTCTTTTTCAGAGCCAGTTTTCTGATCTTTTTTTTTTCTTTCTTTCATCTTCTTATGTGGTTTCCCTTTCAATTGATTTTACAAGGACAGAACTCGTAGTAATGGGTTTAGATTAGACAAATCTTAGTTTAAGAAGAAAATAGGCAAGAACTGGTTTGCCAATAGAGTGGATAACGAATGCAATAGACTGATAGGCAATTCACTCTAAGAATCTCAGTCGATTCTGCATTTTCGGTTGGCAGCCCTGCTCATCCTTCCCCCGATGAGCTGAATGAAACCTCAAACAAGCACTATGACTAACACAGTTAATGTTAGGAAGGGTGCATTCGCTGAGATGTGCATACGTATTTCATATACGTATGCACATCTTGTGAATGTATGGGTGTGTGTGGTTGGGCCCACACACACTCATATGTAAAATCACCCTCCAAACGGGCTCACATCAAAAGCCCGTGGGAGCTTCACACCCAAATTACACACACACACCTCAAGCAAGCTTGAAATATATTCATATTTTTTTACTTAGCTCAGTGACTATACGAGTTACACGAGTTTCTTGTACATCTAGGGATGAAGCAGTCCTTGCTCACCCGTCTCAAAGCTTTTCATCTCAATAGTGCAAAGAAAGGAAGAGAGGAAGTAATTATAGCGAGTATAAGATAAGGAATATAATTCTAATGTTTATACAGCATTTTACTTATTATCTCTGTGCCCAGTCATTATGGGGCTGGTTGTAAAATTTAACATGTCTTCTGTGATATAAAATAGTCATGAATATGACTGTGCTTTCATATATCCTCATAAAAGAGAAAATGAAAGGTTTATATGATTATTTTTTGATACTGCACATGTGGCGGGAAGCACAGCGTCTTGCTCCCTTCCTCTCTTACTCACTCCCTCCACCCCAATCAATCTCATCAGTCAAAATTGAACATGACTTGAGTACATGCCGCTCATGGTTTTTCGCATCACGATTACTTTACGGATTTCATCTTCTCATATTCATAATCTTCTTGAGTCTTTGAATATGGTTGTACCAACGTATATGGTCGGAAGAGTGACACTCATATCGGAAATTGAAATATGTAGTTATTAAAAAAAATCGTGAGTTGCATCGTATCGAAGGGTGAGCAGGGCTACCAACCGAAAACGCAGGATCGACTGGGATTCTTTGAGTGAATTGCCTATGGTAATCATGTAGTGAGTGCTGAAACAATTGGATATTCAGAAGAAGATTAGATAGCTTTATGGATAGGGATGATAGGTGGCAAGGGATATGTACTCTCCCCCATTCTTTGTTTTTATGATATATTCTGTTTTCTTGTAGATGCTACCGTATTTGATGAAAAGTATGATGCAACTTAGTATCTGTACCAGTGTTTATTGTGGAGGGTCTAGAACTTGTGCGTAGGTGGTCATAATCTCCGATCCGGATTTCGGCCCAGCTGAGCCCTTTTCATGGAGTGTGTGTAGTATCAACTAGGAGTGGTATTTTTAAGACTGGGGGAGATGACATGATAATTTGATGATGTCCATAAATTATCTCCTTAGGGTTCTGGCCCACCCTGTGTTCTCATACTGGGTAGTGCTAGTAAATCAAGTGCCTGTATATTCAACTTAGGGTTTTTGTCCTTGATGTAAGAGGCCTTGGTTATCTTTAATGTTTTCAGGTCCATGTAAGTTTCCAAGATTTTCGTGTTCTGCGTAACATAAGAGACGAAGAGAGGAAGATATTAAATGCGTTTGAGACGAGGTGCCTGAGAATTATGATAGGGATTACTAGGCTGGATAGAGTGAGAAATGAAGAGATGAGGAGGAGAACGGGGGTGGAAAGGGAGTTGTTAGATAGTGCTCATGAAAGTATATTGTGACGGTTTGGACACATGGCAAGAATGAGTGAACAAAGACTGGTAAAAGAGGAAATGTGGAAGGCAGAGTTGGGAGGAGTAAACATGAGGGGGGCGAACAAGGATGAGATGGATAGATGGGGTAAAAGAGGCATTGGGAAAGAGGGGAATGTTTGTTGAGAAAGGACGGGAGAGGACAGAAGATAGGGGTGAATGGAGAATGGTTGTGTATGGATGATGCTTTCGTGCATGAGGGGTAGTGGGTCTGGGATGGGGGTGAGGGAGTGTGTGTGAGAAATAAATCAACGCAGTCCGAAGGTATTTCACCCCGCCTTCATTTCTGCATGATGGAACGGAGAGGGGGGTCACCAATTTAATGAAGCGGCCTTGCTGTGGGTGTTCTGTGTCTTTCGACATTCCTTCTCACCTAGGACAATGGGCAAGATGCAGGGATGACCCATCATCCAGGAGGAGCCAAGATACAAGGAAGGTAAGACGGTAGAGGGAAGTGGAGTATGTTGGGAATGGAATGGGTGGGAGTGGTTTTTATGCTTTTGTTTTTTGGCAACCTCCCTTGTAAGGGGGAAAATCCTTTGGTATATATATATATATATATATATATATATATATATATATATATATATATATATATATATATATATATATATTTAAAAGGCTTTTCCCCTTCACAAGGGAGGTAGATAAAATTCAATTCAAAGGCCTAAAACCACTCCCACTAATTACATTACTACATACTCCACTCCCATCCACCCTCTTTTCTCTTTCCTATCTTTCCTCGTGTTAGATGACGGACCATCCCTGCATCTCGCCCACTGCCCTGGGTCAAAAGCAATGTCGCAAGACACAACACATCCACCTCAAGGCCGCTTAATTAAATCGGTAACCCCTCCTCTCCATCCCCTCATACAGAAAAGGAAAAGACTGGGAGTAATTCTTTGCGCTGCGTCAATTTCTTCTTCACACATCCTTTCTTACCTCTCATCCCAGACCCACTTCCCCCAATGCTTTACAGCATCATCCATACAAAACCATTCTACATTGATCCCTATCTTCTGTTCTCTCCCGCCTTTCCTCAACAAACTTTCCTCTCTTTCCCAATGCCCTTTGTACCCCATCCATCCATCTCATCATTTATCCTCCATCATGTTCATTCCTTTCACCTCTGCCTTCCACACCTCTTTTACTAATCTTTCTTCATTCATTGTTTACATGTGTCCAAACCATCCATCCAATATAGCTTTCCTCCTCACCTAGTTTCTCACTCTATCCAGTCTATTAACCCCTACCATACTTCTCAGGGATATCATCTGAAACACATTTAAGCTCTTCCTCTCTTATATTTCATGTTTCTGCCCCCATACAGTGTTGTCGGTACAACCACTCCTTGGAAAAAGAAACTAACGAAGCAGATCGCTTTCGTATATTACATATTCAGTGCAAAAAGTTCTTTTTGCACTGAAGATGTAATATACGAAAGCGCTCTGCTTCGTTAGTTTCTTTTTCCGTGTTCTTATTAGCATATATATATATATATATATATATATATATATATTATGTTTTCCTATCTCGGGGATCAGGGTTTCCGTATAATAAATAAATAAATGAATAAATAAATAAATAGATAAAATAAGATTAAAGATAGATATATAAATAAACGAATGAATGAATAAATAAATAGCTAAAAAATCATAATACGATTTCTTATTGTGCCCGAGATGGCCGTGTAGGTCCTAAGGGATGAGTGTAATTTTTTACTTAGTTCAAATCTTACAGGAACGGAATCCCCAGAGATGAACAAATTTGTATAGAGTTTATCATAGAAAAGACTCAAGGATGCTGAAAATATTACATAGGTCTTGAAGCCGTTGTGCTTCAAGTCTAAACAAGAACAAGTCAGTTCACTTCAGAAAGAAAACTAAGGATATGTCGTTAAGGAGAATCCTGTCAACTTCGCACCTCATTGTGAAGTCATGTCGTTAGAATTTTATGTAAATTGACCTCTTGTCATTTTAGCCTCGGCTCCAATCTTGTCCATCTAATTTTTCTTTTTGATTCTCCTCCATCTCAATTTTTATCTATCTCCCCTTTTCAATCACGGACTTTATTCTCCCGTTGGCGTCTTCTTTCCTTCCTTTCTTGTTCCGTTTGTCATTCGAGACTTCTCGACTTTTGAAACTTTGAAGCCTTTTGGAAATCTGAGCCACCGATGGGATTTTGTCGCTTTTTTGAGTTCTCGGCTCGGGTCGGCCTTTGATCGGTGTGATTATTTAGGGGGAAGGGGTTATCTATTCTTTATTGTTTTCTTTGGCAAAAAAATTTTTTTAACGTCATTTTAATCGTGTCGTTGTATAACCCCTTTAGGTGTTATTTTCTTGTGTTCGGGTCTTTGTAAGGATGGCTTGTTGATTTCATCTTACATTTCGAGAGAATGATTTTGTTAGTTCATCATCATCATCACCATCATCACCATCACCATCATCATTTGTGTATGTGCTTTTTGTTTATTTGTTTCTTTGATTATTTATTTATCTATTTATTTTTGTTTATTTGTTTGATTATTTATCTAGTGTTTGTTTATTTATGTTTGCTTATATATTTGTTTATCTATTTGTTTTATTTGCTTATGTCTTATGTTTATTTGTTTGTCTGTTTATTTGTTTATTTATCTACTTATTTACCTATTCATTCATTGATTTATCTAACTGTTTAGGTGACTTCTCTCCGGGTTTAGATAGAAACTGGTCATACTTCATTTCAGGTTAGGACGGGGGATTCAAACCCCAAGTTCAATAAAATATTCTGTCGACAGATAGAGATGATGATGATGATGATGATATGGTTTAACGTCACTCACTTCCCCCTATCGGGAGGCTAGGACGGTGCCCCTCACAGAGGGCTTTGTAGCGTGAAATTTAATTAACCATACCCTTGATTCAACTTCGCCGGTGGCAGGATTCGAACCGCCCTCACCTCAATCCGCAAGTAACGACGCCCTAACCCACTCAGCCAGCGAGCTTCCAGATAGAGAAGAACATTGAATAAAATCTACTATCAATTGGTTTCTTGTTCCTTCTGCCCCGTTTTATCATAGCACCCATTACAACCCATGCCACCTGTTCAACCTTATCCTCTTGTATCGTCGCGCAGAAAATTATGTAAGGCTTGTTTCAAACATATCGATTTTTTGCCGTGCGCCGTCTGCGACACGACGTC
>NC_134789.1:41203776-41208776 GCF_046742065.1 Oratosquilla oratoria
TATTCTTTCTTTATTTTTTGTTCTATAGAGGTGAAAGAAACCCTTTGGGTTGGATTTTGCTTGACTGGCAACCTTGATTTCATAATTACGTTTCGCTGAACGTGTATTCCTTTTAACCAGCTTTGCCATTTCGTTATATCTTGATCTAAGGTGTGATTCCCCGTTTTTTATTTTTACGTAAAGTCCTCTTTTAATTCCGATCTCATGTTTCAATCTGTCCGTCATCCATTTGGGAGTATTACTATTTTTTCGTATTGACTTTAGGGGGATAAATGTGTTTTGTGCATTAATAATTAGATCTGCCAGATTGCTATACATCTCATCCAAAGTACTGACCTGATTTTTGGGCCGTCGCCCCGAATCGACCTGACCCAAGGCACGCGCATCACTCTCTTTGACCCAGACCTGACTTAAGGTATGCGTAGTTCTCTCTTTGACCCAGACCTGACCCAAGGTACGCGTATCCTCCTTGACCCACTTCTGATTATCAGCCCCGCAACGAGAATCAAGAATGTTTGAAACGTCCGGATTGTTTTTCGTATTCAATTTCAAATAGGTTTTTATATTGTCAAAGTTTGCTTTCCTGAAGTCTGGTACTTGAACGTTATTTGTACTTTTTATTTTTTCCCAAATAATATTAAATCTTATTTCTTGATGATCGCTAAAGCCTAGACTATCGCCTACTATTATGCTGCTAATTTGGTGCTCATTATTTGTTAGAATTAAGTCCAGGGTATTTTGTCCCCTCGTAGGATCGGTAATCATTTGTTTTAGGAAATTATCCTGCACCACATCTAGGAATTGTTTCGCTTCATGATCTCCTATTAAAGTTTCCCAGTCAATGTTTCTATAGTTAAAATCTCCCATGATTACAACGTTTTTGTACTGGGACGCTCTGTGAATTTCATGAATTAGGGAATCAGTCTGCTCAATGCTAAGGTTAGGAGGTCTATACAAGACGCCAATAATAACTTTCTTATTCTTGCCTATAATCTCTACCCAAATAGATTCCGTACAGTCCTCTTCCTTAATCGAATTGTTGATAATACAGTTTAATGTATTTTTAACGAAAAGTGCTACACCTCCCCCATTCCTGCCGACCCTATCCTTATGAAAAAACTTATATCCTTCTATTTCGATTTCCGGAAGGAAATGTTTATCAGCCATGTTGATCCAGGATTCAGTAATGGCTATAATATCGAAATTTTCTACGCATGCTTTACCTCGCAGCAAATCAATTTTGTTAATTATGCTCCTACTATTTGTATAGTAAACTTTAAGTTTATCTTCCCTCCACCTGCTTTGGTGATTTTTACAGTCCTCTAAGTTGTTTCTATTTCCTAAACTATATTCCGATACTTTCCCCCCTACTCCCACATAATCTACCCGAAAAAACCCTGTAGGATGCCTACTTCTCGCTCAAGGGATTCAGCAAGGAGCCGAAATCCTTTGGGAGACAAGTGCACTCCGTCCCTTGTGTATAGGTGATTCTTACCATAAAAGCGGTCCCAGTTGTCGACAAATGCCCATCCATTAGCCTTACAATGTTTTGCCAGCCTGCAATTCATTGCAATAGCCCTGGAATGCCACATGCCTCCAACTCTACGCCTCGGAAGGATTCCACATACTACAGGAACACCTCCCCTATTTCTGATCTTGTCTAGCGCATCTCGGTACCGCGCAAATAATTCCTCACTCCCTACCTTACCTATATCATTTCCTCCGGCACTTAAGCAAACTACTGGGTCCTTTCCTTCCCCTACTAGACACTCTTCAATCCTATCTCTAACATCACCTATGCCTATACTTATATGTATATATATATGTATGTATATATATATATATATAAGTATATATGTATATATATACATATATACGTATATACATACTTATATACATATATATACATACATATATATACATATATATATATATAGTATATATATATATATAGTATATATTATATATATACATATATAGTATATATATATATACATATATAGTATATATATATATATACATATATAGTATATATATACATATAATATATATATATATATATATATACATATATAGTATATATATATATACATATATATGTATATATAATATATGTATATATATGTATATATAATATATATATATATATATGTATATATGTGTATATATAATATATATATATATGTAATTTTTATATATATACTGTATATTATATATATATATATATATATTTATATATATATATATTAGTATATTTTGGCAGTAAATTTTCTTGTAGACATGAATTGTTAAAGAACAATGCTAATTAAGTTTCAACTTTCTTCTTAGTTGTTTTTTTCATTCTTATATGTTTCTTATAGTCCAGGGGTAGATTAAACACAAGTCTACCGAGATCCATGGTATATTGACACTAATTACATAAATACAATCGCAAGCTTTCGGTTGTTACATACAACCATCTTCAGGCAGATAAAATGACAGGAAAAGGTCCATGTCAATTATGCGAGGTGGAATTAGGAGAGGCTCGGGTCAGATCATAATGACTGGGGGGGGGGGAGCTGGACAGTGAGGTGGAATTAGGAGAGGTTCGAGTCAGATCATAATGACTGGGGGGGGGGAGCTGGACAAGGTGTCCGATGATGTTATATGTCATGTTGTCGAGGGAAATTTTGTCCTGGTGTGACGGGTTCTTTGTTTAAGAGTAAGGTGCCTAATGTGTTTGTTTGTATGTTGATGATTGGTGTGTGTTGTGAAATGTAGACTTTCTCCAGGATGTGTAGTTTTTTGTGATTGTTACAGTGTTTGAGTATTTTGGTATTGTTAACTAGGTCTTGTCTTGTTGGATTTCTGTTGTGATATTGAGTCATATGTTTCCGTATGCTACCATCGCGGGCATGCATTGTGAGCCTTCGGCTAAGTGAAGTAGTGGTAACACCAATATAATTCATGTTAGGCAGAAGTTTGCAACCTTCTTCGGAGCAGGAGTATTGGTATACCACATTCGCTTGCTTTAGGGTGTTGTTATCTTTTGTCTGGTTATTCTTCATGAACAGGCTAGAGACGGCTGTGTTTTTGTAGTATATAATTATGGCTAATTTTTCTTGTGGGTTGATACATGTGACATTCCTTGTGATGATTTCTTTTAAGACCCGTTCGTCAGTTTTATATGCGGGTGTCATTTGATTCTTAAAGAAAATTTTGTGTATAGTCTGTGTGGGTTTTTGTTCCTGTTGAGTTTGGGTACGTGTCAGAAAAAGGTTGATTTCTTTGTCTATGATAGTGTTTGAGTAATTGTTGTTGATGAGTATCTGTTTCAGTCTCAAGAGTTCTGTGTGAAGTAAGTCCCAAGAAGAACAGTTACGAAAGGCACGTCTTAAATATGCTCGAATGACGCTCAGCTTATACCTATCGGGGCATTCACTGTCGGCATTCATGCATCGTCCAATGTCTGTGTCCTTCCTGTACACTTTAGTTTCATGTCGGTCATTTCGGGAATTGACAAGGACGTCGAGGAAGGGGATTTTGTGATGTAGGTTAAGCTCATATGTGAAGTTCAGGACTGAGGAAGATTCCATGGCTTGTTGGAGATCACTTAGGTGGGATTTGTTCCTAATTTCCACGAAAATGTCGTCAACATATCTGCAGTACAGGTGTGGTCTTATGTCAGGGTTTTGAAGTATTGAAGCAACCTGGAAAACTCAATACTTCAAAACCCTGACATAAGACCACACCTGTACTGCAGATATGTTGACGACATTTTCGTGGAAATTAGGAACAAATCCCACCTAAGTGATCTCCAACAAGCCATGGAATCTTCCTCAGTCCTGAACGGGTCTTAAAAGAAATCATCACAAGGAATGTCACATGTATCAACCCACAAGAAAAATTAGCCATAATTATATACTACAAAAACACAACCGTCTCTAGCCTGTTCATGAAGAATAACCAGACAAAAGATAACAACACCCTAAAGCAAGCGAATGTGGTATACCAATACTCCTGCTCCGAAGAAGGTTGCAAACTTCTGCCTAACATGAATTATATTGGTGTTACCACTACTTCACTTAGCCGAAGGCTCACAATGCATGCCCGCGATGGTAGCATACGGAAACATATGACTCAATATCACAACAGAAATCCAACAAGACAAGACCTAGTTAACAATACCAAAATACTCAAACACTGTAACAATCACAAAAAACTACACATCCTGGAGAAAGTCTACATTTCACAACACACACCAATCATCAACATACAAACAAACACATTAGGCACCTTACTCTTAAACAAAGAACCCGTCACACCAGGACAAAACTTACCTCGACAACCTTCCATATACCATCATCGGACACCTTGTCCAGCTCCCCCCCCCCAGTCATTATGATCTGACTCGAACCTCTCCTAATTCCACCTCACTGTCCAGCTCCCCCCCCCCAGTCATTATGATCTGACCCGAGCCTCTCCTAATTCCACCTCACTGGAACCATAAAGCCTTGTCATTTTGTAACTCCTTAGCATAATTGACATGGACCTTTTCATGTCATTTCATCTGCCTGAAGATGGTTGTATGTAACAACCGAAAGCTTTGCGATTGTATTTAATGTAATTAGTGTCAATCTACCATCGATCCCGGTAGACTTGTGTTTAATCTCCCCTGGACTATAAGAAACATATAAGAAGAATGAAAAAACAACTAGAAGAAAGTTGAAACTGAATTAGCATTGGTCTTTAACAAGACATATATATATATATATATATAATATATATATATATAATATATATACATATATATACATATATACATATATATATATATATTATATGTATATATATATATATACTATATATATGTATATATATATACTATATATATATATATATATATATACTATATATATGTATATATATGTATATAAGTATATATATGTATATATATATATATATATATACATAGTATATATAATATATATATATACATATATATATATACATATATATAT